>NC_045798.1:25246933-25571933 GCF_009873245.2 Balaenoptera musculus | reverse complement strand
GACCCATCCGTCCCCCCAACCCCCAGCCCCCCGCCCCCCACCCCGCTTTCAAAAAGAATGCAGGAATTCAGCCACTTTTCTCCAAAGCTGGCAGAGCCAACTTGCGGTTCACAGGGACACTGGGACTGCGGTGGACCCCGGAGCATCCTCACGGCAGCACTTACATGTTTATCCGGAATCGGGTCTGTGAACAAGGAGATCCCCACGACGGTGAAAAGACTGATGGTGAAGAGGATGACGGCAAAGTAGAGGTAGTGCACGCCGCAGATGATCCGAGGGCACCTGTTGTTTGTCGAGCAGCTCCAGGCCCCGTAGGCAAACTCGGACACCATGCGGCAGAAGCCAATCAGAAGTCCACCAGTCAGCCCCCAGAAGGCACCCTGCCAAAGGAGGAGCCCCGAGAGTCGCCTGGGAGGAAGACGGGGGATGAGACAAGCCATCCTCAGCCTCACCTCCTGACCAGTCTAAACTGGTCAGCTAAACTCAGCATAACAAGGGCTTCACATGCCTTGCAGAAGCAGAGTCTTAGCAATGTGAGGAGATGACACCTTCTTGGGCTGAACACAGACCGGAGATGCGTGGACACTCTCTTAGGTCAATCAGAGAACTTAGGAAATACTGGAGACAGTTTTAAGTTAGACGGTGAAGGCACATCTCAAACATAATGTGTCCAAAGAGAACTCAGTCTTGCCTGTTGCTGCAGGGGCACCTCCATCGCCCTGGCAGCTCAGGCAGAAACCGCAGGAGACATCCCTGGCCCCTTTCCTTCCATTCTGCCCTACCACCATTCTGCCCAATCCATCAGCAAATCGTCCCATCGTCTCCACAGTGACCACCTCAATCCCGATCTACCACCTTTTCTCACACAGGTGGAATCCGTACCTGGTGTCCTGCTCACCCTCTGTCCAAGAAGCCGGAGTGATCTCTTCAAAGCATGGATTAGGGAGTGCCCTGACTCTGTTGAAGACCACCGTGGCTTCTCATGGCTGCCCTCAGAAGCAAGTCTCATCTGCTCGAGCTGACCTCACCTGGCTCCGCCCTCTCCCCTGGTCAGTCTACTCTAGCCACTAAGCATGACCTCTTCCTGCATGTCAGGCCTGCCCACCGTGCTCTCGGCCAGGCCTTTGTACTTGCCCTTCTTTCTGCTTGGTTCTCTCTCTAGATCTTGGTGTTTCTGGCTCATCCTTCAGGATTCAGGTTCGAGGTCACTTTCTTAGGAGAAATCTTCTCCCACTATCTTGGCTAATGTCCTTGTGCTCCCCCTGGCCCCAGCACCTACCTTGCTAACCTCCATGATCCTTTTTGACTTTTAAACAGCACTACACCACTCTCAGAAATCTTATCTGCTCATTGGGTATCATCCGTCTCCTCCAACTGGACAGTCCACTCTTTAAGAGTGAGGACTTCGTCTTGGTGCTTGAGCTGCATCTGGAGCCTGTCTCCGGTGTGGCTGGGTGTTGGAGGAGGTAGAGGATACAGTGTGTGGGAAGCATCTTGGAGAAAGAGCTGAAACCAAAGGCCAGGTGCGGTCCACAGGACCCATTTATTGAAGGAGGCGTGCAGAAAAGTGAAGATCTAGAAACAGATGGGCAGCAGAAGCCAGATGAGGGTGGGAGAGAAGGCCTGGAGAAGTTCTCTAGGTCAAGGAAGGTAGCCACAATATGCTGTAACCTTGGACCAGGGGTAGCTGGAGAGCCACTGACAAGATCCCCAGTTTCCCTTGGTGATAGGCCCCAGTACCGCAAGGGTGGTGACCATTGCTGGTAGGAGGCAGGTTCTGCTGACTGCCTGCTCCTCTGCCCATGCCCTTCCCAAGAGAGCACAGAGAAGAGCATCTCCAGAGCCCAGCAGCCCCCCACCCCACTCTCGGTGCTCAATTGAGTCCTGGTGAGCTAGGCAGAGCAAGAAGCACTAGCAGATTGGTCTGGAGGATTGAACACCAGACATGGGCCTGCAGGAAGCACCAGCCAGATGGAGGTGGACAAAGATATTCATGGCAAAGCAAAGAGTCCACGGGAATGAAGAGGGGCCAGAAAAGGCACGAGACAGGCAATCAGCACTGCAAGTGGTTAGCAGTGGCTGGGGCCTAGGGACTCTGTATGGAGAGGGCCAGGGCTGAGAGGCAGGCAGGAGCCAGGTCACAGAGGCACCATGCTCGGGAACTCGTGCAAGGACCAGCTGCTCAGTGCTGTTAGGAGAAACAGGTCAAGATGTGACTCAAATAATGAATGAAAATATTCTGGCAAAGTGTGCTTTCAGTCTTACTGATGAAATGATCAAACCATTAATTGGGATCTTTATTTAGTTTTAAGTGTGGCTGGAGGAGATGGTCTTCATGCAGGGAAGGTGGTAGGAGCTCATGACTGAACATCCCCCTGTGAGTTTGAAATCTCTGAGCAGGAAACATCCATGCACAGAGGCAACAGAAGCATATCTTCCTGTGGCTAGATAAGCATGCAGGAGGATCCCACACACTTTGCACCATCTATGGCGTGGTCGAAAGTGGATTACATTGCAAAGGGAAGAAAACAAATCAGAGCTTGCCTTTCCCCTGCATGCATGAGGGAGCTTGGACCAAAGCTGCCCAGGAGTAAATCATCTCTCAGAAAGCAAATGATGCAACAGTGTCAACTCCTGAAGCACAAGAGACCCTCTCAGGGCAACTTTTGCAAAGATAGGTATGATGTGAAGGCAAGCCCTCACAATGCCATGCCGTGGCCATGCCAACTCCCACCTACCTGCTCAGTGACTCTCTTGCAAAATATGGCAAGCAGGAAGATGGCAGCAATGGGCGGCGTCAGGTAACTTAAAACTGCTTGCATGTATTCAAATAGTTGTTCCCTGTGTGCCATTTGTATAGCAGGGACCCATGCAATGGAGACAGCAAGTAGGATTATAACAAAAAACCTGTAAGTTAAACCAAAAGTCAATGGCAATTTTATGAGTTTCTTACCTGCCAATAAAATATCTACAAACCATAAACTATTAGCTGGTTTTAATTATTCCTTAGGTTAAATTCAGGTGCCCATTCATAAGTGTGGCAGAGGAGATAGCCATACCCCTAAACACTAATAGGACCATAGGGCTGCAGGCAAAAACCCTTCAACTTCTGGACAAATAAAACTGAGGGTCCATTTGCCTGTTACTGGATCATGGGTAGATTTTCATCACATTTGGAGACTGTGTTGGGATGGTCGTGCTTAAAATATATAATACCTGGAAAATATTAATTTCTTCAGGGGTAACACATTTCTAAAGATTTCAGATGGATTAGTACGGCACCTGATTTTAAAGATTTGCGTAAAGTCCCTTTAAACCCTTGGTTGTGCGTGTGGGGAAGAATTGCCAAATAGTCCACCAACAAGCAACTGTTGGAAGGCAGAAAAAGCTGAGCAAAGATTTCATTGCCTGCCTATAGCAGGGGAGACAGAAATTGGAGTTTGAATCTCATCAAGTTAGAGGGGCTAGGTAACCACCTCAGGCTTTTCACTGAAACCCCTGAATGTCCATGCCTTAGAAGCAGAGACTATTTCCCAGGACTAAGAACTTGCTATAAGACTAGAGCAAAACTGAAACAGAGTCACCCTAACAAAGTATAAAAACCAGGCCTCCACAACTTTAAGGGGATCAACTAGTAATTTACCTGCATGCTTGAACAAAAACCAATATTCTTCAGAGGAACATGATCCAGAATTTCTATAATGTATTATCTACAATGTTCAATATATAATAAAATTTTCTAGGCATGTGGAGAAGAAAATGTAACCCACAGTCAAGAAAAAAGCAATCAATAGAAACTGACCCCAAGATGGCTCAGATATTAAAATGAGCAGACAAGGACTTCAAAGCAGCTACTGTAGTTATGTTAAAGGACTTAAAGGAAATTATAGTTATAAGTGAACAGATGCGAAATCATGACAGAAAACTGGATACTAGAAAAAATTTAAAAAGGAACCAAATAGAAATTCCAGAACTGAAATTCTGGTTCAAAATATGAAATGAAAAATTCACAGGTTGGCTTTAACAGTAGCTTGGAAATGGCAGGAGAAAGGGCCAATAAACCTAAAGGGAGATTGATAGAACTCTAAACTGAAGAACACAGAGAAAAATTTTTTTAAATAAACAGAGCCTCAATGATCTGCGGAACAACATCAAAAGAGCTATTTCGATGGGTATTGAATTCCAGGTAGGCAGTTTTTCTAGCACTTGAAGATGTCACTCCACTGCCTCCTGGCTTTTACAGTTTCTGTTGAAACTTCTACTATCAGTCTCTCTGTTGCTCTTTTGAAGGTGATGTGATTTACTTTCTTCTGGCTGCTCTAAAGATCTTCTCTATCTCCAGACTCCAGCAGTTTCACTATCATGTGGCCTGGGTATGGTCTCTTTTGTATTTATCCTGCCTGCGATTTGTGGAATTTCTTGAATCTCTGGATAGCCATCCAGATATTTGGAACATTCTCGGCCATTGTCTTCTCAAAATTGCTTCTACAGTTACATATATATATATATGTGTGTGTGTGTGTGTGTGTGTGTATATATATATATATATATATAAATGTGTGTGTATATATATATAATTTCCAATTACATATATATTATTCTTCTGCGTTCCACGTGTATCTTCCTTTTCTCCTGTGTGCTTTAGTTTGGATATTGTTGACTAATCCATTTCCAAGCCACTAACAGTGTCTTCTGCTACAGCCAATCAGTTGCTAACAAATCCATTGAGTTCTTAATTTCAGATATTTATTTTTCAATTCTAGACCTTCTTATTTTTATAAATTCTAATTCTCTGGAAAAATTCCTAATTCTTTTCATCTATTTTATAAACCTTTCCCTCTATTTTCTTGTACCTATTAATCAAGGTTATTTCAAAGTCCTTGTCTGCTAACTTCACCTGTGGGTTTACTTTTTTTTTTTTTAACATCTTTATTGGAGTATAATTGCTTTACAATGTTGTGTTAGCTTCTGCTGTGTAACAAAGTGAATCAGCTATATGTATACATATATCCCCATATCCCCTCCCTCTTGCACCTCCCTCCTACCCTCCCTATCCCACCCCTCTAGGTGGTCACAAAGCACCAGGCTGATCTCCCTGTGCCATGCAGCTGCTTCCCACTAGCTATCTATTTTACATTTGGTAGTGTGTGTACGTCAGTGCTACTCTCTCACTTCGTCCCAGCTCACCCTTCCCCCTCCCCGTGTCCTCAAGTCCATTCTCTACATCTGCGTCTTTATTCCTGTTCTGCCCCTAGGTTAATCAGAACCATTTTTTTTTAAGATTCTATATATATGTGTTAGCATATGATATTTGTTTTTCTCTTTCTGACTTACTTCACTCTGTATGACAGACTCTAGGTCCATCCACCTCACTACAAATAACTGTTTTGTTTCTTTTTATGGCTGAGTAATATTCCATTGTATATATATGTGCCACATCTTCTTCATCCATTCATCTGTTCATGGACACTTAGGTTGCTTCCATGTCCTGGCTATTTAAATAGTGCTGCAATGAACATTGTGGTACACATCCCGTTTTGAATTATGGTTTTCTCTGGGTATATGCACAATAGTGGGATTGCTGGGTCATATGGTAGTTCTATTTTTAGTTTTTTAAGGAACCTCCATACTGTTTTCCATAGTGGCTGTATCAATTTACATTCCCACCAACAATGCAAGAGGGTTCCCTTTTCTCCACACCCTCTCCATCATTTATTGTTTGTAGATTTTTTGATGATGGCCATTCTGACCAGTGTGAGGTGATACTTCATTGTAGTTTTGATTTGCATTTCTCTAATGATTAGTGATGTTGAGCATCCTTCCATGTGTTTGTTGGCAATCTGTATATCTTCTTTGGAGAAATATCTATTTAGGTCTACTTATATATACATTTTATTTTACACATATATTAGTATAAATATAGTGGTAAGGGGGGACATTCTTGCCTTGTTCCTTTCTAGTTCCATTAGGCATGACTTGGCTTTTAGGGTGATACGGATATGTTTTGTCATGTTGAAAGGTACCCAGTTTACCAAATACCTTTTCATTGTCTGAATAGATATATATGATTTTTCTCTTTGATCTATTAATATGGTGAGTAATGTTACTACATTTCCTAATATTGAACCATCCTTGTATTTCTGGAAAACAATCACAGTTGGTAATGAGATGTCATTCTTTTAACATTTTTTTAGTATATTGTTGGATTTGTGTCTAATATTTTATTTACAAGTTTTGCATTGGTATTTAAAAGTGAGATGAGTCTTTAGTTTTAATTTTTTCCTGTGCTGTATTTGTTCAGTTTTGGCATCAATATCTTGAGCTTTATGAAATGAATTTAAGTCTTCCTCTTTTTCCCCTATGTTCTATAAAAATTTAAATAAAACTGGTACTTGTTTCTTAAAGTTTCTCAGAAAAGTGCTTTTTAAACAATGGAATGCTAATCAAAATGTAACAGCAAACTCAATTTGCAGGGGTTAGACAGATAAGACAGTGAGCAGTATGTACCTTGCTACGGGATGAAGGAGGCATTTGAGGTGTAACGTAGGCCAAGTTCAAAGTGTGTGGGCTGGAAGTGGTCCCCGGACAGCCAGTGTGAAACCCTACAGAATGACGATGAGGCCCACGTTTACACATTCATACCCCCTGCCTTATGCCTAGCATGTGAGGCCTCCTGGTTAATGGAATGGCCCTGAGCTGGATGAGATTCGCTTACCATGTGACCTCAGGTAGACCAACTCCCTTCTCTGAGCCACTCCCCCCATTTGTACAGTGAGAATAAGAACTAAAACTTACCTTTAAAGGTTGTCATGAGGACTGAAAGAGAAAATGAAATAATGTAGATACACTTCCTCACAAGGACTAGTTTGGGGGGTACACTAATATGTACCCGTTATCATTGTGATTATTACTTAATTTTTTCCCAAATGGAAACAATTTTCTTTGTGATTATAAAAGCAATACAGGACACCATACTGGTGGCGCAGTGGTTAAGAATCTGCCTGCTAGTGAAGGGGACATGGGTTCAAACCCTGTTCCAGGAAGATCCCACATGCCGTGGAGCAACTAAGCCCACGTGCCACAACTACTGAGCCTGTGCTCTAGAACCTGTGAGCCACAACTACTGAGCCCGCGCGCCTAGAGTCTGTGCTCCACAACAAGAGAAGCCACCACAATGAGAAGCCTGCGCACCGCAATGAAGAGTAGCCCCTGCTCGCCACAACTAGAGAAAGTCCATGCGTAGCAACGAAGACCCAACGCAGCCAAAAATAAATAAATTTATAAAAAAAAATAAATAAATAAAAGCAATACATCTTCACTGCAAAACTGCAACAAACAAAACACCACCATGCTGTATATAAACAAGATAACTCTATATGCAGCATTAGAGCCTACATTTTTCACATAATGACATTTGTGGGCATCAATTCATTGATGGCAGTAACTCATGCGATTAGAGGAATCCTTCACTTTCCTGTTAGCATGAGTTCCTTTTCAGTGGCCATCGGCCGTATCTGGGTGTAGATGTCCATTGTGAACACAGCACTGGCACCGCTGAAAACAGAAGTCAGGGAGGACATGAGAGAGGCCCAGAGTGCGGACACCATCAAGCCTCGAACGCCTGGAAGAAAAGGAACACTTCCTGGGCCTCCAGCTCTCTGGCTGTGCCAGGAGATGCCTTAGGCCTCCTGAGGAACATTTCCACATAGTAAATTTTGTTCGGAGTGGCAGTCCATCTAAGATAGATCAGTGCATTATAGCTGCCCTTGCTCTGTGACGAGCCTTGCTAGCTGGCCGCTGTGTCTTCATATAATAATGGGAGTGCTTACTCTGGGCTGGAGCACCTCTTCAGGCATCAGCCTGACGATCCCCCTACAGCCCTGTGAGAAGGACACCAGGGCTGTCCCCTTTTACAGATGATGTGGCTCCTTGTGCCTCAGTGTCCCCATCTGTAAGGAGGGTATAAAAGTACCTACTGCACAGACTGTTGTTAAGATTAAGATACAGTAAGAAGATGGGTTAACACAATGCCCAACACAGAGCAAGCTCTCAACAAGTGTTACCTATAAACGTAACAGTCTAGGCTTCTGACCTGCAAGGCCACTGGGCGGCAGTGGCTTTGCTGAGAGATTCCCATGCGTAGTTGGGAGAGCCCGAGGGTAACAGGGCTCGCACAGGAGGCCCCACTGTATTCAGTAGGTACGCAGGCCAGGCCAAGACTAGAGTTCTTGGATTGGCCTGGCTTCAAGTGCCCCACGGCCCTGGGCTGCAGCACTGGGTGCTGGGCGACCCCCTTCCTGAACTGTGGGATGGTCGGTGCTTCCCTCAGTTGGGCTCTATCTACATTGTATTTTATGGGAATGTCTCAACATTGCTAGCCTATTTATCCTCAGAGCTAATACGGAATTTAAAAAGACTGTACTGTTTGTTTGCCCGTTTCCCTGGGATGTGGGGAAGTGGGTGAGACGAAAGCCACGCCCCTGCCTGTCCCACTGGACTGAACTCCTTGAGAGCAGGATGCGGTCTCGCTCCCCTCTTTGTCCCCACAGACTAGAACAACGCCGAGCGCCCATCTGCGGCAGCGAGGAGCAGAGGCGTGGGTTCTGCAGGGAGGGGACCAGGCAAAGGGCGAGCAGAGGCTGGGCCTGAGTGCGTGCCCGAGAGAGAAAGAGAAAGAAAGAGAGAGAGAGAAAAAGAGAGAGAGAGAGAGAGAGAGAAAGGAAGAGGAGGCCGCAAGGCTCCCGGGACGCCGAGGGCGCCTCCCACAGCCTACGCTTCCACCGGGGCCCTCACTCCTGACCGTCCACTCACAGCCCTGGACGGCAGCTCCACTTCTTACCACTGGGCAGCAGCTCCACCACCAGCACAGGGTAGGTGAGGGGGCTGCAGCCAGTTCTGGCGCCACAGGACTTTTCACACTCTGAAGGCACAACACACGCCACTCTATCTGCAAAGAGAGACAAGGGTCACACCAGGATGTGGCCCCTGAGCACTAAAATCTGAGGTCAGGGAAAGGGAAGCAAATTAGGAACCGTGTGTGGATGGCAGATTCTTGGTCTCCAATTCGTGACCCCACACGTGCGTCAGGAGCTGGGGGTCAGGCCCCGGGAGTCAGCGGGTCAGTGCTTCTGCCAGTTCTCTGCTTGACCCAAAGCAAGTCCTGTGACCTCGACAAGCCTTTCAATGATCCCAGCCAGGTGTCAGGAAAGCAAACGATGATTCATCCACACACGGATGGGTGGGCCACTCATGACCTTACTCCCTTAGCCCCGTAGGGGTGTTATTTCAGAGTATTTGGGGAGAAATTTGGACAAAGGGAAGTAAAGGAGGGAATGTGATAGGCCTTCAAGAACTTACATAACAGATAAAAACTTACCATCTGAGAAAAAACCAAAACAACGAATCAACGTAGACTAGGAAGAGGCAGGAAGGGCCTGGGTTTAAGTGGAGAGCAAGGGGTTTCACTGGGGACATCAGGAAAACTAAGGAGGGCAGCTTTTCCTCTGCCTGCTCTCCCTCCCCCTGCCCTGCGAGCAGGCCCTCAATCTCCTTCGGCATGGTTTGGGAGGGGCCCAGGGGCCACCTGGCCATTCTGGAAACACCTTCCCCTTGGCCACAATGACTGGTCCCTGTCACCCAAGGGAGCTCATGGGACTCCCCTGGGATTTCTGCTGGGAGAGCGAAAAGGGAAACACTCTTTCTGGGGGTTGTTGGGCTGGAGGGTGGAAGGCTGGTGCTGCTGGTGGTCATCTGCCATCAGACAGACTGCGAGGACACCAGCTCGGAGGAAAGAGGAGCTAAAAGTGCACGTCATTTTCAATCAAGAGCCCCAACTAATACAGTGGCCCCCAAGGAAAACCTGACTGGCAGAATCACACCTTGTGGGTGTCTGGCCCCCGGCTCTGGCCACGGGAGAGACCCAGAATCTAGCACCAGGAGCGTTCAGGTTACTGGAAAGGTATATTCTCCCAGGAATGTGGGCAGGTGTGGAGTTTTGTGCTAAACTGCTCTCTATGAGTGTGTATAAACAGTCTGTGAGTCTGGCCATTTCTGAGGATGGGGGACAAGTGGTCCCAGGCCCCTCCCCACCCCGACAGCTCTCCCAAGGGCAGCCCACCAACTCTATTCACCTGGTGGTCAGAAGCTGGGGGCGTGTGGCTTCCTGAGGCCCGCTCTTCTCGGTCCTCCCTCAGCCACTTCTAGAGGCCAAGAGACATGTGGTTTCGCCCAGCCTTCCTCCTCAGTGGGTGGGGTGGTCTGTGAGGTGAAGTGGGGCTGGGGAGGTAGGGCTGCCAACCCCAGGGGACTCTGGGGCCCTAGAGAGCACAGAGGCCTATTTTCTAACCTACGAGGAGGCACCACCTAAGAGACCCCAGAAAGAGCTGCCTGACAGCCAAAGGCCAAATCTGGGATGTTGGAACGGAGTGCTCTTCTCTGTTGAAACTGGAAAGGGATCAGGATTAAAAAAGAGGCAGACTGAAGGATGGATTAGGGTTACAGACGTCTATTGCACATGTTGCTTCGCAATAAAAAGTGCTTCACTCTCTGCTTGACCTTGTCAAGCACTGAGGCAGAAGACTCCGTGGAAGCCGCCTGCTTTGCCCATGTGGCTGCACCATCTGAGTATGTGCTCCATAAAGGTTTAATGAATAAACAAATCTGGTACCGAGAGGCAGTACACCTAGTAAAACGAGGCTGAAACGGGGATGAGGGACATCCACGAAATTATGACAGCTCATTAAGTGCAGCAGGGATGTTCTCATAGCACTTAACAGAAAGAACGTGGGCCTCAGGGCTAGACCCGCTTTGGGGGTTCCATCGACGTGCCACACCTGGGGCTGTGAGAGCAGTGACGGCATTGGTCACATCCGAGCACGATGCCTGGCACCCAGGAGTGCCCGCAGGACAGTGCCTGCAGTGCAGGGGGAACAGCTGACCTCCCCATGGACCATGCCTCAACGCCACGCAGAGACCGGCCACTGCAGGGAGCGTCGGCTGGCTCATCCCCGCCTGAACTTTTCTCTCTGCAATTCCTCTCTTGCCACCTACATCCACGGTCCCTGCCAGACTTCTGCTCAGCCACATCCCTAATCTAAATCCATGAGCTCCCAAGAAAGCAATCTGGGGCACTTCAACCCCAGCAGTCTCCCCAGCGGGAGACCTGATAACCTATTCTCCCTAGATGTAGATGCCTAAGAGAGGAGAAGAAGATCAGTGTGAACACAGCAGAGCAAGAATTACCTGTGTACAGGACGCGGCTGATCATCCCCGGCATCACTATGCTGAACATGGGCAGCAGCTTCAGGTACCCACACAAGACACAGCCGCCTTTCACATGAGACATGTTCTTCCCTGCCAGGCAGCCCTGGACAAAAATCTGCCGAGGAAACACAGGTCGGGGGGCGGGGGTGGCTTTCTCAGAGGGTATCAAGCCCGGGCTGCCTCGGCACAGATAGGACAACTGTGACCTGCAGTAGCCGTAGGGTGTGCCCACTGCTCACCCCGATCACCCAGGTGTCTCCGGGCATGCAGGGCCAGAGGAGGCATGTGTGACTGATGCACACGTTTTGCTCAGTGCACAGCTACCAGAGGGGAGGAGCGTGGCCTGACCTTGGCCTCATTGCTAGCACTGCACACCAATCACAGCAGCACAGTGCTTACAAGCTGTCCCCTGGCAAGGACGAGACTCCCTTCTAGAGGCCACAGACCGTCTCTGCCCTTGTGACATCAATCCAAGCACAGGTTGGTCCCCAGTAACAAATGAGTGTTTAGAACTGGGACCAGCTTCACTTGTCCAAGTGGAAATGAACCAGTGTAGACCTTAACATGCAAAGTCTCCTGGGAGATGCTTCACACCCCCTTTCATTGTGCTCCTGCTGTAAGAGGCGGTGTGCACTCAGCCCGAGCAGAGTGGTATAGCGGGCAGATGGAGAAGCACTTAAGAAAGAACATAAAGACATGGTCCAGTGCATCAAGACAATGCAGTACTCTGTATGCATTACAATTACGTTCTCAAAGAATATTTAAATAATGTGAAAAAATGCTCATAGTGTGACAGTAACAAAAAGGCACGGGATACAATAGCACACACACCTCGGCTCTATACCTAGAAAAAGTCCACAGGAATAAACCAACATGACAATAGAGGTTAATCCTGGGATAGTAGGATTGACAGGTAAGATTTTCATGTTCTTCTTTAATGCTTTCTTTCTTTCCCAAATGCATTGTTTATTAATAGGAGGAAGAACCCCAAAGTGGTCCTGCCTCGTGTAAGCAGGCACTGCTTCTCAGTGGGCCTGTGGGCATCCTGCTGACAGCCTCTAGGTGCCTGGGGGCCTCTGCTGAGCAGGCGGGCAGCCAGGCTGCACTTCCTGGTCTTTGCTTAGCCCTCCACACGGAAGACATGGTCTCTACGGGAGCGGACGAAGGAACAGGGCCAGAGCAGAAGCCAACTCTCATTCTGAGGACAGGACAGTCATAGGGGTATGAAATCATTCCACGCAGAAAGCCCTAAGCACTTTTGTAGGTTGTCATATATTACAAAGCGGGGCAAGGGACGAATTCTTGTTTAAAAATGGTAGTGGGCCAAAGGAAAACAATTTTCCTTTGTTCAGTTTGTCTCTTTTTTAATTAAAATTTTTTCTTAAATCATTCTCTTTACTAGTTAGGAAGTTAGAGATTCTACTTCTATGCTTTTAATAATTACCCTTAAAATTTTAACATGGATACAACTTCAGGTCTAAAGTAAATCAGTATCTGTGCCCTTCTGAACAATTTAAGGTCCACAGACAGATTTAACTCTAATTATGGTCCGACATTTTAGCTCTGTCCTGTGTTACTTCCTGTGTGCAGAATTATGGTGATTTTCAGCCAATGCTTCAGATCTGTGCACGTGCCGGCCGGCTTCTCTAACTGTCCCTCCTGCTCACCAGGACCTCCTTTTTCTTTATGCACGTCATTCAGTCTCTAGGGAAGGTTATGCCTTTATTTTGCCCTTGCTACTGAGTAATACTTAGCTGGGCACGTAATTGAAAGTGGACATTTTCCTCAGTACTTTGAAAAGTTTACTCCTCTCCCTCGGGTTACACTGCTGCCGCTGAGCAGTCTGTTGGGGGTGTACCTGTCTTCTTTTACAAGGGATCTTTTCTCTCAGGTGGCTTTCAGTCTCCTCCTCGTCTTTCATGCTCTGAAACTTCATCACGAGGTGACTTTGTGTAGATTTGCTTGGGATTCACTGTGATTCCTGAATCTGATGAGTCTTGTTCTTTCAACAGCTGTAAAAATTCTCAGCCACTTTCTCTTCAAATATTGCTTCTCCCCTTTTCTCCTGGAACTCCAATAGGATGTATTTTAATCCTGTCTTCCATGTCACTTTGTCTCTCTTTCACACTTTCCATTTTTGTGCTTTCTGGGCAATTTCTTCAGTTCTCTCTTCTAGGTTACTGCTTTTTTCCTTCAGCTATGTTTAATCTGTTATTCTAACAGTTACTCAGTTTTACATTTCAATAAGAATATTTTTCATTTCCAGAAGTTTGAGTTTGAAATCTAACTGATCATTTCTGATGGAAGGGCTTCTTGGTTGTGGTGGTTTGATTCCACCCTGTTTTCTAATTTTTACAGAAAGACTTTTCTTGTCATTGACATAAAGCAGCATAATTAGACACATAATAAGCAGAGGGGAAGAATACAAATAACAACACCGTGGCTGCATTACAGATCACGTCCATGTGCTGGACTCTGGGCCTCATCTTGTTTCCCGGTCTTCCGCTCAGCACATGTTAAAGCTCCATCAGTGCCACTCCTTTTACGGTGACTCCACGGCTTCTCACGGCTGCACAGAAGCCCTCAGTGGTATCCCCCACTCCCACCCCACCCCCATCTCATCCACCCACCTCAGTACCTGGCACAATCAACACTGTGATCAAGGCCTCACACATGGTCCCTTATGAACTTGGATGAGGATTTTTGGGTAGTTTCTGAGGAACGTCACCAATTGGTCACAGAGTACAATATATTTGACTTTATTCAGCATTGCCAGATCACCCTCCAGAACACATGTCCTGTTTGCACTCTCACCAGAAATGCAAGAGGATTCCTAAACATCCGTGTCCTCCTCAACACTTGACATCATCCAGCTTTCTAATTTTTGCCAGTCTCATTGTGGTTTTAAATTGCACTTCCCTGATAACACTGGGTTATATGCTTGTTAGCATTTACGTTTGTTTGCATTTCCTTTTCTACAAATTGCCTCTCGTTATCTTTTGCCCGCATGGCTATTGGAGCTCCTTTTTCTTGTGGATTTGCTATTAGTCTCCTGTTCATCATAAACATTCTGATATTCTTCTCTAGCCCATCATCCATCAACTTTGTCTAGAGTGTCTTTGTTAAAAAGGCCTTATTTGTAATGTGATTAAACCGATATGATTTACACTCCTCCCAACTCAGAAGTATTCACTAGCGTTACCTCCCCTTATTGTAGTACAGGTTTACTTTCCACATTTAAGTCTTTAGTTCATCTGAAGTCCACTTCTGTGTAAGTGTTAGGCGGGGATGAAGCTTTGTTATTCCAAATAGTAAGCTGGGTTTGGTTTTTTTTTTTTTAACAACATCGAAGAGTATGTATCTCTGCTGTTGCTTTGTGGAGCCTCCTTGAACACATATTAAATTCCTATAAGTATATGAGTCTGTCTCTGAGCTCTTTATTCTGTTCTGTTAGTCTATACTTCTATTCGTGGGAATTTCAAACTGCTTGTATTACTGCGACTTTGTCAAAGTTTAAATATCTGGTCGGGCAAGTTCTCCCCCTTTGTTCTTCATTTTCAAACTTGGGTTAGCTATTTGTGGCAACTTCTCCTTCCACAAAAGGTTTAAACCCTTTTTATTGTGCTATAACACACAAACATGGTGTAGCACATTACAGAGCGCACCATGGAAACACCAAGTCAAGATGTGCAACACTCAAAGGCTGGCATACAGAATGTAACAAAGAATCTAACTGATTTAGAAATGTATGAAAAAACTCACTGATGGTGGTGGAACAAAATAAAAAAAAAAAAAAAAAAAAAAAGAGGTGCAACATTGAGGTACCCCAGAAGCCTCTCTCCATGGCTCTTTTAAACAATTGAGGTGAAATTCACATAACATGTAATTAACCATTGTAAAGTGAACAATTCTGTAGCATTTAGTGCATCCCCAGTGTTGCATCACATCCACCTCTCTCCAGCCACACAGCTTCTTCATCACCCAGAAGAACATCCAGGCCCATGAAGCAGCCACTCTCCATCCCTCCTCCCCCGGGAAGCACTAATCGGATTTCTGTCTCCATGGATTTGCCTGTTCTGGATATTTCATATAAAAGGAATCATACAGTAGGCGACCTTTTGTGTCTGGCTTCTTTCACTTAGCATAATGTTTTCGAGATTCATCCAAGGTGTAGCATGTATCTGTACTTCATTCCTTTTTATGGCTGAATAATATTCCAACACATGGATACACATTTTGTTTATTCATTCATTCGTTGGTGGATATTTGGGTTGTTTCCACTTTTTAATGATTGTGAACAACACTGTTACATGTGCCTCTTTTTAACCTCAAACCTCTCTCTTGCTTCAGAAATGATTGCTTTAATGACTATTTTATTTCCTCCTTGCTTTTTCTTTACAATTTTTTGCTATGTAATTGTGTATACCTAAACAACATAACTGAGCATTGCCTGTGTTAAGCTTTATATAAATGTAATCACACAGCACCTAGTCTTCTGTGTTTAGCTTCTTTTATTGGTATCATGCTTTAAAGATTCATCCATGCTATGGTGTGTAGCTATACTTCCTTTTTATTTCTATATTGGCTTTCCACTGTATGAATATTTCACAGTTTATTTCATTAACAACCCTTGATAGAGAGCCATATAATTTTTAAAATAAGCTTGAGTCCTTAAAAAATCCAACTGAAATACTGATTAGTGGTATTTAATTTCTAGACTCAATTTGGGAGAACTGACATATTTTTCATGTGCGAACATTGTGCTTTGTAGATAATGAGAGGGAGGAAAAAATGAAAACAAGTGCTCTGTTATAGACAGGACTGGAGGGGGAACCCCTTTTATTTTTTTAAAGATTTTTTTGATGTGCACCATTTTTAAAGTCTTTATTGAACTTGTTACAATATTGCTTCAGTTCTATGTTTTGGTTTTTTGGCCTTGAGGCATGTGGGATCTTAGCGCCCTGACCAGGAATCGAACCCGCACCCCCTGCATTGGAAGGTGAAGTCTTAACCACTGGACCACCAGGGAAGTCCCGAGAGACCCCTTTCAGGCAGAACAGTGGTCCTGCACTACACTTGGGCACTACACAAGGCTGGGAGGGAAGCCTGCCTGTGGCTGCAGAGACCGCAGAGACCCCAACCCTCAGCCCCCAGCGCAGGCCCGTCAGCGCAGCGCATCTGATTACCTGGTCGGTGCACCAGTAGTACAAGGAGAGGGTGGAGATGCCAAAGATGACTCCAGGCCAGGGGATGTCTCCAGTGGGACATCTCGGAAGATATGGAAAGAATCCAGACGAGGAATGAAGCATTCCGGCTGGGCGGTCCAGTTTCCTTCACGGATGAGGGTGGGCTTAGCATCCATGTACTTATGCTGTAGCTCCTGGTATCCTCCTACCTCCTTAAAGGCTTGAAAACACCATACAGTTGGTCAGTACCTTAAACTGCACAATAACACACATCCGAAGAACCAAGATTGCAAGGTGAGACACAATGGACTGGCAAATAGCCAAGACTGTATGTACCTAAGAAAAGACACCATCTCCTCCAACGGAAAAGAAGAGTACAGTGGACACTGGTGGTCGTATGCCTGGCACCCCAACCTCCTGCTTCTGGGGACAGAACCCCTCTTCCAGCTGCATCCTGCCCTATATGACTTAGGTGGGCCTCGTCAAACTACCTACCACTCATTCTGATCTGGCATGTGACCCAGGCCTGGCCAATGTTTCCCGTCACCTGGGCAGCTGATGTATCAGGAATGGACTTGGGACCCAAGCCCGGCTAATCAGAGCTTGTCCCAGGAGTCTTTTGCTTAAGGCACCAAAAAAGCCTGCTTCCTTGCTTTGGGGTTCTAAGCTAGGATGGCAGTTTAAAGCTCTTTTGTCTACCTGGCTCATGCAGAAGGCTGGATCAAGCCATGCTCAAAAGTAAGACGGCCCTGGAATTTTCACTTAGGTGAGCCAAGGAAGTACTTATTTGCTTATACTAGTTTGGAACTAAAGTTCTATTTCAAGTTATTCGAAGAATCTCGACTAAATCAGAAATTAATATTCATTTTCCTGCAATTCCAGCAAAACATTTATGAAACTTCATATCTGGAATTTTCTTCAGAGCCTATAGCATTTCTCCCTCAATATCCTAAGTGGTGTAAAATCTCAACATTAAAGAAAATTTTATTTATTTATTTTTGGCTGAGTTGGGTCTTTGTTGCTGCTCGCGGGCTTCTCATTGTGGTGGCTTCTCTTATTGCAGAGCACGGGCTCTAGGTGCGCGGGCTTCAGTAGTTGTGGCTCACGGGCTCTAGAGCGCAGGCTAAGTAGTTCTGGCGCACGTGCTTAGTTGATCCGCGGCATGTGGGATCTTCCCGGCCCAGGGCTCGAACCCATGTCCCCTGCATTGGCAGGCGGATTCTTAACCACTGCGCCACCAGGGAAGCCCGAAAAATATTTTTAAAAGGCACTAAAACACATAATTCCACCTACTTAACTAAAAAATCTTTTATTTTGGCATATTAAACCGTGTCCCTTTGATACAGACTTGGTTTTTGAAATGGGTTCAGAATCATATGGAGTCAAGACTAGTCAATGAAAAGATACCAAGTGACTATTTGAAATGAAAGACACCTCATGGCACTTCTAAAAATGAATTCTGTGTGGATTTTAAAAAGGTGAACTACAAAACCACAAAGTTATTAGAAGAAAACAGGAGAGTATCTTTATGAACTTGGGTTAGGGAGTATTACATTCTTCAACAAGACACAGAAAGGAAAAGGAAGGTTGACAAATTTGACTTCAAAATTTTAAATTTATATGACTGAAATCAAGTTAAAAATTTGTTAGAATAAAAGAAGAGATTTGCATCATGTATGAAGGACTCACACAGCAATAGCCAAGGGAAACTATTGGAAAGAAATGTGGTAGAGAATATGAACATGTAATCCACAAAGGAGGAAATACAAATGTCCACTAAGTATATGAAAAGATGCTCAACCTCACCAGTGTCTGGAAACTTCGAATTAAAGCAAAAATGAGATACTTTTTTCCCCCCTTTCACCTACTGGGCATATTTTTTTAAAGTCTTAAAACAACAAGTGTTGGGCTTCCCAAATGGCACAGTGGTTAAGAATCCACCTGCCAATGCAGGGGACACGGGTTCAAGCCCTGGTCCGGGAAGATCCCACATGCCACGGAGCAACTAAGCCCGTGCGCCACAACTACTGAGCCTGTTCTCTAGAGCCTGCGAGCCACAACTACTGAGCCCGCGTGCCACAACTACTGAAACCTACACACCTAGAGCCTGTGCTCTGCAACAAGAGAAGCCACTGCAATGAGAAGCCCACACGCGACAATGAAGAGTAGCCCCCGCTCACCGCCAACTAGAGAGAAAGCCTGCACACAGCAATGAAGACCCAATGCAGCTAAAAATAAATAAAAAAAATTTTTTTTAAAATTAAAAAAAAACACAAAAACATCAAGTGTTGGCTGGGAGGTTAAGAAACACATATTCTCATACATTTCTGAGAATATAAGTTAAAATTGCCACTTTGGAGAGGAAATTGAGGTATCTCTTGACAAATCCAGGAATGCAAGGTTAACACTCAAAACCAAGTCAATGTAATTACTGTGTTAAAAGAAAAAGGAGAAAAATAATATAATCACCTCAGTAGATGTGGAAAAACATTTGATACAATTCAAAACCTGCTCATGATAAACAATCTTAGCAAACTAGGAATAGAAGGGAACTTTGTTAGTATGACAAAAAATATCTACAAAAAATTGACAGCAAACATTTTATTTAATGGTGCAATATTCAAAGCTTTCCCTTTAAACTGGGAATGAGACAAGGAGGACTGATGCCTCTTCTTGTCTTCAGTACTGTACTAAAGGTCCTGGCCAGTGTAATAAGGCAAGAAAAAGAAATGAAAGTATAAATTTTGGAAAAGAAGGAAACAAAAAGACAACTTCTTGACCTGGGTGCTGGCTACCAGAGTGTGTTCACTTTGTGATACCTCATCTAGCTATCCACTTTGATTTGTGCACTTTTCAATAAAAAGTTTATTACAAATACAAAAGCAGAAAAGATGCAGTAAATCTCTATTTTCTGATATAGAAATTTGCCTAAGATATAGTTCCAGTGGTGGAAAAACGGGTTTTTAAAATGTTCTGATTCTATTAAGATATATATCTCACAGATAAGAAAAAATATTTGTACAGGCATACCTCATTTTATTGTGTTTTGCTTTATTGCACTTTGCAGATACCATGTGGTGTTTTGTTTTGTTTTACAAATTGAAGGTCTGTGGCAACCCTGAAACGAGCAAGTCTATAAGTGCCATTTTTCCAACAGCATTATTTTAAAATTAAGGTATGTGCCTTATTTTTAGACATAATGCTATTGTACACTTAACAGACTACAGTATAGTGTAAACATAAGTTTATATGCATTGGGAAACCAAAAAATTCATGTGACTTGCTTTATTGTGGTATTTGCTTCATTGCTGTAGTCTGGAACCAAACCCACAATATCTCCAAGGTTTGCTTGTACATATGAAGACCATCTCTGGAAGGATGTACACAAAACTTATGATACTGGTTGGCTCTGGGGAGTCAAACTGAGAAACTGGGGAGTCAAACTGAGAAAGAGTCAAACTGAGAAACTGAGGGTGGTAAATATTTCACTGTGTACCCTTTTGTTTTGTTTACCTTAACTAAAAATTAGAAATAAAAAAATAAAATTGTATGTGCACAGGTTCCCACGGTGACTTGTCTGAAGGCAACATTCACTTGGATGCACAAGTTCTTGTATATTTTTAAAGGAAAACAATGCCTCTCCCAAATAGTTTACTTACCAAAGAACTAGCATGAATACTCTGGTAAAAAAAAAATCCCATTAAATTTCTCAGAAAATGTCTTAGTCTGTTCGGGCTGCTATAACAAAATACCATACAGTGAATGGCTTACTTCCCACAGTTCTGGAGGCTGGGAAGTTCAAGATCAAGGTGCTGGCTGACAGGGTGTTGGCCATCTTCTCACTGTGTCCTCATGAGGCAGAAGGGTCGAGGGAGCTCTCTGGGGTCTCTTTTATAAGGGCACTAATGCCATTCATGAAGGTTCTTCCCTCATGACCTAACCACCTCCCAAAGGCCCCAACTCCCAATACCATAACATTGGAGGTTAGGATTTCAACTTATTAATTTTGGGGTGATACAAACATTCAGTCTATAACAGTAAATGATATACAATTATTTAGAGATATAATTGCTAATATTAAATGGAATATTCCACTTACCCCTAAAGTTTAATTGGATATCATTCTCAAGTATTGGGATGGTCTTGGCAAGTTTTAATAAAGTTGATATTTACCATTAACATTGAGCAAACACAATGGCTTAGAATGTTTTATAGTTTATAGTTGTGTCACTCAAATCAGTGATTGTTTCCCAGCTCATTACAAAATTCCTTGGAGCATGCCTGACATGTATTTTGTGTCCCAGCAACACAGCGTTGAGTATACTTCATGGAGCACTAATGCTTACTGAATGGTAAGACTGAGGTTTGTGATTCTGTGTGAGTCTATCTTTTCTCCTTCCATGAGGCTCAACAACATGCTCTATGGAACCATAACCCTTCAACTGAACTAGCATATCATTTCAATAATTTTTCAATACCTCAGCCAAGAGCTTTTCCTTCTAGGTTTCTGCAAGACCACTCTCTGACCCATGGAACAGTGGGTACCGCCAACCTCACTAAGGCTACTCCTAGCTAGTGGGAGGAAACCTCCACTTGAAGGTGAGTGTAATTGTCACTACAGGTACGGTAATATGCTATTCAAATATCGGGGGCTTTGGTGTTAGAGGGACCCAGCTCTGAGTTCTAATCTTGGTGTGTTTCATGAACAAGTTAGTTAACTGAGTAACTCAGCTTCCTCATCAGTAAAATGAGGATAATAAAAGTAGTTATGCCTCATGATGACTGTGATCATTTAATGAGGCAATAGAGATAAATGCCTGCATGGTACCTGATTCTCAATTCATATCAGCTATTATTTTCATTCGTCTTACTCACTAAGCACCTACCATGTGCATCAGACTCATTGTGTGAAGGATACAATGGCTCTGGTTCTTAAGAAGTTTTGGACCTGGGGGGTATGACTTATTTATGTGACACAATGAACAATCAAGGTATGTACCATCAAAAAAAAAAGTCACGTTGTGTGGTAGTGATGCAAGTCCAGAGAACAAAGACGTAGAGGTAGAACAATCATGGAATCACACACTCAGGGGCGGATCTTCCGTTGACCCTGAGAGATGGATTTCACTGAGTGGACAAAAGGGAGAGTGGCTTCTGACTGGAGAGGAAGAGCATGGACAGAGGCACAGAGCGGGGATGAGTGTGGTGGACCACTCTTGACTGCTGTTCAAAGTGCTTGAGTTTGTCGTCACCCCTCCTACTCCTCAACTCCTCTTTCTCCTGACGCAGGCATTACCTTAGACAATGCTCGTGGGTTCTGAGGGCCTCGGTCTCCTCATCTGTGAGAGGAAGGTGCTGAAATGGCCCTAGGCAGCTGTCAGATTCAAAGAGTCCACCCACAGTGCCCATTGCTCTCCAGATTTACTTACCATAGCCCATTAACAAGACTGAGCCCAGAACCACAACGCCAGCATGTAAGATATCAGTATAAACTGCAGCCGCAAAACCACCTGAATAGGCAAGAGAAAGGGAAAGGAGAGCCACGCCTGATTCTGTGGGAAGTTACTCTGCATGCCTGGTCCACACACTCGGGTCTGCTCATCTCCATACCCACACCTCCGTCCTGAACTCAGTGGGCCTTACAACTGCTTATGCTTAGACTAGATACACCCTGTTTTCTCTCTTGAACAGCCTTCATGATCTGTTGTTGGATTCTTATCTTGCTCTTTTATATCCCAATTTCCTTTTACTTCCCATTTTGGATAAATGAAAATCTGGTAGTTTTCCTAAGCAAAAAAGTATACAGGTCTTCCTTGACTTATGATGGGGTTACATCCTGATAAGCCCATTGTAAGTTGAAAACATTATTAAGTCGAAAATGCATTTACTACGTCTCACCTACTGAACATCATAGCTTAGCCTGGTCTGCCTTAAATGTGCTCAGAACACTTACATTAGCCTACAGTTGGGCAAATTCATTAACACAAAGCCTATTTTATAATACAGTGTTGACCATCTCATGTAATTTATTGAATACTGTACTGAAAAACAGAATGGCTGTCTGGGTAGAGAACGGCTGTTCACCTCGTGGATGCGTGGCTGATGGCGAGCTGCCACTACCCAAGGTTATGATGCCATGTATCATGCTACGTAGCATTAGCCCAAGATGGGATCAACATTCCAAATTCGAATTGTCTGCCTAAGCGATCCCATCTGATGGCCTGACCAGGTTACCAGGTAACCGGGATGCCCTGAAGCAGCTCCTCCTCTCAGTCCCTTTCTGTGCTCCCACTCCTTCACCCCTTCACCCAGCAGACTGCAGTGTCAGGCCTGCCCCACCCCAAACACTGCCGGCCCTGTCAATCCTCTTGGAAAGCCCCTGCCAGTCTGATACGATTTCCAGGAGCAGGGCACCACTTGGGCACCCCTGCCTCAATTATTTTCAGTATTTAGCCCTTTCAGGCCTCAGCAATGTGACTTACAGACTCAGGGAAAATGCAAAAGCTGGAGATCCCTGTCTCAATGTCTTTAGGACTTCACTAAGTAGAGCTTTTGTGTCAACACAAATACCTGGGGGTTAGAGTAACCTCACCTGTGATGGCATAAATGCCAGTAACTGACAGCAAGACTACGGTGGCCAGGTAAACATCCAACCCCAAAACCAGCCTCATGAACATGGCGCCAGTGCAGATCTCCACCTGAAATGGGTACAAACGTAGCAGGCTGCACTTTCATTTCCAGCTCTATCGACAGCTGTCCCATAAAGACGCTGACCTCAGAGACCATCTGCACTCAGCACGTCCACTCCATCCCTGGTGGACACTGGGTGAGGTCTACCCAAGTTCTGTTGGGCAACACAGCTGGTGCCCCATGAGTTCAGCCAAGGTCAGGACCTTTAAGCCTTGGGCTAAGTTAATGCAACTTAGTCTCTTCCTCCTTGGAGCCTCAGAGTGGGGAGTGTGCCCAGGGAGCGAGCTGTTCCTGCAGTTCCGCCAGTGGGAAAGGCAGAGGGGCCTGCTTATCAGGGACTGGCAAGCTTTTTCTGTAAAGGGAAGATGGTAAATGCTGTAGGCTTTGTGACACACAGACCATTTCTGTTTTTTTACGACTCCTTAAAACTGTAAAAACCATTCTTAGCTCAAGGACTGTACAAAGGAGATCACTAGTCCGACTGGCTTGTGGGCTGGGTTTGTTAACCCCAGGCTTCGTTGACAATGACTCTGAAGCACCTGCACGTCATTTACTGGCTAACCTCGTGCTTTGGTATTCTGGTTTCCACAGCCAGGGATACAATGGGCAGAGGTTCTCCCAACACCCAACATTTACACACCGAATGTTTACTGGGCACCAGCCATGTGGTTGATACTCGGCAGGGTTCAGGAGATCCAAGGGTTACCAAAACTTAGTCACTGTCTTCAAGTACCTTATGTTTAATGAAGGAGATAGGCCACCAAATAGGCAATTTCCATGCAGTGTGATAAGTGACACTCATTGAGTCATTCAAAAAAAAACACGTGTCAAGTGCCTTATGTGCTAACCATGTTCTCAGCAGAGGGGGATTGCAGGGAGCAAGCCAGGAAAGGCCCCGGGGCTCAAGAAGCTCACACCAGAGTGGAGAAGACAGATAACAAGCAAGGAAACAGATAAATTCTCTCACATGGTGGAGTGTATTACAAAGGAAACAGAAACAGTAATGGAGTAGAGACTGACTGGGCACATCCAAGGAAGGCCTCTCCCAGGAGGTGACATTTCAAAAATCTGGGGGAAGAACATTCCAGACACAGTACAGAGCAGGTGTCAAGGGCTTCAAGTGGGAATAAGCTTGCTGGATTTGAGAAACGATATGGCGAGTACAGGGGAGGAGACAAGGCCAGAGGCAGGGCCAGGGTGGGAAGGCTTCACAGGTCATAACACGAGGTTCAGTTCTCTTGTAAGGGTGGTGGGGTGCCTGGATTGTTTCCAGCAGGAGAGTGGCATCACCTGACGACCTGCGCCCAGGGTTCTCTGGTAACACACAGGAGGGGCCTGTAACCCAGGCTTGGGAGGCAAGGAAGATGCCTCTGCCTTTCATTTTGTGTATCATTAAGCTATTTTTTCTCCACTTTAGCTTAGACAGCAGAGGCCGACAAGTAACTTATGGGGCCCCAGAGTGAACTGCTGCGACAAACCTAGCATAGTCCTGCCTATCGATTTTTTTGTGTTTTTCTTCCTTGGACTGGCTTTTATACAACTCACCGAGATCTTACTGAAGATATAAAGGAATAAGTACAGAATAGCGAGGAGGAGCTGGATCCGGTAGCCACCAAACCTCTTCCTTAAATATTTGGGCAATGTTACTACCTGTAGGAGCAACAAGAGAAGCCACCATCAGGCAGAGCGCTCACAAGGTGCTGGCTGTCACGGAGATGTGGCTGACGGTGGGAGCGGCCCAGGAGTACCAGGTGCAGGGTCACCGACTCTCGCTTTGCATTACACGGACCCCTGTTAAGATGGGAGAAATAAGAAAGAAGAGGCAAAACCGCTGTCTTCAAGAAGCTTGGAATTTAGCTTCCTGTCCAACCTTTGGAAAGCAGAAGTAAATGCAGCTAATTGAATATGTCAAACGGTGACAAATCACTTTCATGAAATAATCATTGAGCAAAATCAAATGTTTTTATCACATACTACATATATACCAAGGGCTCAAGGGAGACACAACTTGACTCCACAGCTCTCATACCTGGTCCTCCATGCCAATGCCGCTCGTGTGTGTGCTGGTGCCCCAGACTGCCCTGCTCGTTTCTACCTCCACCATCTCATGCTGTGTGTGCCCGGCGGCAGGGAGCGCCCTCTTCGCTCATCAGATGCCTGGCTCCTAGCACAGTGCCTGGCTCACGGCGGTGAATAAACCACCGGGAACTGAATACCATCCCGCCTCCACTCCCGAATATCCTCCTGTGCTCTTGTTCCCCCACCTCACACATGCAAATCCCATCTGCTTTCTGAAGCCTTAGCTGGGGGCTTGGCAGGGACCACACGCCCCCTCCTAAACACCTGGAGCTTTTATTCATTTCCTCTTCATTTGGTTCTTAATCATATGCTGCCACACACGGCTGACTTTCTCAGTCAGGCTCTAAGCTGTTTCACACTCACTACTCATATTAGTTTGCCAGGGCTGCCGTCACAAAGTACGACAGAGTAGCTCACACAACAGAAACGCATTGCCCTGTAGGTCTGGGGGCTGGCAGCTCGCGGTGTCCGGGGCTGGTTCTTGCGGGGCCGTGAGGAAGGATGCATGCCAGGCCTGTCTCCTCGGCTGGCTGAGACCATCTCCCCGCTGCGTCTGCTCATCCTTCCCTCTGTACATGTCTGTGTCCAATATCCTCGTCTCATAAAGTCATGCTGGATTAGGACCCACCCTAACGACCTCATTTTAACTTAATTACTTCTTTAAAGACTTCATCTCAAAATCCGTCACAATCTGAGGTGATTTTCCTGGGATTATGGCTTCACAATTGCAAGCTTTATACTGCACAGCAAACAAAGCCTTCCACAATTTTAATGCCCTCTCCACAAGTGTACATTTTTAACAGTTTTATGAGCCATGGTTTACACACAGTAAAATTATCCCATTTTAAGTGTAAAGTTTGATGAGTTTGGGAAAATGTATACAGTTGTGTGATCACCACCACACTCAAAATATAAGGCATTTCTAACACCCTGCTAAGCCCCCACGGGTGTGCGGCCAAGACCCTCACCACCCCAGTCTTGGAAAACCAGCTGTTGCCAGACTCGCCTTCCCTGGAGCTCAAACCCATGGAGTCACACAGCTCTGGGGAAACCAGTGTGAATGGTCATAGAACCATCAGAGTCCCTGCTCACAAATCACTCATGAACTTCCCTTTGGGACCAGCAGACCTTCCTATTTCCTCCACAACCCAACCCTGGCAACCACCATTCTGTTGTGTGTTTCTATGAGTTCAACATTTTTTTTTTTAAGATTCCACATATAATTGATATCATGCAGTATTTGTTTCTCTGTCTGGTTTATTTCACTGGTTCACAATTTTCTTTTAATGCATATGGCTAGTAAGGAAAGTATCCATAATCAATAAAGAATAAATGCACCCCCCCCCCCCAAAAAAAGAGCGTGTGCGCTTCTGTGTCCTGCTTCTTTCACCTGGTACCACATCCTGCTTCTCACCTGTGCTGTCACTCGATGGCTCCTCGGTGCCACCTAGTACCCTGTCGTGTGCTGTCTGTCCCAATTCAGATTATTTCTAGGTCCAGCTGTTAGGACTAAAACTTCCTGTACCAGTCTGTGTGTGGACGTGCGTCTTCATTTCTCTGGGGTGGGGTGAAGTGCCACACCCAGGAACAGAACGGCTAGATCCTAAGGTGTAACTGGGTAAGAAACTGCCAACCTGTTTTCCAACGTTCCCTCCAGAAAGGTACAGGCCCCAGGGGCTCCACAACCTCTCCAGCTCTTGGTAGCGTCAGTCCTTTTAATCTCAGCCATTCTAGTGGGTGTGCATGGGATCTGATTTTAAGTAGCATTTTCCTAACGGTCAGCGATAGTGAACATCTTTTCATGTGATTATTTGCCATCTGTATATTTTCTTTGGTGAAATGTCTTCTTGCTGTTAAGCTTTAAGAGTTTTAAAAAATATGTATATTCAGGATATGTCTTTTATTGTCAGTATGTTCTACAAATAGTCCTTCCCAGTCTCTAGCTTGACTTTTCACTTTCTTAAAAATATACTTCAAAGACTTAAAGTTTAAAATTCTACTTTGAAGTCCAATATATCAATTTCTTCCTTTATGGTTTGTGGTTTTTGTGTCCTAAGAAATTTTTACCTACCCAATAACCTTCAAAAATTTTTTTTTTGCAATAAGTGCTTTTTTTAATTGAAGTATAAGTGACATATCACCTTACATTGGTTTCAGGTGTACAACATAATGATTCAATATTTATATATATTTCTTTTTTTAAAAAATTTATTTATTTTATTTATTTTTGGCTGTGTTGCGTCTTTGTTGCTGTGCGCGGGCTCACTCTAGTTGCGGCGCACAGGCCCCTCATTGCGGTGGCCTTTCCCGTCGTGGAGCACGGGCTCTAGGCGCATGGGCTTCAGTAGTCGTGGCACACGGGCTTAGTTGCTCTGCGGCATGTGGGATCTTCCTGGACCAGGACTCGAACCCATGTCCCCTGCGTTGACAGGCAGATTCTTAACCACTGTGCCACCAGGGAAGCCCTATTTATATATATTTCATCTTCATTTTTTTTTTAAGTATTTGTTTATTTATTTATTTATGGCTGTGTTGGGTCTTCTCCTCTGCGCGAGGGCTTTCTCCAGTTGTGGCAAGCGGGGGCCACTCTTCATCGCGGTGCATGGGCCCCTCACTATCGCGGCCTCTCTTGTTGTGGAGCACAGGCTCCAGACGCGCAGGCTCAGTAATTGTGGCTCACGGGCCGAGCTGCTCCGCGGCACGTGGGATCCTCCCAGACCAGGGCTCGAACCCGTGTCCCCTGCATCGGCAGGCAGACTCCTAACCACTGCGCCACCAGGGAAGCCCCATCTTCATTTTTAAAGAATACTTTTGCTGGGTATAGAATTCTCAGTTGACAGCTTTTTCTTCCATTCAGCATCTGACTATGTCATTCTGATGTTTTCTGGTCTCCACTGTATCTGATGAGAAGTCGTCTATTAACTGTATCATTGTTTCCCTGCATGTAATGTGTTGCTTTTCTTTTACCACTTTCAAAATCTTCTCTTTATCTTTGCTTTTAGCAGTTTGACTGTGATGTAAACCTACGTGTAGTTTTCTTTGTGTTTATTCTATTTAGTGTTTGTCAAGCATTTTGAATCTGTAAATTAACATTTTCCACCAAAGGATATATATTCGGTTATTATTTCTTCCAAACACTTTTTCTGCCTCTTTCTCTTCTCTTTCTGGGACTCCAATTACATGTCTGATTGATTGCTTGATATTGTATCGCAGGTCTCTGAGGTTTTGTTCCTTTTTCTTCAGTTTTTTCTCCTCTGTTCTTTATCCTGAGTAATTCTTATCTTCAAGTTCACTGATTCTCTCTTTTGCCATCTGAATTGTGCTGTTGAACCCCTCTTGTGAAGTTTTCATTTCAGCTACTATGCTTTTCAACTCGAGAATTTTGACTTGGTTTTTTTGTTTGTTTTTTGTTTTTTTTGGTTTTTACTTTTGTTTATTTTTTATTTTTTTAAATTTTAAAATTTTTGGCTGCATTGGGTCTTCGTTGCTGTGTGCGGGCTTTCTCTAGTTGCCATGAGCAGGGGGTACTCTTCACTGTGGTGCGCAGGCTTCTCATAGCAGTGGCTTCTCTTGTTGCGGAGCATGGGCTCTAGGCGCGCAGGCTTCAGTAGTCGTGGTGCAGGCTCAGTAGTTCTGGCACACAGGCTTAGTTGCTCCATGGTATGTGGGATCTTCCTGGACCAGGGATCGAACCCGTGTCCCCTGCACTGGTAGGCATATTCTTAACCACTGTGCCACCAGGGAAGTCCCGACTTGGTTCTTTTCTACAGTTTCAGTTTCTCTGTTGAGAGGCCCTATTTGTTCACTCATTAACATCACATTTTCCTTTACTTTTTGGAATACATTTATAATAGCAAGTTGAAGTCTTTGTTTTGTTAAATCTACATCTGGGCCTGCTCAGAGTCAGCTACTACTTATTGCTTTTTTTCTTCCTGAGTGTGGGTCATGTTTATTTTCCCATTTCTTTGCATATCTAATAATTCTTGGTTGAAGACTGGCCATCATAGATAATATGATGTAGCACCCTAGAATCCGTTTTGTTCTTCCGAGGATTAGTGCTCTTATTTGAGTAGGGAATGAATGTGTCTGGACTCAGACTACCATATCTTCCATGCCACCCTGACCCCCACCCTGCAGTGCAGAAGCTGAGGTCTCCACTTGGTTTTCCAGCTTCCAGATGCTGCTGACTTAGCCTGGTCCTCTGAAGGTTTTCCCTGCACTTGAGTAGCCTGGCAGTCAGTCAAGGGTTTGGGCAGAATTTATACTAAGATTTGGGGACTAACCCTCTCTTTGGCTCCTTTGTTTTTGGAGCTCCCCTCCTAAGTTTCGGGTTGCTTTGCCAGCCCTCAATTATGTCCTTGATACCTCCAACCAGCAAGACTTCTGTCTTCCACTGCCTGCCCTGTGAGGGCTGGGGAATGTGCTCAGTCACTGGCACAGCAAACTCACAAATCTCTCCAGGAACAGTCCTGTCTTTGCAAGACAGATCTTTTTTTGGCTGGGCTCCCTGGGGTCTCAGGTATGCCTGTGTACTTTGGTGGTTAGCCAGAGATTTGGGCTTTTTGTATCTTATTTTAAAATCCTTCCATACCTCAAGGACATAAAGATATTCTTTGCTTTCTTATAAAAGTTAGACAAATTTTTGCCTTTCCTATTTAAGCCTTTAGTCAATCCAAAATTATTTTTGTGTAGAATAGGGATCTAATTTTATTTTTTTCATATGATAACCAATTGATCCTCCTTTCCTCAGTCATCTGCAATGCCCTCAATGTCATAAATCAGGTGTTCACACATATGAGTGTTTCTGGGCTTTTTCACTCTCTCTTGTGTCAATGTGTTTATCCTTGTGCCAATACCAAACTGTCTTAATTACTACAGCTTTACAGTAAGTCATGCTATTTGGTAAGATAAGTCCTTCTTAATTTTCTTTGATAGGAATATCTTTGCTATTCTTATGCTTTTGCTCTTCTACATACACTTTATTTACTTTTTTCCAGATTTATTGAGCTATGACATACAACATCATACAAGTTTAAGGTATGTGATGTGATCTGATACATGTATATATTGCAAAATGATTAGCACAGTAAGTTTAAGTTATTATCTCCATCACCCCACATAACTGCCACTTTTTTGTGTTGAGAACATTTAAGATTTACTCTCTTAGCAACTTTTAAGTGTATAATACCGTATTGTTAATGATAGTCACCATGCTAATTCTTTTTTTTAAAATTTTTTTGATGTGGACCATTTTATTGAATTTGTTACAATATTGCTTCTGTTTCATGTTTTGGTTTTCTGGCCACGAGGTATGTGGGAACTTAGCTCCCCAACCAGGGATCGAACCCTCACCTCCTGCATTGGAAGGCCAAGTGTTAACCAGTGGACCACCAGGGAAGTCCCACCATGCTAATTTTTAATCCATTCATCCACTCTATGCCTTTTGATTGGAGTATTCAATTCATTTACATGTAAAGTAATTATTGCTAGGTAATGACTTACTAATGCCATCTTGGTAGTTGTTTTCTAACTGTTTTGTAGTTTCCCTGTTACTTTCTTCCTCTCTTACTATCTTCCTTTGTGAATTAATGATTTTCCATAGTAGTATGCTTTGATTCTCTCCTTTCTCTTTTGTGTATCTAGGATAGCTTTTTGCTTTGTGGTGACCATGAGGCTTCCATAGATATAACAGTCTATTTCAAGGTGATAACTTCGAATGCATATGAAAACTCTACCCTTTTACTTCCCGCCTGACATTTTATGTTTTTGATATCACAATTTACCTCTTTTTATATTATGTATCTGTTAACAAATAATTGTAGCTATGGTTTTTTAAAAATATTTTTGTCCTTTAACCTTTAGAGTTAAGTGGTTAATGTACCACCATCTTACTGTATTTGAGTAGTCTGATTTTGACTATCTACTTACTATGTTTTCATGTTACTAATTAGCATCCTTTCATTTCAGCTTGAAGACTCCTTCCACCATTTCTTATAAGGCAGCTGTAGTGGTGATGAACTCCCCCAGCTTTGGTTTGTCTGAGAAAGTCTTTTTTTCTCTTTCATTTCTGAAGACCAACTCTGCCAGATAAAGTATTCTTGGTTGGCAGTCTTTTTCTTTTACCACTTTGAATACATCATCCCACTGTCTCCTGTCCTGCAAGCATTCTGCTGAGAAATCCACTGATAGCCTTATGGGGGTTCCCTTATATGTGAGGAATTTTTTTTCTTTTCCTGCTTTTAAAATTTCCTCTCTGTCTTTGATTTCAGACAGTTTTATTATAATGTGTCTTGGTGAAGATAGTTTGGGCTTAAAACCTGGGGGGGAACCGATGAGTTTTGTCATCTTGGATATCTAAATCTCTCCTCAGATTTGGGAAGTTCTCAATTTTAAATAAGCTTTCTGCCTGCTTCTCCCTCTCTTCTCCTTCTGGGTTGCCAGTAATGTGTAGATTGTTTCTTTTAATGGTGTCCCATAGCTCACATAGGCTTTCTTCACTCTTTTTCATTCTTTTTCCTTTGTTCTCCTCTGACTGGGTAATTTCAAATGACCTATCATTGAGTTCACAGAATCTTTCTTCTGCTTTGCCAAGCCTGCTGTTGACGTCCTCAGTTGCATTTTTCATTTCACTCATTGTAATCTTCAGCTCCAGAATTTGTTTGGTTAGGATTCCTATCTCTCTGTTAAACCTCTCATTTCCTTCACATATTGTTTTCCTTATTTTGCTGAGTTGTCCTTCTGTGTTTTCTTGTAGCTCACTGAGCTTCCTTCAAACAACTGTCTTGAACTTTTTATCAGGCAAATCTTTGGAGTTGGTTACTGGAAAATTATTGTGTTCCTTTGGTGGTGTCATGTTTCCTTGATTTTTCAAGTTCCTTGAAGTCTTGTGTTGCTGTTTCTGCATTTGAGGAAGCAGTCACCGCCTCCAGTTTTTACTGACTGGTTTTTGGAGAGAAATACCTTCCATCAGTCCTGCGAGGGATTCTGAAGCTTTCTCAGACCTTTCCTTGGATACACCTGCTTCACATGTCTTCCTTGATCCTACAAAGCCAGGCTGAGTGCTGACAGCCTCCAGTTTGCTTGCCTTACTGAGGGTGGTGCTGAATGCTCGTCTGTGTGCTTTCCCAATCCCACAGGGTCAGGCTGGCTTTCTACGTGTGCTCGCTAGCTTTATGCCAGGAATCAACACTGCCACAGTTGGAGGTAAGCTAAGGGAGCTGGCCACAAGGTGGAGGCATATGTGGGTGAGGCATGCAGAATGTCGGGGTGTCTGCGGGCCAGCTGGGGAGATCTGCAGGTGAAGAGCCCCCAGCGGCTTACTGGCAGGTTTCCTGATAGAGTTTGCAAGGGGGTTAGTAGGATTTGTGTTCCTTTGATGCCATCTGAGAGCCCTGAGTGCTGCTCTCCCAGCCACTCCCCGCCCCCTGGACATACAGTACACCTGAATATTCTAGATGGAGTGAGAAAGAAGTTAGTCTTTTTGGCAGCAGTCTGCGCAGCTAGAGTAGCTGGGCACTCACACACTGTCACTCTCCCCCATGGGACAAATCTCAGGCTAAGAAGGTCTCTCTTGGCACTGAGCTGTGCTACCTCGGGGGAGCGGTGACATGGGTAAAGTGAACCTGTCCCTCTCACCCTCTTCAATGCATCCAGTTGTGGGTATTTTTTTTTCCAACAGCATGACTCCTGTACTTCCACAAAGGCCCTCTCGCCTGTGGGTGACAGTCTAAACTGGAGTTCTTTGACAGAACACTCTTATTCTGCCATGTTGGTGACATCATGCCATGTATCCCTGTGGATGCTAGGCCTGGACAGTCTCTTCTTTGTTCTCTCTCAGCCAGGCACTGACATCTTTGTCCCCTTATCTCCTACATACATTTTAGAGTCAGCCTGTCAAGTTCCTCAAACATCTTCTTCTGGGTTTAGGGGGAACTAACATTTTTAGGTTGTTGTCTTCCAATCATTAACAGAATTGTTCTCTTAATTTAGGTCTTATTTTTTAACAAAGTTTTAAAATGTTTTCTATAAAAGCCTTAAGAGGTGAACTCTTGAGTAAGGTCCAGAGTGAAACAGTAGGCAGTTACTGGCTTCTGTTTACCAGTCAGAATGATGTTATTTCAGACATTTCTTAGGATTTAGGGAAATCAGTACAAGGATCAGAACACTGAGAAGTTTAACTTGTCCTCTAGGATGTCTTTTTTTAAAATTTAATTAAATTTAATTAATTTATTTATTTTTGGCTGCGTTGGGTCTCGGTTGTTGCGTGCGGGCTTTCTCTAGCTGTGGCGAGCGGGGGCCACTCTCCGCTGCGGTGAGCAGGCTTCTGATTGCGGCGGCCCCTCCTGTTGCGGAGCACAGGCTCTAGGTGCGCAGGCTTCAGCAGCCGCAGCATGCAGGCTCAATAGCACAAGCTCAGCAGTTGTGGCGCACGGGCTCAGGTGCTCCGCGGCATGTGGGATCCTCCTGGACCAGGGCTCGAACCATGTCCTCTGCATTGGCAGGCGGATTCTTAACCACTGCGCCACCAGGGAAGCCCCCTCTAGGATGTTTTTATGTACATATGTAATATTTGTAAGAAAAAATATTGTAGAGAAAAGAGTAACTGGTAATGGATACTCATCCCAGCCTTAATGGAAATGGGAGAAAATACCCAACCAAGAACACAGAGCATAAATGGAGCCTGAAACCAAGAAAAGAAGAGCAATTAAATCAGGGTCCCACCTAGGCTAAGCTCTTAAATGAGATGCAAGCTCAGTTACTGTTTTGAGCCCAATAAATGTATCATTACTGGGGACCTTGCAAATAACAGCCCAAGCATAAGCCTTCCAGTACAACAAACTTAACTTATAGGCACTTGATCTTTGCCTATAAAGGGGTGCATTCTTAATTTAGGGGGGGTTAACTGAGCCAATTTTCAACATATTTATTAAAATTTATTGTTTGCCTACTTCCAGATAGAAACGAAGGTGGCTTATAATTAAACAAAAAAGATAGTAAAAAAAAAAAAATCAGAAACCATTCAGAGAAATGGTGGAGAAACTATACTAAAATTTACACAAGTTATTGAAATTAAGTAATGCATTTGGCTCTGGCTTTCTTTACAAAGAAGGGGTAAGTTGAATATACGAAGGAGATGTGAATGAATTCTGAGAACTAAATGGTGGTAAAGACCAGGGCTCCTTATCAGGTCTGGAATTAACTTTGTTAGAAGTATTGTTTATTTCTGTAGTCTACCAGAGGAAAAGATGAGACCCAGAAAGTAGGGAGCTTTCTGATTTATCAAAAAAAAAAAAGGGCCAGGTGATTTATATAGAGATAGGTTAATTAACCCAAGACACATGAATTCACTTATATTAATTTAGGTGAACAAATTCTATGTCCTACAACAAATATATTCCACAGATTAGATAAATAATCCATTTTATAAGTTTTATAGTTGAAACCTGGTATTCATAGGTGATCAGTTAGGAGTTTTGTAGTAACCAGCTGACTATCTCAAAGAACTCAGTTGAACCTATTCTCAGTATACAGTTGACCCGTGAACAATGTGGGGGTTAGGGGTGCCAACCCCCATGTAGTCAAGCTAAATCTGTCTCAAAAACAAAGGAATTGATAAATGACTCATCTAAGGGCAGGAAGCTGAAACAATCTGGACAGAATCAGGACTCAAACCCTAGTTCTTTTGATTCCACATATTGTGATCTCTAATTGAACACAAACTTTTCCCCACACTTAGTCAATTTAAAGATCTGTGAAATGAAAATACAAGTACTATATTTATTGAAAAAAATCTGCATGTAACCGGACGTGCACGGTTTAAATGCATGTTTTTCAAGGGTCAACTGCATACTGCAAATGTGTACATACTGATAAATACACACACACATATAAACATATATATCTGTATGTCTATGTACACACACACATATATATGTGTATGTATGTATATGTTTACATACATATATATTTAAGTGTTAATATGATCTTTTCCCTACCTGACTAGTCTCCTAACTGTATTCCTATGGTCCTTGGAATGTAAACATTCTCTATCTCTTCATTACTTTACTAAGAAGAATGAAAACTAGCACAATCTTGTTGAGAAATCAGACTTGGTTCCTTTCTTCCATGACTTCTCAAGGAGTCTTTAATATTTACTCAGGGTTGAAAGCAAGTTTTTATGTTTCATTTGGACAATGATAAAGGTGGAGGTTAGCTGCTACAGCAGGCACTACTTACATTCCACTCGAAGGCCCCAACAGCAATCCCTGAAGACACCCCCTTTCCAGCCAGGCCCATAAAGTGCCCAGTGCCAATGTTCGAGGCAAAAAGAAAAGCACCTATCTGAAAATCAAAAGACAATTACAGATCAGAACTTTTAGTCCAATTTCAAAAACTAATTTTCACAAATATAAACTCAACCTGAATTTTATCAATACATTTCCTCAAAAGGGATTATACCCTGGGCAGAATTCCCATTCATATTTTTTCTATACAAACCCTAACCATAAATTAGAAGCCAAGTAAAAAGGGATGAAGGGAAAAAAGTATTACTGCATTCTTATGTTGCCACCCTCCACACGCTCCACTGACTTACTTGCAACTGCAGAAATATTAGCAGGAGTGTAATTTCATCACTATTTGAAGTAATTTAAAAATATTAACAATCTAACTGATTATAAGAGAATGGTTAAAATACTAAGGTACATGAATATGATGAAATACAATGTAGCATACAGAAAGAATAAAGGAACTCTATTAAATGATAAAAAATAATGTAAACAATATTGATAATATAATCTCATTAAAGTTTTGTGTGTGCATATTACACTTGTGCACATGTATGTTTATATATAGATGGGAGTGATTCTGGTAGTATATATATAAAAATACTTCTGGGGACTGGAATCATGGTTATAGAAATGGAATGGTAAGAAAATTTCAAGTTCCATACTTGGATTGTAACTTTTTTTTTTTTTACAACCAGCATATGTTACTTTCAAAATAAAAAATCCCAGAGGCATTTAAAATGAACAAAATCCCTCCTAAACCAATTTTAATTGAGTAGAGATAGCCACTCCGTTCAAAATCCAAATCCAAATACTGTGCTACATTTGACACAAGATACACTTAAAACCAAATTATTAAGAGAGACTAAAAATAACAAAGCCTTTTAGATAAAGACAAACAAAAAACACAGCATTGACGATATTAACATAAGATAAAGTAGCATTCAATACCAAAAGCATTAAATATGACAGAGGTTTTGTTTTTTGTTTTTAAACCATGAAACATAAAATGCACTAGTAAGACATAACTGAGAACATACAGGCACCCAAATATCGTAGCACCAACAAATATAAGGCAAAAAAAATCTTGGAAGAGGCACATAATAATTACTCAAGCAGTTATTTTTACTATTAGGAATGTTTGCTACCTTTATCATAATAATGAAAAACTATATACAATCTAAATTGCCCAATAATATGTTATATAAATGGTGGAATGTCCATATGATATAACACTATACAACTGTGTATAAATATAAAATATCTCTATCTACCTACCTATGTTTATATAGACCTAGGAAGACATTAGTACATTAAATGTACCTTCATTAATTCAGTAACTATTAATAAATGTCCACTGCCAACTATGTGTCAGACAGTGTTGTACATACTAGGAATACATCAGTGAGTAAAACAGATAAATCCCTGCCCTCATGAAGCTAACATTCTCTTAGGAAGAAGAGGATGAACAAGATAAATTAGGGGATTATTTTATAGCACAATAGACAGTGATAAATAGTAAAGTCCTACAGAGAAGAAGAAAGGTTAGAAAGCAGGCAGGCACGGAAGCAACCTAAATGTCCATCGACAGACGAATGGATAAAAAAGACATGGTACATATATATAATGGAATATTACTCAGCCATAAAAAGAAACAAAATTGGGCCATTTGTAGAGATGTGGATGGACCTAGAGACTGTCATACAGAGTGAAGTCAGAAAGAGAAAAACAAATATCATATATTAACACATAAATGTGGAATCTGGAAAAATGGTACAGATGAACTGGTTTGCAAGGCAGAAATACAGACACAGACGTAGAGAACAAACATACGGGCACCAAGGGGGGAAAGGGGCGGTGGGATGAACTGGGAGATTGGGATTGACAAATATACACTAATATGTATAAAATAGATAACTAATGAGAACCTGCTGTATAGCACAGGGAACTCTACTTCACCTTGCTGTACAGTAGAAACTAACACAACATTGTAAAACAACTATACCCCAATTAAAAAAAAAAAAAAAAAGAAAGCAGGCAGGAAGTGCTGTGCAGTAGAGTGGGCAGGGCCGACTTTCTGTGAGGAGGGGTGAGGGGCAAGCCAGGGGTACCTGTGAGAGCAGAGAGCCTCCAGGCAGAGGGAGCAGCAGGGGCAATGGCCCTGAGGCAGGAGCACGGCTAAATTGTTCAAGGTCACAGAGGTAAGGAGGTGCAGATCATCTGTGGCCTAACATAGGCTGGGCTTTCATTCTGGGTGACATGGGAGCCCCCAGAGGGTTTTAAGCAGTCAGGTGACATGGTCTGACCTTCAGCTGCTTTGTTGAGGTTGGACGTGGAGGAGCACAAGTGGAAGGAGGGCGCCGAGAGAAGAGGCTGTTACAATCAATCCAGGTGAGGGTGACAGCAGCATGGGCCTGGAGGCACTGATGAGAAGGGGTCGGATTTCAAATCTGTTTTTTAAATCGAGTCCCAGGACTTCCTGATGGATTGGAAGTTGGGGTGAGAGAGAATAAAGAGTCTAACACGACTCCATGGGTGTCAACCTGAGCAACTAGAAGGATGGAGTTGTCGTTCAGGGACAGGGAAGACGGCAGGAGTAGAAGATGTGCAGAATGCATGTTCCATGTGCAAGACCTGACAGACCTTTCGAGTCAGGTGTCAAATGGGCAGCGGGATACACAGGACTGGAGTTGAGGGAGAGAGCTGGGACTTGCTACTATTCTAGCAAGTTGTCTTTAATGGCATGTCGCCAGGCATGTCAGTGTAACTGGAAAGGAGACACCAGGGTCTGGTCCTGGGGAGGTCCAGCATTCAGCAGCCAGGGAGATGGGAAAGAACCAGCCAGGGGGACCTCGAACGAGCGGCTGGTGAAGCAGCAGTAAAGGAGGAGAGCCAGGCGGCAACGTGGGGTGGGAGGGAGGACTGAGTTTCAGTTTCACCACCGCCAAGCCAGGTAAGAGGAGGCCTGAGCACCGACCACATGAATAAGCCACATGGAGGGCCCAGACAAGAGCAACTCATACCCATTGGATATTTGCTGACTGAATAAAAGTATAAAAGAAAGAAAGTTGAAGTGGCAAAATTACTCTTTTATTTCCATTTCCTTTATCAATACCATAATACAGTTTGTTCACTAAGCAATAATTCTAATAGTGTAAAAAGAAGTCACATCCAGGATTGGTTCAAGATGGAGGAGTAGAAGGACATGTGCTCACTCCCTCTTGCAAGAGCACTGGAATCACAACTAACTGCTGAACAATCATCAACAGGAAGACACGGGAACTCACCAAAAGAGATACCACATATCCAAAGACAAAGGAGAAGCCGCAATGAGACGGTAGGAGGGGCTCAATCATGATAAAATCAAATCCCATAACCACTGGGTGTGTGACTCACAAACTAGAGAACAATTATACCACAGAAGCCCGCCCACTGGAGTGAAGGTTCTGAGGCTCAGGTCAGGCTTCCCAACCTAGGGGTCTGGCAACGGGAGGAGGAATTCCCAGAGAATCAGACTTTGAAGTCTAGCAGGATTTGATTGCAGAACTCTGACAGGACTGAGGGAAACAGAGACTCCACTCTTGGAGGACACACACAAAGTAGTGTGCACATCAAGACCCAGGGGGAAGGAGCAGTGACCCCACAGGAGACTGAACCAGACCTACCTGCTAGTGTTGGAGGGTTTCCTGCAGAGGTGGGGGGAAGTTGTGGCTCACCCTGGGGACAAGGACACTGACAGCATAAGTTCTGGGAAGTACTCCTTGGCGTGAGCCCTCTTGGAGTCCGCCATTAGCCCCACCAAAGAGCCTGTAGCCTCCAGTGCTGGGTTGCCTCAGGCCAAACAACCACCAGGGAGGGAACTCAGCCCCACCCATCAGCAGACAAGCAGATTAAAGTTTTACTGAGCTCTGCCCACTAGAGCAACACCCAGCTCTACCCACCACCAGTCCCTCCCATCAGGAAGCTTGCACAAGCCTCTTAGATAACCTCATCCACCAGAGGGCAGACAGCAGAAGCAAGAAGAACTAAAATCCTGCAGCCTGTGGAACAAAAAACACATTCACAGAAAGATAGACAAAATGAAATGGCAGAGGATGATGTACCAGATGAAGGAACAAGATAAAACCCCAGAAAAACAATTAAGTGAAGTGGAGATAGGCAACCTTCCAGAAAAATAATTTAGAATAATGATAGTGAAGATGATCCTGGACCTTGGAAAAAGAATGCAGGCAAAGATCGAGAAGATGCAAGAAATGTTTAAAAAAGACCTAGAAGAGGGTTTCCCTGGTGGCGCAGTGGATAAGAATCTGCCTGCCAATGCAGGGGAAACAGGTTCAGTCCCTGGTCCGGGAAGATCCCACGTGCCGCAGAACAACTAAGCCCATGTGCCACAACTACTGAGCCTGCGCTCTAGAGTCTGGAGCCACAACTACTGAAGCCCGCGTGCCTAGAGCCCGTGCTCCGCAACAAGAGAAGCCACCGCGATGAGAAGCCCATGCACTGCAATGAAGAGTAGCCCCCGTTTGCTGCAAGTAGAGAAAGCCCACGTGCAGCAATGAAGACCCAACGTAGCCATAAATAAATAAATTATTTTTTTAATTAAAAAAAATTCAAAGACCTAGAAGAATTAAAGAACAAACAACTAGAAGAATGAAAGAACAAACAAACAGAGATGAACAATATAATAAATGAAATGAAAAATACACTAGAAGGAATCAATAGCAGAATAACTGAGGCAGAAGAATGGATCATATCAAGTGAGCTGGAAGACAGAATGGTGGAATTCACTGCCGCAAAACATAATAAAGAAAAAAGAATGAAAAGAAATGAAGACAGCCTAAGAGACCTCTGGGACAACATTAAATGCAATAACATTTGCATTAGAGGGGTCCCAGAAGGAGAAGAGAGAGAGAAAGGACCTGAGAAAATATTTGAAGAGATTATAGTCAAAAACGTCCCTAACATGGGAAAGGAAATAGCCACCCAAGTCCAGGAAGTGCAGAGAGTCCCAGGAAGGATAAACCCAAGGAGAAACACACCAAGACACATAGTAATCAAATTGTCAAGAATTAAAGACAAAGAAAAATTATTAAAAGCAACAAGGGAAAAACGACAAATAACATACAAGGGAACTCCCATAAGGTTAACAGCTGATTTCTCAGCAGAAACTCTACAAGTCAGAAGGGAGTGGCACGATATATTTAAAGTGATGAAAGGGAAGAAACCACAACCAAGATTACTCTACCTGGCAAGGATCTCATTCAGATTTGACGGAGAAATCAAAAGCTTTACAGACAAGCAAAACTAAGAGAATTCAGCACCACCAAACCAGCTCTACAACAAATGCTAAAGGAACTTCTCTAAGTGGGAAACACAAGAGAAGAAAAGGACCTACAAAAACAAACACAAAACAATTAAGAAAATGGCAATAGGAACATACATATTGATAATTACCTTAAATGTGAATGCATTAAATGTTCCAACCAAAAGACACAGGCTTGCTGAATGGATACAAAAACAAGACCCATATATATGCTGTCTACAAGAGACCCACTTTAGACCTAGGGACACATACAGACTGAAAGTGAGGGGATGGAAAAAGATATTCCATGCAAATGGAAATCAAAAGAAAGCTGGAGTAGCAATACTCATATCAGATAAAATAGACTTTAAAATAAAGAATGTTACAAGAGACAAGGAAGGAAATTACATAATGATCAAGGGATCAATCCAAGAAGATGATATAACAATTATAAATATATATGCTCCCAACATAGGAGCACCTCAATACATAAGGCAAATGCAAATGCTAACAGCTACAAAAGAGGAAATTGACAGTAACACAGTAATAGTGGGGGACTTTAACACCTCACTTACACCAATGGACAGATCATCCAGACAGAAAATTAATAAGGAAACACAAGCTTTAAATGACACAATAGACCAGAGAGTTTTCACTGATATTTATAGGACATTCCACCCGAAAACAGCAGATTACACTTTCTTCTCAAGTGCACATGGAACATTCTCCAGGATAGATCACATCTTGGGTCACAAATCAAGCCTCAGTAAATTTAAGAAAATTGAAATCATATCAAGCATCTTTTCTGACCACAACGCTATGAGATTAGAAATCAATTACAGGGAAAAAAACATAAAAAACACAAACACATGGAGGCTAAACAATACGTTACTAAATAACCAAGAGATCACTGAAGAAATCAAAGAGGAAGTCAAAAACTACCTAGAGACCAATGACAATGAAAACACGACAATCCAAACCCTGTGGAATGCAGCAAAAGCAGTTCTAAGAGGGAAGTTTATACCAATACAATCCTACCTCAAGAAACAAGGAAAATCTCAAATAAACAATCTAACCTTACACCTAAAGGAACTAGAGAAAGAAGAACAAACAAAACCCAAAGTTAGTAGAAGGAAAGAAATCATAAAGATCAGAGCAGAAATAAATGAAATAGGAACAAAGAAAACAACAGCAAAGATCAATAAAACTATAAGCTGGTTCTTTGAGAAGATAAACAAAATTGATAAACCTTTAGCAGGACTCATCAAGAAAAAGAGGGAGAGGACTCAAATCAATAAAATTAGAAATGAAAAAGGAGAAGTTACAACGGACACTGCAGAAATACAAAGCATCATAAGAGACTACGACAAGCAACTCTATGCCAATAAAATGGACAACCTGGAAGAAATGGACAAATTCTTAGAAAGGTATAACCTTCCAAGACTGAACCAGGACGAAATAGAAAATATGAACAGACCAATCACAAGAAACGAAATTGAAACTGTGATTAAAAATCTTCCAAGAAACAAAAGTCCAGGACCAGATGGCTTCACAGGTGAATTCTATCAAACATTTAGAGAGGAGCTAACACCCATCCTTCTCAAACTCTTCCAAAAAATTGCAGAGGAAGGAACACTCCCAAACTCATTCTACAAGGCCACCATCACCCTGATACCAAAACCAGACAGAGATACTACAAAAAAAAAGAAAATTACAGACCAATATCACTGATGAATATAGATGCAAAAATCGTCAACAAAATACTAGCAAACAGAATCCAACAACACATTAAAAGGATCATACACCATGATCAAGTAGGATTTATCTCAGGGATGCAAGGATTCTTCAATATATGCAAATCAATCAATGTGATACACCATATTAACAAACTGAAGAATAAAAACCATATGATCCTCTCAATAGATGCAGAAAAAACTTTTGACAAAATTCAACACCGATTTATGATAAAAACTCTCCAAAAAGTGGGTACAGAGGGAACCTACCTCAACATAATAAAGGCCATATACGACAAACCCACAGTAAACATCATTCTCAATGGTGAAAAACTGAAAGCATTTCCTCTAAGATCAGGAACAAGACAAGGATGTCCACTCTTACCACTATTATTCAACATAGTTTTGGAAGTCCTAGCCATGGCAATCAGAGAAGAAAAAGAAATAAAAGGAATCCAAATTGGAAAAGAAGAAATAAAACTGTCACTGTTTGCCAATGACATGATACTATACATAGAAAATCCTAAAGATGCCACTAGAAAACTACTAGAGCTAATCGATGAATCTGGTAAAGTTGCAGGATACAAAATTAATGCACAGAAATCTCTTGCATTCCTATACACAAACAATGAAAGACCAGAAAGAGAAATTAAGGAAACAATCCCATTCACCACTGCAACAAAAAGAATAAAATACCTGGGAATAAACCTACCTAAGGAGGCAAAAGACCTGTACTCAGAAAACTATAAGACACTGACGAAAGAAATCAAAGATGACACAAGCAGATGAAGAGATATACCATGTGGTGGATTGGAAGAATCAATATTGTGAAAATGACTATACTATCCAAAGCAGTCTACAGATTCAATGCAATCCCTATCAAATTATCTATGGCATTTTTTACAAAACTAGAACAAAAAAATCTTAAAATTTGTATGGAGACACAAAAGACCCTGAATAGCCAAAGCAATCTTGAGGGGAAAAAATGGAGCTGGAGGAATCAGACTCTCTGACTTCAGACTATACTACAAAGCTACAGTAATCAAGACAATATGGTACTGGCACAAAAACTGAAATATAGACCAATGGAACAGGATAGAAAGCCCAGAGATAAACCCACGCACCTATGGTCAACTAATCTATGACAAAGGAGGCAAGGATATACAATGGAGAAAAGAAAAGTCTCTTCAATAAGTGGTGCTGGGAAAACTGGACAGCTACATGTAAAAGAGTGAAATTAGAACACTAACACCATACACAAAAATAAACTCAAAATGGATTAAAGACCTAAAAGTAAGACCGGACACTATAAAACAGAGGAAAACATAGGAAGAACACTCTTTGACATAAATCACATCAAGATCTTTTTTGACCCACCTCCTAGAGTAATGGAAATAAAAACAAAACTAAACAAATGGGACCTAATGAAACTTAAAAGCTTTTGCACAGCAAAGGAAACTATAAACAAGACAAAAAGACAACCCTCAGGATGGGAGAAAATATTTGCAAACGAATCAACAAAGGATTAATCTCCAAAATATATAAACAGCTCATGCAGCTCAATATTAAAACAAAAACAACCCAATCAAAAAATGGGCAGAAGACCTAAATAGACATTTCTCCAAAGAAGACATACAGATGGCCAAGAGGCACATGAAAAGATGCTCAACATCACTAATTATTAGAGAAGTGCAAATCAAAACTACAATGAGATATCACCTCACACTGGTTAGAATGGGCATCATCAGAAAATCTACAAACAACAAATTCTGGAGAGGGTGTGGAGAAAAGGAAACCCTCTTGCATTGTTGGTGGGAATGTAAATTGATACAGCCACTATGGAGAACAGTATGAAGGTTCCTTAAAAAAACTAAAAATAGAATTACCATATGACCCAGCAATCCCACTACTGGGCATATACCCAGAGAAAACCGTAATTCAAAAAGACACATGCACCCCAATGTTCATTGCAGCACTATTTACGATAGTCAGGTCATGGAAGCAACCTAAATGCCCATCGACAGATGACTGGGTAAAGAAGATGTGGTACATATATACAATGGAACTCAGCCATAAAAAGGGTCATTTGTAGAGACGTGGATGGACCTAGAGACTGTCATACAGAGTGAAGTAAGTCAGAAAGAGAAAAACAAATATCGTATATTAACGCATATATGTGGAATCTAGAAAAATGGTACAGATGAACTGGTTTGCAAGGCAGAAATAGAGACACAGATGTAGAGAACAAACGTATGGACACCAAGGAGGGAGAGCGGGGGAAGGGTGGTGGTGGTGGGATGAATTGGGAGATTGGGATTGACATATTATACACCAATATGTATAAAATAGATAATAAGAACCTGTTGTATAAAAATAAATAAAATTCCAAAAACAAAAAAAAGAAGTCACATCCGACTCCCACTCTACACTGCGTGCTTCCAGAGGGCAGGACTCACTATGTCCTATCTGTGTCTCAGAACCTAGAACAATACCTTGTACTACCAGGCACCTAGTAATGGTTACTGAACTACACTGAGCTGAATGGAAGAGTTAAGGGAAGTACTAATGAAATGACTTTCCTGATTTAGCAACTTCAAATTATTTGGGGGTAAAAGACATCTAAATTAAAGTAATAAATGAATCTACACGCAGCCCCCAAACTGGACTGCACATGCAAGGCATACTCACCTGCCACCATGCTAGATTTCGGCCGGCCAGGAAGAAGTCTTCTACTGTCCCACGACTGCTTGACAATATAGCCTTAAAAAAAGGGGCGGTGTCGGGAGGGAATCCAAGAAACCAAACTGCTTCAAAGACACAGGTCTCACAAACAGATGACCTTCACTTATGGGTAAATGTCCTTTGCAGAGATCCCATTCCCCCTTCATTCTTTTTAAGGACAGAGGTCTCTACCTGCTGAGTTAGAGGAGGGCCCACTGCCTCTCCCAGCTATGAGATTGCATGGGCCTGTCCATTTCTCTACACTAGTGTGAAAATAATATTGCTTTATTTTTTCCCCAAATAGTTAACTAGTGCATGGTTCCCAGCAGAGTCTTGGAGATGAGTGGTTCAGCGAGTGCGTCGATTGACTGGGAATGGCAAAGCTGAACACCAGCCTAGCTTCTTCCGGGAGAGCAGTCTCGTTGCCAAGACTATGAAGTCCTCCCAACGCACCCAAGGGCTCTCCCTCAGGTCCCCAGCTCTGATTCCCAGACTCCAGTATGGTCAAAAGATAGTCTTGGGGATTTCCTGGATTGCCTAGGACTAGCAGGACCCATGGATGACCACTGGTTGACAAAAAAGTGTTTCTGTGGGAGAAGTGAACTTATTACCACCATCTGGGGTATCTGCCTTATAATGGAGTCCCTTCACATCATAAAGCTTTAAACCAAAGAACAACTCTAAATCAGACACATTAAGTTAGTCTCATTTCATCCATTCACTAAATATTTATCAAGAGCCCATTATGTTCAGAGCTGACCTTTCTTAAGGAAGGTATCAGTGGTGTGTAGGGAGAGGTGCATTAGAACTTTTAAAAGGAATTTACAAAATGTTCTAAGATGAATAAAATCACTCTGTCTTCCCATTAAAGAAAGAACCAGACAGGAAGAGAGGAGGTCCTGGGAAGAAGGTGGTTATGCACATATCCCTGCCTCCTCCTTCCTCCCTACTCTCTTTCTGGAATAATCCACCAACCACAGCAGCCAGGCTGCTGGGGCAGAAGGTGCACCCACCACTTTCTCAAAGATCTCAGGGCTGAGACTGATAACAGAGGAAACAAACAAACAAACAAAAGTGTAAGGTTTTTTTCCCCTTTAACATCCTGCAGGAGCCAAGGCACCAGCAACAAAGACCAAGATTTCCTTGTGGGGGCTCAGCGGTCAGAAGCTGATGAAGGATTTCAGGAGTCCCGTCTGTGCAAACGTGGGCAATTCTGTTCAGTGAGAAAAGGGTGGTTTGCTTAAGAACCAAAAGAAAATAAAGCTAGACTCCTTCATCACATTATATGCAAAAGGAAATTCCAGATGTTCTAGACATTTAAATTTTTTTTTTTTTCGCCACGCCACTCAGCTTGCAGGATCTTAGCTCCCCGACCAGGGATTGAACTCGGGCCCTCAGCAGTGAAAGCGCGGAGTCCTAACCACTGGACTATGAGGGAATTCCCTAAATATTTTTAAAAACCTATAAAGTATTAGAAAAAATTTTAGAATAGTATTTGTACAATGTTGGAGTGGGTAAAAACTTTCCTAAGCAAGCCAGGAAATCTAGATGCAAAGGAAAAGAGAAACAGTAGACTTCTTCAAAGTGAAAAAATATCAGATGACAGAGAGACAACAGTAACAGAGTCTAGACCAGTGGTTCTCGACCAGGGGTGATTTTTGCCCCACTCCTCCAAGGGACATGTGGCAATGTCTGGAGACAGTTTTGGTTGTGAAGGGGCAGGGCTTGGGGATACTTCTAAGCATCCTATAATACACAGGACAGACCTCCCACAACAAGGAATTATCTGGTCCCAAATGTCAGTAGTGCTGAGGCTGAGAACAACTGCTCTAGAAAATGAGAGTTTAGGAAAAACATATTAGCAACTCAAGTGACAGACAAGGTGATAAAAGCAAAGTCGAACAACTCAATTCATAAATGGGCACATAAACTGGCTATTCAACAGAAGAGGAAGATCAAAGGACAACAGGCTCACAAGAAGATGGTCAATCTCATAGGAGGCTGAGTCTGGAAAGCGCAAATCAAAGCTGCAGTAACATACCACTACTCACTCATCAGCCTGGGACACCCCCCCACAAAAATTAAATTAGTAGTAACAAACCAGGCTGGTAAAGGCCTGGGGAAAGAACGTGCTCATATGCTGCTTGTGAGAAACGTAAATCTCAACAAGCTTTGGGGATTGCCATTTAGTGATATCTGCTAAAGTTTCAAGTAAACACACCCTTCTAACCCAGAAATTCCAATTTCGGGAATCCATGCTACACAGCTTAAAAGCACCAACACATTAAAAACAACAGCAGCAACGAAGACCCAATACAGCCAAAAATAAACAAACAAACAAATAAATAAATATATATTTTTTAAAAATCTTATTAAAAAACAACCACCTGGCAGCAATCTAAGTGTCAATGAGTAGGGAAGAGCTGAATCACACACATGTTTGACTATTGTGCATCTAACAAAAACATGAGCTAGGACTTCCCTGGTGGTGCAGTGGTTAAGAATCCATCTGCCAATGCAGGGGACATAGGTTTGAGACCTGGTCCAGGAAGATTCCACATGCTGCGGAGCAAGTAAGCCCGTGCACCACAACTACTGAGCCTGAGCTCTAGAGCCCGCAAGCCACAACTACTGAGCCCGTGTGCCACAACTACTGAAGCCCACGTGCCTAGAGCCTGTGTTCCGCAAAGAGAAGCCACTGAAATGAGAAGCCCGCGCACCGCAACAAAGAGTAGCCCCTGCTCGCCACAACTAGAGAAAAGCCCAGGCGCAGCAACGAGGACCCAATGCAGCCAAAAATAAACAAATAAATAAATAAATAAATTTATTTAAAACAAAAAAACAAAAAAACATGAGCTAGATCTCTATCTATAGACCTGAAGGACTCCACATCATGTAGTAACAGAAAAAAAGCAAACTGCAGGGTAATGTGTATCATACAATCACATTTTTTGTAAAGACAAAAACGCAAAACCTTTACCTATGTGTCTGTGTAAGCACTGAGAAGGGAGGAGGGACACACAGGCCCTGGGTACCTCAGAGGGATGGGAATGGCTGAGGGAGGAACCATAACTCCTCTAGACAGTTATGCATCTCCTCACTTCTTACAGTGAGCATGTGATTAAAAACAATATACGAGTTTTCAAAAGGACCAAAGGAAAAATAACAATACAAAGAAGGAAAAATATCAAAGCATTCTGGATAACAGCACATGTTTTATGGCTCCTAGAAGAACAGAAGGAACAGGCTTCCTTTGGAAGCAGCCGGATGGCTTAGGGGTCCTCAGACCTTGGCCACACCTAGGCCCCAACTAGACGTGGAAGAAAGCTGGGTGGGGGCTTCCTAATTCAGTGAGAGCAGCTGGGGAAGGATCCCAAAGTGCCCACTACGCAGAGCCCGGCCTGGGCCACCTAGAAGGATGTTTCTCATAACTGAAGCCAATTTGAAAAAAATCGTTTGTTTGAATGATCTGGATAAATATCAATACCTCCGACTTCTTTTCAGTTGGGAGAGATACGAAATTCTCTTAAGAGGATGGAGACCATATTTCCATTACTCTATCTGCCCACTCACAGCATGGTAAGCACTCAAAAGACTGTCTAGTGGTCTTGCTTTGAAGGACCAGATTCTGCACAGTAAGATCCTGCTTGTGACCTGGTGAAGCGCCCCGAAGTAAAGGTCACATGGGCATGAAAGCTTCAGCTGGGTGGGGGCAGCCCGCAATGAACTCTCCCACTAGCTAGCGAATGGTGGCGCTGTCACCAGATACTCCTGCTTATGAAGCAGGCCGCGGAGAGGCTTCGGATGGTTAACAGCTTAGCCGAGGGGCGATACCATGACACGGGCCAAAGCCTTCCTACCTGCCCTCGGACTTTTCACTGCCTGGCCCTGGGGAGTATAGTTACGAGACACCTTTGTGAGTGCCTACAGGTTAAGTGCTAGCGGGCAGATGGTAGTAAAGGAGACCCGGTCGCCACCCTACTAACAGAACCTTATACTAGAGTAGAATATATAAGCGCCCAATTCAAATTCAAAGTGAACACTTAGGGCCCTAAATTACATGTGACCTCTGAGGTCTTGCTTGCTGGGCAGTGGTTACGCTCATGCGTCAGATCAGGCAGCTCTAGGTTCGAATCTGCACTCCATCATTCCCTTGTGGTTACTTAACCTCTTTGAACCTGTTTCCTCATCTGTAATCCACAGCCTGGTTGTGAGGATGTGACACACTTAAAGCACTCAGCACAGACCAGGCACTTTAGCGCCTAAGGATGGGTAATTGTCACTATTGCCACCACCATCACGACGATCGATCAGAACAACGACCCCATATTACACACGGCTTGGGTTCCAGGCGGCGGGCACTTGGCAGCCTGACCTGTTTATTTGTGGGGTGGGGAGGGAAGATGGGCTTGGACGTGCCCTTACTCTCGGTAGGGAGCAGGTGGCACAGGAAAGGTGGAGAGGTCCCGGCTGAGGGCTGTGCAGGGGCGGGGACGAGAGGGATGCGAGGTGGGGACCAGGTGACAGGCAGGTGAGGATCGAACCCACCTGGTGTCCAGGCCTGCCCCCCCCAACCCCCCGGGCCCCACATACCCACAGCGTGATGCCCAGGACCAACAGGAAGTACAAAACTATCACCAGGACGTCCAGGGCACTACTGGCGGTGAAGACCTGAGCACTCCAGGCGAAGCCATACCACGGGAAGCCCAAGGGGGCGCGCCCCAGTGGGCGAGCGCCGCGGGCTGCCGGGTAGTGGCAACGGCCTCCGTGGGGCTCCGGGGTCGCGGCCGCGGGGAACCCTGGGAAGAGCCCCGGGGCAGCCTGGGAGCTCCGGGCAGGCCTCGCGCGGCTCAGTTCCCGCCTTCGGGGGGCCGCTGCACGAAGGCCGCGCCTTCACCGCCAGTCCCGGCACAGCGCCGTCCTTTTGCGGCCGGAATCGCTTTGCCCTGGACGGAGAGCTGGTCGTGGGGTGGGTCTGGGTCGAGGCTACCGGAGCAGCATCAGTACCCGTGTCTTTACGAACGAACCACATGAAACCTGAGGCGGAAGAAACCAGCAATACCCCTTCTGTCTTTATTTACCATTTCGAAATTTTGTTCATTGTGGGTTTGGGGCATTGACTTGGATTTATTAAACTATTGCATTCGAATATTATGTATCCCGAGTCCTGAATTTCCTTGCCTCTCCCCTTAAATTTTGCGCCAAGGAAAGTGCCTCGCTTGCCTCACCCTAATCATGGCCCTGGTTGGACCCACTGCTTACAGAAGCTCCTCAGTTTTCTGCACTTTGGTCTTTCATAGGTGATGTGCGAATTTTCAATCTGGGCCAAGCCTTACTCTCCTTGGTGTGCTTCTCTGCTGAGTTGTTAGAAATCTTGGTCAATAATACTAGTAACAATAATAATAGATAACAGTTATATAGCTCTTGCTAGGTGCCAGAACTACTTCTTTTTTTTTACTTTCCAAACTTGTTTTTTATTGATATAGTTGAACTTTACAACAGTGTCATAAAATACTATAAACAGAGCCTTCAGATAAACAAACAAAAACTAATCTAAATATATTAACCAGGGACTTCTCTGGTGGTCCAGTGGTTAAGAATCCACCTTCCAATGCAGGGGATGCAGGTTTGATCCCTGGTCAGGGAACTAAGATCTCACATGCCGCAGGGCAACTAAGCCTGCGCGCCTCAACTACTGAGTCTTTGTGCCTCAACTAGAGAGCCTGCGTGCGGCAAATTACAGAGCCCACACACTCTGGAGCCTGTGCACCACAACTAGAGAGAAGCCCACGTGCTGCAACGAAGAGCCCACGTGCCGCAACTAAGACCTGACACAGCCAGGCAAAAAAACCTTAAAAAAAAAAATTAACCAGATTAAAGCAGGCAAAAAATCCAGTGATAAACACATTAAATAATAATATGCTAATGGTGTCTAATTTACCCACTATAGGTTCTTTACATTGTCACAAAAACAGTAAACATCAATTTGAGGTTTGGTGAATGGACTTGATTCCTGATTTATATTAAGATACGATATACCCTTTGCATGTATATGTACCTTGTATGTACTAACCCGTTTGATTCTCCTAATAAGCTGTCAGTCTGACCACAAGGCAGGAGGCTTGCAGCCGTTCAGAAGTCTATGTTCTCAGCCTCCTGAGCAGAATTCTGTGTCCTAGTTTAGTTCAGTGCTGTCCAAAAGAAATATAATGTGAATCACAGATGTTATTTTTTTTCCACCTTCATTGAGATATGATTGACAAATAAAAGTTGTCTATTTAAGGTATACAATGTAACGTGTGATACAGGTATACGTTGTGAAATAATTACTATAATCAAGCTAATTGCATATCAATCACCTCAGCTGCCATTTTTTGTGTGTGTAGTGAGAACGCTTGAGATGCCTCTTAGCAAATTTCAAGTATACAGTACGTTATTATTGACTATAGTCACCATGCTGCACATTAGTTCTCTTGAACTTATAACTGAAATTTGTACCCTTTGATCAGTATCTCCCCTTTTCCTCCACACCTTTGCTCCTGATAACCACCCTTCTACTCTCTGTTACTAGGAGGGTTTTTGTTTGTTCGTTTTGTTTTTTTAAGATTTCACATGTAAGTGAGATCACACAATATTTGTCTTTCTGTGTCTGGTTTATTTCACTAAGCATAATGTCCTCCAAGTTCATCTGTGTTGTTGTAAATGGCAGGATTTCACATTTCTGCATCCATTCATCTGTCCATGGACACTTAGGCTCTTTCCATATCTTGGCTACTGTATATAATGCTGTAATAAACAAGAGGGTATAGATATCATGTTGAGATAGTGATTTTATTTTCTTTGGATATATCCCCAGAAGTGGGACTATTGGATCATAGGATAGTTCCATTTTTAATGTTTTGAGGAAACTCCATGCTGTTTTCCACAGTGGCTGCAACAATTTACATTCCAATCAACAGTGTACTGGTATTCCCCTTTCTCCACGTTATTTGTTGACACTTGTTATCTTTTGACTTTTTTATTAATAGCCATCCTAACAGGTGTGCGGTGGTATCTCATTGTGATTTTGATTTACATTTTCTTGGTGATTAGTGATGTTGAGCATCTTTTCATATCCCTGTTGACCATTTGTATGTCTTTGGAAAAATGTCTTTTTAGGGCCTTTGCCTAATATTTAATTGGGTTGGGTTTTTTTTGCTATTGAGTTGTATGAGTTCCTTATACATTTTGGATATTAACCCCTTATCAGATATATGGTTTGCAAATATTTTCTCCCATTCTGTAGGTTGCTTTTTCATCTTGTTGATTGTTTCGTTTGCTGTAAAAATTAAAAATTTCCAGCAGCCACATTAAAAAAGTAAACAGGTGGAATTAATTTAAATAATAAATTTATTTTATTAATAGTTAAGCCAGTATGTCCAATAGGCCAAAATATTAACATTGTAATATACAATCAATGTAAAAACTGTTCAGATATTTTATATTCTTTTTTTCCCACATGAAGTCTTTGAAATCTGGTGTATATTTTACAGCACATCTCAATTTACATGCTAACTTTTCATTAGAAATACTTGATCTGTCTTTAGATTTAATAAAATTCACGGTTGAAAAAAATAGATTCACCTACTAAGTTGTTCTAAATATACTTGAAAGTTTTCCAGTAGCTGAATATAGTACCAAAATTTAATTTTCCCTTAAGTCAATGATAAAACTTATTCATCTTTTTAGAAGAATTGATTTGACTTTGAAGCAAAAGACTATCAGTTTCGAAATTATGTCTTTCCAAGTTAAGTAATTCACTAACTCTTGTTGTTGACTCAATATTATTAACATCAAATTCAGAGGCATGGCATAATTTGAAAAGCATTTCTAAATTGATCAACATCACAAAGCCTTCTTCAAATTTTTCTTGGATTTTTTTGCCACCAATTACATAACATGGCCAGTTAAAATTAAAATCTTTGACATACTGACTCATGTTAGGAGAATGTGTAAAATAATTATTATTGATTTGTATTATGAAGTTTTGATTTCAACATAAATTGTTATACTTGGGTAGCTAGGTTACAAATAAGCTTTTCCTTTCTTTTGACTATTCAAATTTTGTTCATTCTTATACAGTATGTATTAGTGAGAAATATAAGTACAGACTGACATTTTTGGGTCTTTGATTATTGAATATTCAACAAACATTCCTTTTTTTTCAGGAAAATCTTGAATTGCAGCTGACATTACAATAATTCTTTGTAAAATTTCCAAGACTTGGCCAATGAGCATTGGAAAAAGCACATCATTAAATTCATCACCTATTTCTTTCAACAGTTCCATAACATGGTGATGATTTGTATTATTTGCACATATACACTGAGTGATTTAAACAATAGTATCCATCCATGATGCTTTACATAAAGTCTGCTATAAAAACTAACCACAAAATTTTAAAATATGTATCACAAAATTGAATAAAGCAAGGGAAACTCCATTAAATCTGGAGTTTTAACCTGAACACAGGTAGAACAGTGTCTGTCATGATATCAATAAAAAAACTATTTTTTCCCATATTTAGCTGAAATTCTTCTTTGATAAAGGTCAAAGGTTTAAAAGATCTATGCCACAAGTTCAATCTTTTAGGTCACTAATTGGCAACATTTCTTCATAGGTTTGGATGTCCTTTGATACAAAAAGTATTCAAAATATTAACTGGGTAGGGTCTCACATGACTCAAAGCTAAAGAGAGGTACTTGCGAATTGTCAAATTTCAAATCCATTCATCTTTGGTATCGTTGGAAAGACCTTGTATTCTATGGGCAATTGTTTGAGGCTTAATTTAAAAATCTTTCACTTTTTGTAAAATATCTTTTTTATAGCATTTTCCTCATAATTTTCTATCAAATTTCCACAACTGAAATAATTCTTTTTGTCATCTTTCCATCTAAGTTGTTTTTCTTTTTAGTGCAAGAATCCAAGCTGTTTTAAAGCTGGCCAAAGTTACAAACTCATATTCTGTTAAAAATAATTACAATTTGTTTTGGACGTTTACTTCTGATTCCAGGCAACTAATTTTATAATTTTTTTTTAACCACTGAGAGCGAACATTTTTTTAATATCAAATTCACTATGTAGTTGTTAAAAATTTGTCTTAATATTGTTCACTTTATTATCTTTATTTTTTACACACCCAACAAATAGGTGTACCATACCATGATGCATAAACATTATGTCCCTTAGATGAATTGATTCCTTTGTTGTTATGAAATGACCCCTTTTGTACCTGGCAATATTCTTTGCTCTGAAGTCAATTTTTATTTTATTTATTTATTTTATTTTTGGCTGCGTTGTGTCTTCATTGCTGTGTGCAGGCTTTTCTCTGGTTGCAGGGAGCAGGGGCTATTTTTCATTGCGGTGCGTGGGCTTCTCACTGTGGTGGATTCTCTTGTTGTGGAGCACAGGCTCTAGGAGCGCTGGCTTCAGTAGTTGCAGCACGCAGGCTCAGTAGTTGTGGCTCGCAGGCTCTAGAGCGCAGGCTCGGTAGTTGTGGCGCTCGGGCTTAGTTGCTCCGCGGAATGTGAGATCTTCCTGGACCAGGGCTCGAACCTGTGTCCCCTGAATTGGCAGGTGGATTCTTAACCACTGCGCCACCAGGGAAGCCCCAATTTTTATGTTAATATAACTACTTCAGCTTTCTTTTGTTTAGTGTTAGCATGGTATACCTTTTTCCATCATTTTATTTTTAACCTATTTGTACATTTTTATTTAAAGTATATAGATTTCTTGTAGCTAGTATATAGTTGGGTCCTGCTTTTATTTAATCATATAATCTTGACTTTTAATTAGCACGTTTAGACTACTTACATTTAATGTGAGTATTAGTGTGGTGGTGTTTCAATATATCATCATGCTATTTGTTTTCTATTTTCCTTTTTTGGTCCTTTTTTGTATTAATTGATGTATGTGTGTGTGTGTGTGTGTGTGTGTGTGTGTGTGTGCCTGCATGCGTGTATGTATGTGATTTCATTTCATCTCCTTCATTGGCTTATTAACTATAATGTCTTGTGTTATTTTGGTGGTTGCTTTAGGGCTTATAGTATACATCTTCAACTTAACCCAGCGTACCTTCAAGTGATATTATTCCACATCACATACAATATAAGACCTTCACAATAGTATACTTCCGTCTTTCCCCTCCTAGCCTCTGCAATAGTATTGTCATATATTGTTATAAATTTTACATTTTAATTTATAAATGTATTATTTCTTTTTTAAACAACTTATTATCCTTTAAAGAGATTTAAATAATTTTTAAAGTCTTTATATTTACACATATTGTTACCATTTCTAGCTAATGGTAATGTTCCAGACACAAGTCCCTTGTCGGACATATGATTTGGAAATATTTTTCCCATTTGGTGAGTTGTCTTTTCATTCTCTTGACAGTGTCTTTGAAGCACAAAATTTTAAATTTTGATGAAGTCCCATTCATTTATTTTTTTCTTTTGTTGTTTGTGCTTTTGGTGTCCTATCTAAGAAACCATTGCTGAATCTAAGGTCACAAAGATTTACTTATATGTTTTGGGGTTTTTTTTTTGGCTGCGCTGCATGGCTTGTACAATCTTAGTTCCCCAACCAGGGAGTGAACCCCAGGCCACGGCAGTGAAAGCCCTGAATTCTAACCACTAGGCCACCAGGGAACTCCCGTATGATTTTTTTTTTTAAGTTATAATTTTAGCTCTTACATCTAGACTCTTGACATATTTTAAATTAATTTTTTATATGGTGTGAGGTAGGGGGTCTGACTTAATTCTTTTGCATGTGGATATACAGTTTTCCCACCACCATTTGTTGAAAAGACTATTTTCCCCCATTGTATGGGCTTGGCTCCCTTATAAAAAATCAACTGACCATAGAAATACAGGTTTACTTCTGGACGCTTTATTGTGTTCCATTGATTTGTACATCTATCCCTCTGTCAAAACCCCATTGTCTTGATTATGATTGCTTTGTAGTAAGTTTTAAAACAGGGAACTTTGAGAGCTTCAACTTTGGGTTTTTTTCCCCAAGATTGTTTTGGCTACTCTGGGTCCTTTGAGGTTCCATATTATTTTTAGGATCAGCTTGCTAATTTTACAGAGAAGCCAGCTGGGATTCTTATAAGGATTGGGTTGAATCTGTAGACCACTTTGGAGAGTATTCTCATTTTATCAGTATTAAGTCTTCCAATCCATGAACAGAAGACATATCTCCATTTATTTAGATTTTCTTTAATTTCTTTCCACAGTGTTAGTCATTTTCAGAATACAAGTTTTGCACTGTATTTGTTAAATTTATTTCTAAGTATTCTACTCCTTTTGATGTTATTATAAATGGGATTATTTTTTTAGTCTCATTTTTGGATAGTTCATTGCTAGTGTACAGAGATACAATTGAATTTTTCCCCCAGCTTTATTGAGATATGTGACAAATTAAAATTATATATATTTAAGGTACACAATACACATTGTGAAATGATTACCACAATCAAGCCAATTAATCTATCCATCACCTCACATACTTACACATTTTTGTGATAAGAACATTTAAGATCTGTTCTCTTAGCAAATTTCAAGTATACAATGTAGTATTACTAACTACAGCCATCATTCTATACATTAGATCACCAGAACTCATTTATCCTGAATAACTGAAACTTTGTACCCATTTGTGCCCTCACAAATGATTTTTGTATATAGATCTTGGATCCTGCAACCTTGCTGAACGTGTTCATTAGCTCTAGTCATGTTTTTGTTTATTCCCTAGGATTTTCTATATATAAGGTCACATCATCTTCCCTTTCAATCTGGATGCCTTTTATTTCTTTTCCTGGCCTGATTGCCCTGGCCAGAACCTCTCTTCCTGAACATACCCATCTGATAAGCTTCATTAATTGCAGCTGATTGCTCTATCATCTCAACAATGTCCTGGGGCATCAGTTGCTTCACAGACTGATCCAATTAAATCTGGGCTCTTTTGCAGGGATCGTTTTTGAGGTCAGTGTTTGAGATTTGTTCTAATCCCTTTTTAGTTGTCCCTTTTCCTGATTCTCTCTGGTAAATTAGTGGCTTGTGATTCAGCTTATATCTAAAGACACTACCAGTCTCCTTTTAATTGTTTTTCACCACAAGCTCAATAGTTTTGAATTTTCTCACAGTCTGTTGCAAATAAAGTTAGCTCATTTATGGAAGGGCTTAGAGCACTCTATTTTGTCCCAGCTCTCTCCCTGGAAAAAATCTCTGAGCCACCGCTCTGGGTGTCTTCTCTCCGAATGACAACCCTGTTTTAGGATCTGGCAGTCATCAGGGCACCTTTGATCTTCTTGGCCTGCTTCTTCCAGCATGGAATCCCCACTTTACAAATGAGCTGGGCGAGGCTGATGGGTGTCCCAGTGTTTTCAGTGTGCTGCCTCCAAGGCAGAGCCTCTGTGTCACAAACCACACTCACCTGGAATTTAGCCACTGCAACAGGTAGCTGGGGTGTGGGAGGGGGGGATGAAAAATGTTGAAGACTGCTCCTCTCAGGAAGATGCCGCCTTGACCTGGAGCTGGGTGGGGAGGGTGCCCTGTGTTCTTTCTGCATCTACATGGAGTAGAGGTGCCTTCATGGTGGGCTGGGAGCGGGGAGGAAGGAAACAGGTCATGGGTGAAATGCTACAGACTCTCACTGCTCTTGCCAAGTTTTAGTAGACTTTCTTGAATAAATATTTCATTTTTTCTATGCCCTTAGACTCATTTCCAGAGACACTGAATTTATAGAGACTTTAAATATATATAAATAATATATTATTTCTTAAAATTTATACATATAAATTTAAAATATGTATGATAGACATAAATAAATGTATATATTATTATAAACATGTAACTATAAACATATAAATATATTTGTATATTATAAATATGTAATTCTGAATATATAAATAAATACATTTAAATATTATAATAAATATATAAATTAAAAAATAACTTTCACCACTTCTGCTGGGGGTGGGTCTATGGAGCTCTTTCTGTTGCTGTTCCAGAAGTGGGACTGTTCCCCTCTCAAACTGGCTTTTGAAACTCTAGAAGTGGACACACAGCAGATGCTTACAGAACTCACCGCAGGAAGACTTGAGCAGAGATGACCCTAGTGAGTCAAACCTACCTTCTTTTTTAATTAATTTTTTTTTTTGCCTGGTCACACATTAGTTCATACACTAAAACTCCTATTACCTTGAATTCTAACTTTCTGAGCTCTTTGGGGTAAAGAGCACTGGTCACCTCAGGCCACCTCCCATCCCCATCTCCCACTTCTCTCTGGAAGGTGTCTTTATCTTGGTTTTCACTTTCAGATCAGTGACAGCAACTGTTTGGAAATGACCTCTGTTTCTCAGCCACCTTTTGATGCTGTGTTGTGTCAATCAGGGTCGAGTCAGGACACAAACCACACCAGTTATTTGAAGCAGAAATGTTTACTATAAAGAGTAGATAACTCGGGACTTCCCTGGTGGCACAGTGGTTAAGAATCCGTCTGTCAAAGCAGGGGACACGGGTTCGAGCCCGGGTCCGGGAAGATCCCACTTGCAGTGGAGCAACTAAGCCCGAGCTCCACAACTACTGAGCCTGAGCTCTAGAGCCCGCGAGCCACAACTACTGAGCCTGCATGCCACAACTACTGAAGACTGTGCACCTACCTAGAGTCTGTGTTCCGCAACAAGAGAAGCCACCACAATGAGAAGCCCCCGCTTGCCACAACTAGAGAAAGTCCGCGTGCAGCAATGAAGACCCAACGAGGCCAAAAGAAAAAAAAAAAAAAGAGCAGATAACTCATGAAAAGGGTAACAGAGGACTGAGAGGCTCACTCATGTCCTACCTGCCACCTCTAGGCGGAGGGAGGCTGGACAGTGAAGGGAAGGGACTCACACAGGCTGAGATTCAGACCTTTCCCAAGAGGGTGTGACTTTGCTGCGATGTGCAGCCTGCCAGAGGCAAAGCCACGTGCCACAGGATGTGGCCAGAGGTGGGCCTTGGAAGTGCCACCACTGTGGAGGGCATGGGGGGGGCTCTGCCCAGGTCTGCAGGGTCAGCGCCCCCCACCCCGGGTGGGGAGACTTGGTCTGAGGACACAGCAGGAGCTGGTCTGCAGAAATGGCAGCTGGGGATTTCTGTTTGAATTAATAAACTTTCCCCCCATTGCCCCTCCAGGGATCTGGAAAATGGAGGCCTGGGCTAAACAGAAGCTTTCTAGAAGAATACACTATTGCAGGGATTCAAAGACAAACGTCTGGTGGTCAGAAATCTGTGGGGTATTGCGGTGGATTAGTGTAATGGTTTTGCTCTTGTTATGGCAACAGGGTTTTTTGTTGTTGTTTTTGGTTTTCCCAAAGTGCAGCAGGCCAAAACGCTTAAACAACCAGAGGTTTGCAGCAAAGAGAGGGTTTATCCACAAGGCAGCTAATGAGGAGATCAGAGAACACTCTCAAATCTGCCTCCCTGAACCAAGGGGCTGGGTGTTTACAGGGTGGAGAATCAAGCAGCAGGGCGGTCTGAGGTGTGGGGAGCGCGGGGGAAAACGATTGGAAAAAGGAGCAGGGACTGTGGTTCTGCGCAGGTGTAACCAACTCCCGGCCTCTGCACGCTCACAGCACGATCTGGGGGCGGACTTTTCACGGAGCGGACCCTCGCGCACGCCCAGTGGGAGGGTCAGGGGTCCCATCCAGTCTTAGCCAGCTCAGCTCCAACTAGATGCAGCTGACTCTGAGTTTCTAGAAAACAACCCGGAAGATATTTTATCATTTGGGCTACGTGCTTGGAGGACATGCAGGTCTTAAAACGGCCTTGCTTAGTGACGGCAGGTGGAATGGATTTGACTAATCATGACCCACAGTTTCACTATCTCAGGGGCTCCCCTCATCCCCCACCTATCCTACCGTGGGTGGGGGCGTAGGTGCTGAGATCTGGGACATACTTACGCTAAACAGTCGGTCAGGGTTGCTGAGCAGACTCGGGGCCGTCCTCACGCCAATCACTGGCTCCTGCACTCAGCAAAAGGGAAGGAAAGCGGGAAAACAGGGCGGCGGTTTCTGGCCGCTGTGGCCTTGCACGTTCCTCCAGCACCCTCTTCTGGCAAAGCTCGGCATTGCAACCGCTGGCCAAACCTCGGCGTCCGGATCTCACCCTCTCCCCAAAATGAGGAACACCTGCTCCCAGGAGTCGTTGTATCCACAGCCAACTGTGTTAATCCCTTCTGAAACTCAGTCACAGTTCCACTGAATAGTCTGCGAACCTCCAACAACTCCTACATAAAGTAGTACTGAGAAGAAAAGAAAACGTGTTTGATAAATACAAATACACACACAATAAGGAGCAAAGAAAAAAAGACGCAAAGTCACCGCCGTTCTCCTTTGTTTCATCGGTCATGAACAGGGTTGCCAGGTAAAATACAGGATGCCCGGACAGTGAATAATTTTTTAGTATAAGTATGTTCCAAATATTGCGGGGTACATACTTACACTGAAACTATTATTCGTTGTTTTTCTGAAATTCAAACCTAATCTACCTTCGTTTTTACAAGTTTTGAGCGGCCGCCCCTGCAGCCTGAATGGGATTCGGCGGTCTCTGGCGCCCTCTAGCGTTGAAAGGTCTCGGCCTGGTGTTTTGGGGGTAGCTAGCAGGTCTTTTATTTGTGATGTGTGACCAGGTGAGCATGATCCTCTTTTACAAGGAAGCACGTTTGGAGCTTATTAGCTGAGGGGCAGAGCAATCAGCCTGCATCGTGCCCACAGGCAACCATTTATCCTGGGGAAAATGTCAGGAAGATATCACCTAGACCTGGAGCTGGGTGGGGAGGGTGCCCTGTGTTTTTTCTGCACCTACTTGGAGTGGAGGTGCCGTCGTGTTGGGCTGGGAGAGGGGAGGAAACAGGTCATAGGTGAAATGTTACAGACTCTCACTGCTCTTGCCAAGTATTAGTAGACTTTCTTGAATAAATATTTCATTTTATTTTATGCCCTTAGGTCTGTTTCCAGAGACTTTAAATATATACATAGAGAGTTTAATGATATTTAAAGACTTTAAATATTTATATATAAAGACTATGTGGGCTTCCCTGGTGGCGCAGTGGTTAAGAATCCGCCTGCCAATGCAGGGGACCCGGGTTCGAGCCCTGGTCCGGGAAGATCCCACATGCCGCAGAGCAGCTAAGACCGTGCGCCACACTACTGAGCCTGTGCTCTAGAGCCTGTGAGCCACAACTACTGAAGCCCGTGTGCCACCACTACTGAAGCCCGCGGGCCTAGAGCCGGTGTTCCGCAACAAGAGAAGGCACCGCAATGAGAAGCCCGCGCACCGCAACAAAGAGTAGCCCCCACTCTCAGCAACTAGAGAGAAAGCCCGCGTGCAGCAGCGAAGATTCAATGCAGCCAAAAATTAAACAAATGAATAAATAAATAAATTTATAAAAAAAAGACTATATTATTTCTTAAAATATATACATAAAATTAAAATTAATATATAAAACAAATTTATGCATATATTATAAATACACAATTATAAACATATATTTATATATTATCATAAATACATAATTATAACAAACATTTATAATAAATATTTATAAATATAAATAAATTTACTTATATTTATAAATATATATTTAAACATAGATATATTGTATATTATAAATATATAATTATAAACATATAAATAAATACATTTTAATATTTATGTAATATTTATTTAATATTTAATACATTTAATATTATTATAAATACAGAAATTTTAAAAATAATTTTCACCCCTTTGGCTGGGGTGTGGGTCTTTGGAACTCTTCGTGTTGCTGTTCCAGAAGTGGAACTCTCCCCCCTCCCGAACTGGCTTTTGAAATGACTGGGAAAGAAATGAAATATATAAGAATTGGGAAGATAGCAGCAAAACTGTCATTCTTCACAGATGATAAGTTTAAGTATGTAGCAAGTCCCACAGAATGTAGATAAATTAATAGAATCTGTAAAAAATTGTAGCAAATTTAGCAGGTCCAATTTCAAATATAGAAACTTACTGTATCTCTGTATAACAGCAAATGAATGGAGAATAACATTTAAGAAGGATACATTTTACAATTGCATTAAAAATATCAGTTTATAGAGAACAGACTTGTGGTTGCCAAGGGGGAGGGTGAATAGGGGAGGGAGGGAATGGGAGTTTGGGATTAGCAGAGGCAAACTAGTATATATAATATGGATAAACAACAAGGTCCTACTGTACAGCACAGAGAACTATATTCAATATCCTGTGACAAACCATAATGGAAAAGAATAAGAAAAAGTATATGTATATATTGAGTCACTTTGCTGTACAGAAGAAATTAACACAATGTTCTAAATCAACTACACTTCAATAAAATCTCAAAAAAATTTATATAAGTTTACTAGGGATGAATCTAAAGAGATGCCCAAGTCATTTGTTTATGGGGAAAACTCTACATACAACTTCATTGAGAGTTATTAAAACTTGTTAATGGGAGAGAGAGAGAGAGGATATTCACGGATTGAAAGATTCAATGTGGTAAAATGCCAGTTTCCCCCAAATTGATTGGCAAATTCCCCCAGAACTGGTTCAAGGTGCAGAATTCCTGTACCGTTTTTAGGGAGCAGAAGCCAAAAAGCCGATTCCAATTAAGAGATGCTCAGATCCTCTTGACAGAGAGGAGCGCTCTCCTTCGTCCTGGCCACCTGGGCAGTTTCAAGGTCATGCCCAGAAGGACTTGGTTCCCTGCGTCGCCCACTCAGAATTCTCCCTCTCTGTCTGAAGAGACGACCTGGGTGGGGGTCCCCCCATGGGCACACCCGTCCCAGCTTCAGTCCAGAGAGTAGGGACCGGTAGGGGCTCCCTGTGCCCTGCGGGTCTCGCCCCGCCCCGCCTCCTCTAACCTGGGCCCTCCCTCCCGGCTTCGGGACCTGCCGCCCCCTCCTTGGCCGCCAGGGGTCGCTGTCCCCTCGTTGGAAGCACAGGGGGACCCACAGCGGCCACCCAGAGGAAGGGGCCCCAGATGACGGGGCTCAGGGACCTCCGAGTGACTCCCGTGGACCTCGCCCGGGTTCTCACTTAACCCCGTGGGGGAGGTGCACCGCTGGGGACAACGTCCAGGGGCCACAATCCAAGCAGGGGTGCAGACGCAGGACCGGGCTTGGCTGTCCCCGGGGCTGAGTCCGGTTGCCACAGCTCGCAGGCGCCGTGTCCCCGCAGCTCCAGGTGGGCGTGTGCCCTCCAGAAGCGCTGACCGCGCACCAGGGATGCACAGGGCTCCCTGGGCCGTGTCTGTGAGGGGAGGATCGAACTGCCCAATGTCCATCCGTGCAGACCGGCCGGCACCTGCCGTGTCCACACGCTGAGCCATCTAGCTCCCCCTGCTTGACTGGTTGGATCCCAGTCCCAGAGATGTACGTGCAGGAAGTTAGAAGGAGCAGGTATGGCGGCATGATATCGTCCAGGTACCTTTGCAAACGTGGACAAATCTCAAGGTGCTCAGCCTGCTCTGCAAGCACCCGAGGACCCTGCCCCTTCCCCTGTCCCCTTCCTTGGATCAGGCCACACTGACCTCCTTGCTGTTCCTGCAACAGACACATCTGACCCCAGGGCCTTTGCACTTGCTGTCCCTTCTGCCAGGACTGCTCCTCCCCAGGCACCTCCCAGGGGTCCCCTCCTTCATTCAGGGATGGCCTCTGCTGACCATCCCCCTAAACCAGCCACTGTCACCCCAACCCCCTCCTTTCCTAAAGAGCTTGTCACACCTCATATTATAGTAAATATAATGTGTTTGTCTGGCCTGCCTCACCCACTGGGACTTTGCTCCAGGACTTGGTCTCTGAGGCCCCTGCTGCATCTACAGGGCCCAAGGTAGCGCTGGGCTTCGGAGCTGATCAGGGGCTACGGGTGGAGTGGATGGTGCTTGTTTCTTCTGGGAAATGAGGGACAACGGGCCTGGGGGACAAGGGAACCCAGCATGACCAGTTTTCCTTCTCTTGGGAGAAGATCTGAGCTAGTGGACCATAGGTTAGCGTTTCTTGTTTCTGTGTGGTGCGTGTGGCATGTCTGTGTCAGTGTTCTTGGCATTTCGGGGTTTCTGTGAAGTCCAGCCCCCTCCCCTCCCGACACCCCATCCCATCAGCCCCCAGGAGGCCCGTCTTGGGGACTCTCTGGTCTGGAGATTCCTCTCCCCATGGTGTCTCTTCCCTCCTGGGGGTCCGTGCACCTGTGTGTGTGAGGGGGGTGGGAGTACAAGACCCCCAGCTCCTCTGCCCCAGAGGGTCCAGCCTCTGGGCTCTGACAGGGCCTTGGGAGCTGGAATGAGCTGGAATCTGGGTCGGGGGCCAGGGCTCCACCGCTTACCTGCTGTGTGACCTTGCCCAGGTCACATACCCCACCCCGTGAAAGGAGAGAACGATCTTCTCAGACTTGTGCATCCGGGATTTCTAATGAACCATCCTGGGTCTTTGCAGGTGTGATTGCGACCTTTCAGAGAAATGACAACAGTGGCCAGTAGAGGGCACTGTCGGCTGGGGCCTCTGTGTGTGCATCTGATCTCATGCATGTGTGGGCATACGAGTGTGTGCATATGTGTGTGCACCTGTGTGAGCGTGTGTGCATGTGTGTACATATGTGTGAGCATGTGTGTGCACCTGTGTGAGTGTGTGTGCATGTGTGTGTATGCCTATGTGGGGGTGGCAAGGTACGGGAACACAAGCATGTGACCAGGAATGCAGCCCAGACCCCTGCATGTAGCCCATGAGCACAGTCAGGTGACGGTGGTGACATCCCTGTGTGGGTGACACCCCCGTGTGGTGCATGGTGACCGCCTGGCTGGGCTCCCAAACTCGGCCGTCCTGCCCCCTGGTCAGCTCCCCACAGGCCCAGCTCCAGGCCCCAGCCATGGACTGAGGCCCCTGGGCTGGGGGAGAGCCGGGCTGGGGCCTGGCCGGTCAGAAGGGACCCTGGTCTGGGGTCTCAGTCTGCTCCCTGAGGCCTGGAAGGCCTCTCTTCTCTAACACTGCGTACCCGCCCATTCATGATAAATAAGCACTGGACACCATGCCTGCGGCCCCCTCACATGCTATCTGCTCAGGGTGGGACTGAGACTCACCTACGGGGATGTCACACAGGGGCTGCCTCTGAGCCTGGATGGTGGCTGGGGGTGCGGGTGGGACCCCAAAGGCCCAGAGGAAGAAGACAGGCCCTAGGCCTGCAGGAGCCAAGCCAGTCCAGGGCCCATTGATCAGAGAGGAGCCTGGCTGGGAGGCCTGGCCGGGAGAGTGCTGGCCCTGTGGCCTTGACTGCAGAACCTGAGGTCTCCTCAGCTCACAGTGGCCAATGCTGAGTCTTGGGGTGCAGGTCACGGGGCTGGAGCCTGGCTGAGCAGAGGGGGCCCCTCAGGGCCAAGGGCGTGTGAACATCATGGGTGTGGCGGGGGAGAGCGTGGGGCCTTGAGTCCAGCAGCTGGGCTCACAGTGTGACCCGGGCAAGTCCTTTGCCCCCTGTGGGCCTTGGTTTCTCCTGTGAAAGCTGAGTGGGTGGGGCCCAATCTCTAAGACCCCTTCCAGGTTCCCCAGTAACCCCCACCCCCCTCTAGGAGGGCTGGCCAGCCGGGACCACTGATGGGCCTGACACCCAGACTCTGAGATCAGGGCCGGGGGTATGGGGCACCAGGCCCTGCTGCTGGAGGTGTTGGGGCTGGGGCCTCCCCTCCAACACCCCCGTCAGGGCAGCTCCCCTGGAGGCCAGGCTGGGGGGGTCTCTGGCCTCAGAAGCTGAGGGACCAGACGTTATCTGGGGCAGAGGGGCGAGACCCCTTCCTTTGGCTCTGACTGTGGAGACCACCGACAGGGCCTTCCCACAGCTCCACCTGTGCAGACTCCACAGACCCCAGCCCACAGCCCCCCACTCCCAGCATTCACACACTCCCCGCCCCAAACCCCAGAGCAGCGGGGGGCTGAGCTCACAGCCCTGCGCCTTCTCTTCTCACCGGGGGCTCCGTGCTGCCAGGGAGACACGCAGGGCAACCTCGGTTGGAGGGGAGGGGTCTGAAGACTCCCTGAGGAGGGGGCTTCCGGCTGGTTCAGGCCAGCTTGTGGCGGGTGCTCTGAAGAGCTGGGAAGAGGCCTTGGGGCCCCTGTCAGCCCCCCGCCTCAGAGCAGAGCAGGGGTCGGGTGGGACAGGCGGGGGGGCAGTGTCCTCAGGCCCCTCTCTGTCCATGCCTGTGCCATCCCTTCCCTAGGATCCAGGGTTCCCCCTGGGCTCTGAGAGTTGGGGGGCAATGTGCGCTGCCTTTCTGGAAGTTGGTCTGGAACGAGCTCTCAAAGCCTTAGATGGGCATGACCTTTGATCCCTGCGGGGAGGGTCAACCTGAAGTCAGTGGTGGCATCCCTGCCCAGGGATGGAGGCCAGGGCGTTGGCTGCATCCTGTGCGGGACAGTGGTGCCCGGAGGGACCCACTGAGTGTCGTGAGAGCCACAGGTTCACAAGCATGATGCCCAAGTGTGACGCACGCCCAGGTTACCACACCTGTGTGCGTGTGCGGTTCAGTGAAAAAAAGAAAATATCTACCCATCCATCCCCTCTCCTCTCTCTGTCATCTGTGTATGTATGTGAGTATGCATCTATCATCTATCACCTATGTATCTATGTATCTATCATCTACCCATCATCTATCTATACATCTATCATTGATCTGTTGTCTGTGTGGAATGTGAGGTCCAGTCTGGAAGGACACACACCAGGTACAACCAACGTGATCTTCAGGCTGTGCTGGAAACTTCCCATCTCTATACCTTTTTTCCCGTTTTATTTGTAAAGAATCTTTGTATATCTTTTTATAATCAGGAAAAAATTAAGCTGTCTCCATTTTTGGAAACAAAACAAGTAGAAACAATGCATTGGACAATGACAGGCCCTGGAGAACCGCTCCCTCCGGCCTCAGTGTTGGTGATCCTACTCCGGGGGCAGATCTGCCCAGAGGTGGCCAGCCAGGCACACAGCTGGGTGGGGGCCCCTCCATGTCCGCAGTGAAAGCAGTGCTGGGCAGTGTGGGTGGTATCAGACGCAGTGTTGAGAGAAAGAAGACGCACACAGTCCAACTTTTAAAGAAAATTTTATTTTATATTGGAGTATAGTTGATTAACAATGTTGTGATAGTTTCAGGTGTACAGAAAAGTGATTCAGTTATACATATACAGGTATCTATTCTTTTTCAAATTCTTTTCCCATTCAGGTTGTTACAGAATACTGAGCAGAGTTCCCTGACACACAGTCTAACTTAATCTATGTGAAGTTCAAAAACAGGCGAAGTTGAAAATGGTTGGTTTAAGGGCAAACACAGAGGACCTAAAACTATAAGGAAAAGTAAAGAGATGATGAAATCAGGGTTCCTGAGGTTGTGGCCACATTCTGAGCCTGTGAAGTTAATTAATGGGAAATTCACAACACAGAGAATCCACCATTTTGAAATGCACATTCACAATGTTGTGCAACTATCACCACTATTGTTTTTACTTTTTAAACTTTACAGATACATTTTATTTATTTATGTTGCGGTTTTTACAGTTTACAATTAAAATAGGATTAAAATAGAAGGAAATCCATCAAAATATTAGTGGCGGCTCTTCTGGGTGAAATACATGGGGTACATTTTTTTTACTCCTGTTTGTTTTTCTGTAGTCTTCACGTTGTTTACAGTGAGCAGTTATTATTTTAAAACCAAAGACCAAGACCAGTAAACTCTATTTTAAGAGGAACTCAGAAAACAAACAAGGTGATTCTCCCTGATGCTGAGCTGACACCTGTGTCCTTGCAGCTCATCTACATCCTGTTACCTCCAGCTGGGCCTGGAGTTTGGGGGCCCCAGAGGCACCTGCACATCTCTGCCAGGGTGGCCCTGAGACAGGACACAGATCTGTCCCAGGCTCAGTATTTCCCTCCCTGGATTATCCGCTGCAGGTCACACTTGTTTGATAAACTCTATTTCCCTCTGTTTGGGCCTCTCGCTGGGTTGATTTTCATCAGCACAAGATCATGAACTGTAGGTCCCCTGGGGGAGTGGGTGAGATGTTTTGCCACCAGTCACTACCTCTTTCTCCCTCAACTTTAATTTATTGTTAAAGTCCTCTTATAACAAACTTGAGAGACAAATTTAAAAAGAAAGTTGAAATCCCTCACAATCCTACTGCACAATCCAAATGGTGACCCCTGTGGTCCTCCTGCCCTCCCCCCACCCTGCGGGCTTCTGCCTGGTACATGCTGCTACCAGGTGGCGGTAATCCTATCTCAGGCTCTGTGTTCCAAGACAGGCCCCCGCCCCTGGGTAACGAGGGTATCACGCTGGACTGAATGCCTGTGTACTTGGCTTTCCTCTGACCCACCGAGTGCTCTTGTGTGGGCTTAGAGTCTCTGTTTTTCCTTAATGAGGGTCTTGGATTAGATCAGTGTGGTTAGTCCTCCACGGGCCATGGCCTTTTTTCTGCACAAAGCCCTGGACCTCTCCCCACAATGAGCATTTTTACAGACACACTTCAGGGTTTCTGATGCTAGATGTCCTGGAACACCTCCAGGTGTTAGTTAGTTAGATGTCCTGGAACACCTCCAGGCCTCCAGGGAACACTGCTACAGAGAGGGCAGGATTGAGCCTCTTCTTCGTGACCCCAGATGGTAGACCTCAGATCCATCATTGCACCCTTACTGGGTGCTGTGCTGAGTGCTTTCCTGAATGATCCCCCTGAATTCTCTCACAGCCCCGAGGGGTAGCTACCGCTGTCATCACCTCCGCATCACAGAGGAGGACATGGGAAGGACAGTCACCTGCCCAAGGTCACACACTTGGAAAGTGGTGGAGCCAGGATTGGAACCCAGGTCTGTCTGGGCTCCAAGCTCATGCTCTTCCCACAGCTGTGCTCCAAAGCTAGGGGTGAGTCAGCTCAATGCCCCGCAAGGTCCTTCCAAGGCTAAGAGTGCACCTGAGAAGCCTCTCGGGTTTCTTAAACATCTTCACGCATATGTGTCCTTTCAGTGTTCTTCCCAGCAGTTTGTGAGGTGGGCAGGGCAGGGGCTGACATCATCTTTGCCTGCAAGGGGACAAGGCTTAGAGGCACTAAGGAAATGGCCCAAGGTCACACCAAGTCAGGATCAGAGCTGGGATTGGAACCTGGGTGTCGCGTTCAGCCCCTTTCCACGGAGTTGCCAGGCACTAAGGTTCTGTGTTTCTCATAATTAGGATCTACCCACCCACACAAATATCCATTCATCCATTCACCCATCCAATTACTAACCTACCCATGAACTCACCAATGCACCCACTCATCTACCTATCCATCAATCATCCAGCCAGCCAGCCAGCCACTGACCCATCCACCCACACATCCATCAATCATCCAGCTATTTCCCCATCCATCCACCCATCCACCCAACTGTCCATCCATCCACTCACCCACCCAACTACCCACCTGCCCATGCACCCACCAACCCACCCACTCATCCATCTATTCACCCGTCCCTATCTTCCTTCCCTCCCTCATTCAAACTGTTTATTGAGAGCCTTGAAGTTGCCAGGCACTGGGCTGGGGGCGAGATGCAGAGTCTGAAGACCCAGGAAGGGGGCTGCACCTCTTCCTTCGTCCATGAGGATTCTGGAGCAGGAGCTGGGGCAGGAGGCAGGCAGGCTAGAGAGATGGCTGTTGAGTCCCTGCCTTTTGGGGCTCTGGGCCACAGCACCAGACTCACTGAGTTGGGTTAAACACTTGTATTTTTCTGGGGAGAAAGTGAGGAGTGAACAACTGAGGTGTCTTCATGTCACTTACAGGACTGCTAGCTGGCAATGACCTTAAGTGGAGAGTTTAAATAGAGAGTTTAGGAGTATAAGAAAAGAAATGACATATCTACAAGCTCCTATGGCACCTATAAATGTAATTAGGATTAACAAACTCTACGTGACGGAGAGGGAGTTTCCAACAATCATTTCTAACCTGTTTCTTCCATTCACTGAACCTGGTATTCTGTGAAAGGATCTAGGTACATCCCCTCCTGCATTCCTCAAGATGGAAATGTGAGGTGGCCACTAATATTATCAACATCGGCCAGATCAGAACACAGGGAGAGAGATTAGTTGCCAAGATAAATTGTTGCCTACATGGCAGAGAAGTTTGTCACCCTGGGTCTTCTCACCTACATGGACTGTGCTACTTATCTACCACAGAATTCTTCCTTCCAAAGAACTGGGTAAAAACTCTTGAAGTCTATTCTGGTCTGCTTCAGACAGCGCCTCTTTCCTTCATAAGTTCTGCCGATCCTGGACTGTGTCCCACGCCAATCTGCTTTATTGGTGGGAAGGTTTTTATTTCTCTTTGCAGAAATTACTTAAACTTTTTGTTTGCAATCGTTCAGGCTTCTGTTTTTAACTGTATTTAAAAGAGGGGTGCTTTTCTCTGATCCTCTTTGCTCAATGCCTGCTGCTAGGTATTCAGCACCCCTGGAATATCTTCTCTCTGTTTTTAGGGGCTCAGTAACCTTCCTGCCTGGGTGTGGAGCTGGTGCAGTGAGAGAGTTTCGTGGATTTGGACATGACCTAAGACCTAGAGGTAAGAATCCATCTCAGCATTGTAATGACCTCTTTCCATATACATTTCCCCCATTGGACCACTGCCCAAGAGGGATGATTCTCTGTCTTTTCATCAGTGTAGTCCCAAACCCTGCACCCAGCCTGTCACGGATGTAGCAGGCAAGCAATAAATATTTGTTGAATGTTAAGTGAGTCGGAATAAATATCCTTACTTAAGTGAAAAAAATCTTGTTTTTCATAATTACCCAATAAATCAGAAAAGTCCAATGTGCCGAATGAAAACCAACATTGCCTGTAGGTCCACCGCCACAGGTAGCCCCAGGTAAGAGATATGGACATGGATGTGGATGTAGATACAGACACGCTCACACGTGCCAGGTCTTGTCTTGTGATCTCTTGGGGATAATGTTATTTTCACAATGCCGTTCAAACCTTCTAACACATCATTTTTAGAGGGTCGTTGATCTTGAATCAGTTTACTGTTTTGTTTTCTTTTTTTAATATAAATTTATTTATTTATTTATTTTTGCTGTGTTGGGTCTTCGTTTCTGCGCGAGGGCTTTCTCTAGTTGCGGTGAGCAGGGGCCACTCTTCATCGCAGTGCACGGGCCTCTCCCTATCGCGGCCTCTGTTGTTGCGGAGCACAGGCTCCAGACGCGCAGGCTCAGTAGTTGTGGCTCACGGACCCAGTTGCTCCGCGGCATGTGGGATCTTCCCAGACCAGGGCTCGAACCCGTGTCCCCTGCATTAGCAGGCAGATTCTCAACCACTGCACCACCAGGGAAGCCCTACTGTTTTGTTTTCTGATGATAAAAGTAATCCATGTTCTTTGAGAAATGAGAAAGTACAGAGAAGCATAAAGAAGAAAATAAACATCTGATCTTGCTACCAGGGAGTATTCAGTGTGTTGGTGTGTATCCTTCCAGACTTTTCCCTATAACAGTCATGTCCTTTTCACAAAGATGGGCTCAGACAAGATCTCCTCTTATCACCTGCCCTTGTCCCCCGGACCCCACGGTGGAATCCGTCCATGGCACGTCTCCAAGGCCATTTGGAGCTGTGGATGTTAGGCGGTCTGAATGTATCTCTGTTAGAGATGCAGGGCAGGGTATCTCGGCGTCTCTGCGCCCTGGGCCGGTGATGAACTCCCACGAGCAGGGCTGCTGGGTCAAAGGGGAGTGCGTCCCCAGCCCACGGACACGGGGACACATTCCCTCCTGAAAAGATGAGATGCGTCTCCCTGGGGCCCCTCAGAATCACGGGGTCTTGGGCAGCCGGAGGCCTGTGCTCACCCCCTCGCCCACCCATCCACTCATTCTGCTGCCAGAAGGGCCCGGGGCTGGGACTCTGGGGCTGGAGCCCCTCCCTTCCCATGCTGACTCATTCTGTGCCCTGGGTCATTCCCTTCCCGGGGCCCTGCTGACAGTGGGGGCCACCCCTGAGTGGCTCTGAGATCCCCTGGGGTAGGGCCCTCCAGGATTCCAGGACCCAGGATGGAGCTGGGGGAGGTTGTGGGGAGGCAGCCAGGGGGCGGCATCAGGCCCAGGCGGGGCTGGGAGGGGGCTGGGAGGGGGTGGGGGAGGGGGAGGGCTCTGCTACCCCCACCTGCGAGCTGCACAAACATCCGACTACAGCCCTGAAACTGCCCTGTCCCGTCGTCCCGGGCCACACCTGGCCCTGTTTGTCACCCGTCCCACGCCCCGCTGACCACGGGCTCAGTTTCTCTTCCCCTTACTTCTCTCTTTTGTCACCCTGAGTTCTGGTTTCGGCCAACGCAGGGTTAACTTTAGCCTGGGGATTCCCAGGGGTGGCCAGCTGCGGGCAGGGCCCCCGCTCCACCCTCTCCTTGTCCTGGCCTGGTCCCCACCCTGCTCCCACCTCGGGCCTCACTGCCCCTCCAGGCCCGGGGCCTCCCTGCTCAGCCCCTTCATCCAGGAATCCGACAGTTTTCCTATAGTTTCTGGCCCACAGGGCCCCTCACCCAGCACTCCCTGAGCAGAGGGGAAAGCTGGGGCCCAGAGAGGGGAATCTTCTTGCCCAAGGTCACACAGCATGTCAGAGGCAGGCCCCAGGCAAGAGCCCAGGAGGTGACAGCAGTGGCTGGGGTGGGTGAGGGTCAGCATGGTCCAGGCACCTCACAGACATTGGCTCCTTTAATCCCCAAGCCCACCCTTTGGGATAGAGACTTATCACCCCCTGTACAGATGGGACGAGGAAACTGAGCCCACAGAGGGAAGCAAATTGCCTAAGGTCAAGGGCTGAGAAGGGCTGCAGGGGAGGGGGACCCTCCCTGTCCACCCTGGGGTCTGGGCTCCCCCAGGCCCTTTGCCACCAGCCCTCCCTCCTTCCAGCCATGGGGTGGGGGTGGCCACTGGGTCCACTCGCGGGCCTCCTTTCTGCTCCCCTGACTCGGGTCGGGGCTGGGGGGTGATGGGGGGAAGTTGCCCACGGGAGGGGTCAGGGGCCCGGCAGAGGGCCGCTTTCCATCCGGGTGCCCCTGTGTGGCCTGTTTCCTGTCCCTCAGCGGGGAGGCCCCAGGTTGGGAGGGGGAACACCGGGGGCTGGCTCTGTCTCGCTCTCTGGGATGTTAATCATTTTGGGCCTCGGTTTTCCTACCTGTGAGATGGGACGATGATGCTGGCTGTGAGCCCCACGGAATCCGGAAGTGGCTCAGCTGAGTAACTCGTGTTGCGTGTTTCGTAGATGGTTCGGGACAGTAGGCCACTCAGTAGCCTCAGGGCGCAGCTGCCTTTTGGAATCTCAGATCTGGTCAGGACTGAGGTCTTCAGGGCCTCTGTCCCCAGCCTCACCTCTTCTGAGCCCCGTCCTTGACCCTCTGCTGGGCTCCGGGGCTCGGGACACTCTGGCCCACCAGCCGGCCTCACTGTGTGCGGCACAGAGAACCGTCGCCCCTGGAGAACTCCTGGCCAACCACCCCCCGGTCCCTCCCTGGGCCTGCTCCCCGCACCCTCTGCTCGTCCCTCTCTGCCCGGTGTCCAGTCTGCGTCTGATTCCCCTTCCTCCCCAGGGCAGGGCCCCGCCATGTAGCACCGAATGCCAGGGATTGCTGGGCGGTGAGCAGGGTGGTGGGCCAGGCGGCGCGGGAGACAGGAGTCTGGAGTCTCCGAGGTGGAGGGGTCAGGGTGCTTCACTGGGGGCCCGTGTGCGCCAGCCGAGGGCTGCTGCAGCCCCCCTGCTCTGTGCCTTTGCTCATGCTGACCCCCCGGGAGGCCCTTCCTCCCTCTGCCCCTCAGCCCTGGGGTCCAGCTCCCGGGCCCTGTTTTGAGGTGGTTTTGAGGTGGCTGAAGTTGCTGCTGCTCCCCTTGGCTGACCCCCCGGGACCCCAGGATCCGCCGTCCTTGTCTTCCCCACTAATGTTTACTGGTGGGGGAGGATCTCTCGGCACCATGGGCTCTGGGCTGGGCAGGGGCAAGTTTCCCTGTCTTAGCTTCACCTCCAGGACCCGACCTGGGCCCACAGGGGCGGTGAGGGGCGATGGGCGTGAACACTGGTTGATGAGCTGATTGATCACTGCTGGGGTGAGGGCCATACTCCCACAGGCTCTCAGGTAGGGGCATTCGGCCCCCGGATACTGCATGTCTCATGTGTCAGGTGATGTGATGTTATGGCTGTGGCCTGTGGGCCTGGCTCCTGGCTTCCCTGGGCTGGGGGACCTACTGGCAGTGTCCCCTGAGAACGAGCTGGTGGAGTCAACCCTGTGGAAGTGATTTGCTGTCTTTGGGGGTGAACTCAGGAAACTGTGGCTGGGTGCTTGTCCCCCATCTCCACTCCCATCAGGACCTTGGAGCCCTGGAATGTCCTGGGAAACTCTCTGATTGTAGAAGGACGGGGAGGAGAGGAGAGAATGGGAGGGTCAGCCTGGAGGGTGGATCGGGGAGGCCTGTAACTGTGGGTGGGGGTGGGGTGGGGAGTCAGGTCACCCACAGGGCAGGGGGCAGCTGGCCTCACCACGCTGGTCCACCTGTCACACCTCTTGCCCTCTCTTTGACCTCAGCATATCGACCGAGCACAGGGCAGACTGGGCAGGGAACAGGGCACCCAGTGTCCAAAGGCCCCTCCTTCCATGGTGAAGCAGGCACGTTCCAGGTCTGACTTTGGCCTTGATTGGGCCAGTCCTGCCTTGCCTGGGACATGAGCAGCTGACAGCCCCACACAGGCCAGGCCCCAAGGAGGCCCAAGGGAGGCTTTTTGGATGGATGGATTGATGGATGATGGGTAGATGGATGGATGGGTGGATGGATAGGTGGACAGACAGATGGACAGACAGATGGATGAGTGACTGACCAATCTGAAGCCCTGTCCATTGGGGAAGGACCCCACGAGGCCTCTTGGGGGACATCTGTGCTCTGGGCTCCTCATTATTACCCCAGACCCAGGGCTCCCAGTGCAGTGATTGTGAGGGTCCCCATTTCTCCCCCTTCCCGGTCCTTGGCCCAGTCCCTCCCCCAGAAGAGTCCCAGGTGTGGGGACAGCAGGGAAGGTGTGACTGCAGTGCCCCATGTCCAGCCCTGGCCAGCCCTGCCCCCCGGGCTCCCCTGAGCCCCGAGTGTCTGGCTGTGCCTCACGTCAGCCGCAGCTGTGCGCCCGGCGTTTAGAGAGGTCCCTGGGGGCCCCGAGGAGGGGGTACGACCCGCACAGACACAAGATTCTGGAACACAAGATGCCGCTTCTGATGGTTGATTGACGTACTCTCTGCCTGGCTCAGGCCTGGGCGCAGGGGCTTGGGCGGCCTGGGTGCTGCGACACAGGTCCCTTCTCCAAGGGAGCTGGTGGAAGCTTCCAGAACTGGAGCCACTCCTCCCCCCAGCTTGGGGAGAGGGAGGCACCTGCTTCCCCGGGCTGGGCTGGTCGGCGTTTCCCGGCTATTTCGGGCGTCAGGGCCTCTTGGTTTCGCCAGGCCAGCTGCGCGGGGGTGAGGGTGGAGCCCATGGGGAGCCCAGGGGTGCTGGCCTGAGGCCGGCTGGGCCCGAACAGCCCGATGCTAATGGCAGCAACAGTCAACCACAGAGACCAACAAACGTCCATTTTCCATCTGACCGTCCCTCCTGGACCCCAGGGAGTGAGTTTCCACTATCACCAGCCCGGCTGCATGGTGGGGACACAGGTCCCAAGCCGCCAACCCAGAGTCAGGGCTGTCCTGCCCCCTGGCCGCCTCCAGGCTCGGCCGTGGCCCCTCGTGAGGCCCAGTCGGGCACCCCCGGCCCTCACCCTGGTTGGTTTCTCCAGGGCACGAGCCCGTCCTGCACAACACCACTCCCTCTCTATGGGCTGCTTCCCTGTGCCCACAGGAGCCCCAGCAGAGCTGCGTTGCCACCGCCGAGGTCCCCACACATGGTAGGTGCTCAGGAAAGGGCTGCTGAGCGGTGGCCTTGCCCCGGGCAGTGACCGCAGCGGGCCTCATCCTCGCAGGGCCTTGGTCCACACTAGCGCTGAGCTGGAGGCCCTGTGTGACCAGAGACCCTGCGGGTGGGCTCACCAGGCTGCTCTGAGGTCCCACCTTCCCTCAGAGAGCCGCTCTCGGCCGGCCCACAGCAGCCTTTCCGTCCTCCTTAGGGATCCCGTTTGGGGTCTGGCCAAGGCTTCCTCCCTCCTCCTGGGACGGTCAGGAGACCCCAGCATGTCCCCAGGAGGCCAGGCCTGGGGCGGGCAGGGATTGCCCATCCTGGTGAGGACCGGAGGGGGATCCAGACTCTGGTGCCCAGCACAGCCCGGGCACAGAGGATGCTCAGTGGATGCCAGCCCTGACGTGAGATGTCCCTAGGCCGGGTGTGAGGAGCAGAAGGGACCTGGGGGGTTTGATGTGGCCACAGGAAGAGAGTGTCATCCCAACCTGTGTGGAAACACACGCATGGCAGTGCCCTGGTGGGTCGTGCTGACCATCAGCTACTCTGTCCCTGGAGTGGACACAGGGCGTCTGATGACCCAGCCCCTCCCCTGGCCCCTGTCCTGGTTGCCCCAGACATTCTCCCTGATTCCTCCCAGTTTCCCTCGGGACAAGGGCTGCCCAGAGGATCTGTCCCTTGCAGGTTTCCACACATGCGGATCTATCACTGGGTGGGAAATGGTGTCAGGGTCACACTCAGGCCTCTCATGGGCTGGTATGGTGTGAGCTCACACCAGGGCTCCAGTCAAGGCCCACAGGGCTCAGGAGCCCCATGGTGACCCCCTAGGGGTGGCCCTGGGTGAGGCTGCTGCCCCCATCCTGCGCCTCTGTCAGGGGACTCAATGGCGCTGCCCAGTGTCAGCTGACCACAAAGCCTGGTGCTGGCCTTGAGCCCCACATTTTAACTTATTATAAGGAGAGTCATTCAGTCATTCAGCAAACAGTTTCCCTGCGCTCAGATGACCAAAATTTATCGTCCACACTGGGACATTTCTGGGAGTGGAAGGAGCGCTATTAATTATCTTGTAGTATAGTCTGAAGTCAGGGAGCCTGATTCTTCCAGTTCCGTTTTTCTTTCTTAAGATTGTTTTGGCTATTCGGGGTCTTTTGTGTTTCCATACAAATTGTAAGCTTTTTTGTTCTAATTCTGTGAAAAAATGCCATTGGTAATTTGATAGGGATTGCATTGAATCTGTAGATTACTTTGGGTAGTGTAGTCATTTTGACAATATTGATTCTTCCAATCCAAGAACATGGTATATCTCTCCATCTGTGTCATCTTTGATTTCTTTCATCAGTATCTTATAGTTTCTGAGTATAGGTCTTTTGCCTCCTTAGGTAGGTTTATTCCTAGGTATTTTATTCTCTTTGATGTGATGGTAAATGGGATTGTTTCCTTAATTTCTCTTTCTGATCTTTTGTTGTTAGTGTATAGGAATGCAAGAGATTTCTGTGTATTAATTTTGTATCCTGCAACTTTACCAAATTCATTGATGAGCTTTAGTAGTTTTCTGGTAGAATCTTTAGGATTTTCTATGTATAGTATCATGTCATCTGCAAACAGTGACAATTTTACTTCTTTTCCAATTTGGATTCCTTTTATTTCTTTTCCTTCTCTGCCATGGCTAGGACTTCCAATACATTTTAAATAAAAGTGGAGAGAGTGGATATCCTTGTCTTGTTCCTGATCTTAGAGGAAATGCTTTCAGTTTTTCACCATTGAGAATGATGTCTGCTGTGGGTTTGTCACCTATATGTAGAATCTAAAAAAATGGTACAAATGAACCTATTTACAAAACAGAAATAGAGTCACAGATGTAGAAAACAAACTTATGGTTACCAGGGGGTAAGGGGGGGGGAAGGATAAATTGAGAGATTAGGATTGACATATACACACTACTATATATAAAATAGATAACTGATAAGAACCTACTGTATAGCACAGGAACTCTACTCAATACTCTGTAATGACCTACATGGGAATAGAATCTAAAAACGAGTAGATATATGTATATGTATAACTGCTGTAGCAGAAGCTTGTTGAGGCACCCCCTTTATGTTAGCCCTTATTCAGCCCTTATTCTTTCTGCCTGTTCAACCTGTCTCCTACAGATGTTTTTTTCCCCTTTCTTGCTTAATTGCACTCTGAAAATGATTGCCCTCTAGCTAAAGTTGTACTCTGCACCTGATGTTTACTTCTCCAAGACGACACTCCCTAAGACTCCTTTCCTTTGGGACCATTCTTTATTCCAGAAAAGTGACAGGATGATAACCTCGAGGACCACCAGAACCTGTTCCGGAACCACCGGACGCCAGCCCTAATGATCTCAATGTCTCCAGGAGGAAAGAAGAATGCAAGACTACGTCAGTCCCGATCCTTTTCTACAGCTCTGTTTTCCACCCTGAAACTATAAGACCCCTTCCTATTTCCCAGGAAGGGGTTCACAGTCTTGAGAGCGTTAGCCCGCTGTGGCCCCCTTTGCCTGGCAAAGTAATAAAGCTGCTCTTTTCTACTCCTCCAAAGCTCTGTCTCCGCGTTTCTATCCAGCACTGGTGAACAGAGGCCAGAGCTTCAGCAACGTAACTGATTCACTTTGCTGTACAGCAGAAACTAACACAACATTGTAAATCAACTGTACTTCAATAAAAATTAATTAAAAAAATAACCACACCAAGACATGGGCATGAACTGGGAACATCAGTGAAACCCAGGAGGCAGGTCACCCCCTGGACCCCTCCCTGGGCCTGGTGTTCTGGGGGAGGCTGTCACTGGGGGATTCCTGGCCAAACAGGATTAGGTTTGCTGTGATCCCAGGTGACCAACTGACTTTTCAGAAAAACTGGTCCAAAGACTGGCCCTGCCAGGACCAACTACCCTCTGTCACATCACTGCGTTTGTGTCCGTGAGACCGGTGTGCAGTCCCTCCAGGTGACCATACAGAAGCGGGGGTTCTCTGGCCACCCCGAGGGAGTGCGTCCCCTCGAAGCCTCACAAAGTCTCCTGCACAGCAGTGTTTAGCTTGGCCCATGGATGCCGGTGGGGGATGCTTCTGTGTGTGCAGCCAGGGACCCTGGCAACCTGACCCGTTCCTCCCACCCGTCCTGCTCAGGAGCTGCAGGGAGGAGGCTGACGCCCCATCACGGGCACAGGGGGGCTGGGGACGCAGGACCTGACCAGGAGGAGGACAGCACGCTCTGAGAGCTGTAGACATCACCTTGCTGTGTCCGGTGTCACTGAACCAGCGGGTGTGGCAGCAGACAGCTGACTGCTCCGCGGACACCCCTGGAAGCTGTATTTTCAAAGCGGCTGGAAACCTGGGTTTAGACCTTTGTGTTGGGAGTGAGGGTCTGTATCCAGAGAGACACAGGCCGGGGCAGAGCCCCTTGCAACCACTGCGGCACTCTGGTGAACACTGTGGGGTGAAGGACAAGGGTGTCCCCCTGCCCAGACCTGGCCAGGCTGCGCTCTCTTGGTGGCTTTGCAGGTCTCACAGTGGGCCAGGAGAATCACCCAGCTCAGCTCAGTAGAAGCTCCTGGGCCACCCCCAGGGCCCCAGTAGTCACCTCCCTTCCCCTCCCCCAGGGCCCCTCTGCCCTCCTTGCCCGAGGCTATTCTGGGCTCTGCTGTGAAGGAAGCCACAACCCCCGTCCCCCATCAGTCACCTCCCCCAGCCTTGGCCTCCCACAAGGAAGCCCTGGACGGAGGGCGCTGCCCAGGGTCGCACAGCAGGCAGGGCAGGGCCAGGCCAAGCCCCCTTCCCTGACCTGACACTCTTTTTTATTCCACAAAGAGTCAGCCCAGCATGGACACCCGCCCCCCCCAGCCGGTGCCCTGGGACCACCAGTCCGCAGGGGCTGTCCCGGCTCTGAGCTGAGCAGGGCAGGCCCGATGCGTCCCTCATGGTCAGTGTCCCCTCTGTGAAGTGGGCAATGGCAGCCCTAATGGGGACTTCAAGGCTCCCTGAGGGGCTGTGATGAGCCTGGAGGCGTGCCCAGTGCCGGCTGCTGGGGGATCCGCCACTTGGGGCCAGGCAGTGGATGAAATCTTATCCCAAGTGTGCGGGGAGATGCTCCCTGGGTGGAAAGCTGACCTGGGGGCTTGAGGACACGGTTGGGTCAGCGGTGGGCTCTACGGCTGTCCCCCCAGCGCATGAGCTGTTCCAGGGAAAGTGGTCCTGTCTCCTTGCTCCCAGCACTGGCCCACAGCACTGCTCACTGACAGTTTGCTGAATGAATGAGTGAGTGAATGAATGAATGACATGTCTCGCAGGGCTGAGGAGCCATGGAAAGAGCTGGGGGTGGGGGGACAGGTCAGCCAACAGCTCACCCTGTGACCCTGGGCAGGTCCCCCAACCCCCATCCCGCTGACAGAGCCTCAGTTCTCTTCTCTGTGAAATGGGCCCACAAAACCCGCTCTGCTTTGCTGTATGGACTCAGAGGGTCCATGAACACCCTCCTGCCTGCCCCTACCTGCACCGAGTCAGTATAGATTGAGGAGCCAGGGTCCCCCACCCCACAGAGCCTTAGGATGCCTCTGATGTCCAGAGGCTGCGGGGTCGTGTGCTCAGCACCGTCTCCCGGCCGGCACAGCACAGCCTCCTCGGGAAGCGGGGGGGTGACCTCATGAGGGGGGCCCGGGTGCCCACCGTGTGTGTGGCCCTGAGCACCTGTGGCTGCCAGAGGCTGCCTCAGCTCTGGAACCTCTGTCTCCTCATCCATGAGGTGAGGGGGTGTTAGCACCCACCTCCTGGGCTGGTCTGGGGGAGTTAGAACACGATCCACAGGCAGTACCCACCTGGGGCTCTGTCCTTGTGGCAGAAAGATGACAGACACCTGCAGCAGAGCCGGGGACAATTAGTCCATAACCAGGCAGAGCTGGGGATGGTCAGTCCCACAATTGGGCAGAGTTGGGGACAGTTCTGCAGTAAGTTGACAGCAGTCATCAAGAGGCTCCTGATGCCCGCCCAGCACCCAGCTGACCGTCTGAGGCACTGAGGGGGGTGCAGCCCCTGCCCTCAGGGCACCTACCTTCTGGAGCGAGATCAGAGCCCTGGTCAGGCTGGGAGATTGGATGGATAAAGAAACAGGAGCCCCTTTTTTTTTAATTAAAAAAAATTTTTATTTTATATCGGAGTACAGTTGATTAACAATGTTGTGTTAGTTTCAGGTGTACAGCAAAGTGATTCAGTTATACATATACATGTATCTATTCTTTTTCAAATTCTTTTCCCATTTAGGTTGTTACAGAATACTGAGCAGAATTCCCTGTGCTATACAGTAAGTCCTTGTTGGTGATCTATTTCAAATATAGCAGTGTGTACATGTCAATCCCAAACTCCCAATCTATCCCTCCCCTCCTCCCCCCTCGCCCCCCGGAACCATAAGTTCGTTCTCTAAGTCTGTGAGTCTGTTTCTGTTTTGTAAATAAGTTCGATTGTATCACTTTTTTTAGATTCTGCGTATGTGATATCGTATGATATTTATCTTTCTCTATCTGACTTAACTCCACTTAGTATGATAATCTCCAGGTCCATCCGTGTTGCTGCAAATGGCATGATTTCATCCTTTTTAATGGCTGAGTCATATTCCACGAGCCCTTTCTAGATGCAGCCAGTTTCTAGCTCCCGTGGACAGAGAAGGAAGGGCATCCAGGCCGCCGGCTCCCTGGGGCCTGATGACAACACAGCACAAATGGGGGAGGGGAGGAGAGAGGAGAGGAAAGACGACCCAGGAGAGGGGATTTGGGGGCTGAGTTTCAAGAGAGAAAAAATGGGGTGTGGTTCTCAAATCCACTCAGAGGCCGACAGTGGGGAGGACAGAGAGGGGATGGTTGGATTGGGCCCCTTGGAGGTCACTGGTACCTAGCAGTGCAGGGAAAGATGGGGTGATGACAGGAAGGGAGGGCGACGTGGAGCCCCCAGAGATGTGCTGTAAGGGGCTGGAGGGAGGAGGGTGTGGCTGGAGAGAACGTGGCCCCCAAGTCGGGTCATGGGTGGGAGACAGGTCCAGAGGGACCGGAGGGGGTGACAGGAAAGTGGGTTGGCCTCGATGTGCCATCCTTGAGGGTCAGAGCGTGGGTGCATGGCTGCCAGGAGGGGCAGCCTGGGTGAGCCAGACGGCTTACCCTGGAGTGACCGAGTGCCTTGGAAGCCACTGGGGGTGCCTGCTAACTGAGTGAGGTCACAGTCAGAGGGCTTGCCGGAGTGCCCCGTGTCGTGGGCTCAGGGGGGTGGGTTCACACTCGGTGGCCCTACTGCTTTTATATGAGGAAGTACAATCCTCAGGAGTTTGTCAGGTCACAGAGGCCATCCTCGAGTCTGGGCACCTCATTACCTCCGGGTTATTTCTTTCCCCAGGATCATGTCTGTGGGCCTATAATGGCCATCGGGAGGGAAACTGTGAGCTGCTGAGGCTTGAAAGCTGGTGCGGGGCCCCAGAGACGGCCTTCCAGCTCTCTGACCGCTGGCCTGGGTGTCTGGGTCCTCCGTTACTGCTATATCGGGACCAGGCAGGGCCAGGACTGGTCCCAGCTGGGGCAGGGCTTGCTCGGGCACTTGGGAAACAGCAGCTACTTGGCAGCCAGTGGTCTGAGACCTGGAAGGGGTTGGGTCACTCGTGGGCTGGTAGTGATTCCAGCCCCAGTGTCAACTGCAGGGAAGGGGACCGGAGTGGGATGCGGTTACAGTGACCTCAGGGAAGTGGGGTGTCTCTGAGGTTTCACGGAGGGGCTGGGACATCCGAGGGGTGAAGCATCCCCACGGCTGACAGCCCAGTGGCTGCTCCCCAGCAGGGCGTCCATCCATCATGGGGCCTGAGGTTCCCAGAATTCAGGTCCCCTCTGCCGGATGCCCCTCTTCACACCCCCCAGGAGTGGTGGTGAAGTCTCACATCCCGGAGGAAGTGGGGACCCCAAAGGTTCTTGGCGGGAAAAGGCAGAGGCAGACACAGGGGCCCCAGCGGGGGAGAGGGGGAGCTGGCCTGCTGCTCTGGGGGGTCGGGGGAGGGCTGTCCTGGCCTCTGAGCTCCTGCTGTGCTCAGCACTGGGCCCCCTTCCCTGGACCCCAGACCCACAGCTCCTCGGACAGCAACCCCTGACTGGAGGTGTCGTGACAGTTCCTGCATCTTTAGGGAAGCCTCTGGGACCAGGGAGTGGGAGTGGGGGGTTGGGCCTGGGAAGCCACCTGCTGGGGACTGATCCTCCTGGTGTTGGGGCAACCAAGGGTGAGCCCTGCGGTGACCCTCCCTGGGAGCCTGGACTGAGGTGGGGTCTTCAGAAAGAGGCGACCCTCTCTTGGCCCCTCCCCCAGTGCCCTGACCCTGATTTCTGACCCAGAGCATGAGGAAGCCAGCCCCTCTGACCCAAGGCCCTTGTCCCCCGTGGTCCCTCACGGGCCCCAGCAGCTCTGTCCCCTTAGGCCATGGGTCCCAGGGAGGGGGACCTGATTCAGGTGGGCTCGGAGCTCCCCAGGGAGGAGGCTGGATGAATCAGGAGAGCCCGGCCAGGGTGGGCAGGGCACTGGGGGCGGCTGGGAACCTGGGGGCAGGAGCTGAGCTCTGGGGTCGGGTGGGCGGCTGGGGTTCAGTCCTGCCGTGACCGTGGGCAGGTCACTCAGGGTCTCTGGGCCTTGTGTCTCCATCCGTAGGGCGTGTATCGTTATAGGATCTTCCTCCGAGGGAGGTTTGATGACTGACAGGTAAGGCCTGGAGAGCATTTAGCTGGGGCCGGAGGGAAGCAGTGCCCCGGAGCTGAAGCTAACATCAGGCGCCTCCTGGGAGCCCAGGAGGAGAAGGGGCCGCAGGAAGCCAGGGAGGAAGGAGGGGGAGCCTGGGCTGGGAGGCCCCCAGGAGTGGCCCAGCCCAGGGACCAGGCAGGACACAGAGGGAGAGGAACATGGGCAAAAGTCCCCGAGGCCTCGGGGATCTGGGAACTGGAGCTGTAGTCAGATGAATAAGGCCCCAAGTTGTCCATGTCCTAATCCCCAGATCCTGTGAGTACGTCCCTTATGGGGCGACGGGGTTTTTGCAGATGTGATGGAGTTAAGGGCCTTGAAATGCAGAGATCATCCTAGATTATCTGGGTGCCCCCATGAAGGGTCTTTAGAAGGGAATGAGGGAGGCAGGAGGGTCAGAGTGAGGGGACGGGGTGTGGCGATGGGGACAGAGGTCAGGGGGCAAGGGAGAGAGGTTAGAAGCTGCTGTGGCTTTGAAGCGGGAGGGGGGAACCTGAGCCGAGGACTGTGGCTCCTCTAGAGGCTGGAAACGGCCTCTGGGAGGAGCTTGGCCCTGAGACACCTCAAATTCAGCCTGTAGGACTCATTTTGGACTTCTGCCCCCCGACCTGTAAGAATAAATGTTGTTTAAAGCTTCTGAGTTTGGGTGATTCATTATAGCCGCTAATGCAGGAGCTGAGGGACAGAGTCACCCACCGCCATGGCCCACCCCTCTAACTCCCAAGTGCAGTGGGATCTCCACAGCCCAGGGTCCCTGCATGAAGGGCTCGGGCGGGGCTGGGGCTGGGTCTCTCGCCACACCCCTCATCGTCAGAGTGGCTGGAGCCCCCAGACCCCAGGGGCCTAGCAGAGACACCAAGTCCCTCCACGGGACGGGGCTCTCCCACTGACAGCACGACGGAAGGGAGGAGGCGCCCAGTGGACAAGCCCCAGGAAGGTGGCACGTGCCTTTCTGGCACAGACCTGAGAGAGCGCCCCTCGCCTCTTTGCTCCCACCTGGCAGAGCTGGGCTGTGAGTGGGGGGCAGCTTGGGGGTCCCAGGACACCCAAGAGGGCCTCAGGCAGGGGTGGGAGAGGCCTCGTGTGTGTGGTGTGTGCAGGATGGTGGTCCACCCTGGGTCCAGGGGCAGGAGCTTTCCTGGCTACACCCCGGGAGCCAAATCAGGGGACTGTTACTATGTAACTACACTAAGTACAGTAACCGTACTATGTACAGTTACTATGTAACCCCCCAGAGATGGTAACCTGGTTGTACTGCAGACAGGAACACAGAGGGCTCCCCATGCAGGGGCAGCTGTTCCACCTGGTGGTCATCACCCTGTCATGAGGCTGCCAGGCGATCGCCTGTGTGTGTGTCAGAGCCCGGTTCCCGCCAACGCTGAGGCCTCGGGTAAAACATGTCCCCACTTTTAACCGTGGTACAAGACACCTGGCTTCAGCGCTGAGACACCAGTTTCCCTCCAGCAAAGGCTTTGTTGAATCTCAGAGATTCTGAGGCACCTATTCCCTCCTCGCATTGGCTCCTGGGGAGCTCAGAGCTGATCTTTGTCACGTGCCGAGCTTCCAGGCAGGGCTTTTGTGGGACAGTTTCCTTCCTAGCTTCCTCCTACTCCTCTTGCAGCCCTGCACCTGCCATCGGGTGAAGAACTGAGATGGACCCCAGATTTAAGAGCCCGTGAAGCCAACGTTGCTGGAGTGTCCTGGCCCCCGTGGGTGGTCCAGCCCTAGGGAGTGACAGGGAGGGTGAGGGGGGGCAGGAGCTGAGCTGGGCAGCCAGGGAGGAGGGCATCCTGTGGGCAGGGCCAGGAGCAGAGGGGGTCCAGGCCAGGGCAGGAAAGACAGGACGTGGGTTGGGGGGCGGTCTAGGGCGTCCCCACCAGGGCAGGGAGGGAGGGCTCATCTGGAGGTCATCAGCCATGGGCAGCTCCGGCCAGGAAGGTGGCAGGGGGTGGGCACGGGGAGACCCTACCGGATCCTGTTGGGAGAATCTCTATGCCCTAATTTCTTTTTTTAACCATGCTGTGTGGCATGCGGGATCTTAGTTCCCCGACCAGGAATGGAACCTGTGCCCCCTGCAGTGGAAGCGTGGAGTCTTAACCACTAGACCCACTGGGAAGTCCTGGATGCCCTAATCGTGGGAGCTCTGGGCACCCTCTTTGGCCCCTGACCCTTCAGGTTCACACGTCCTCATAACTTGACCTCCTGCCCTGTGCTCCCTGCTGCTGCCGACACCAGCTGTGACCTCTCATCCTTCCTGGGGCATCTGTCTGCCTGAAGATCCCCTCCCCCCAGACCCTCTCCCCATGTCCTCATACAGCATGTCCATCCATCCATCCGTATTGGTGTCAGGTCTCTGCCCTTTTGGGGAGGAGGTTTCTTGCCTCATAGTCTCAGACTGTGAAGAATCCCGGGAAGCAGTTCAGATATTATCCTGGAGCCAGGGGAGTGGGGGAGAGGGCCTGAGGGCCGGCGGTGGGTGAGGTCCACACAAGAATAGCAAGTGTAGGGAAGCTGCAGAGGTGGGCTCTCCTGGGTCCTGCTGCCCTGATCCCCTGCTCTGGAATATTCTCTGGGCTTTTCTGGGTGAGAGTGAAACTATCCCTCAAGGAAACATGAGGAATCAAGAGGAGAAGGTCCCCGGGAGAGACCTCAGGGTCACAGTGGCAGGGAGCAAGAGGGTCACTGAGACCATCCCATCTTGTCCCCAACCAGGGTCTAAGAACAGTGAACAGACTAAAAGGGTGAGGATTACAGGCCCCAGAGCAATTCAGACCCCAGCCCCAGACAGGACAGAGAAAACAGAAAAATCTACCCAATTGTCACTCCTGACCCCAAGAAGATGGAAAGGGGGAGACTCACCCAGGATGGTCAGCTGGGTCCACACAGCACACAGTGACACAGCCTCGAACATAAACCCACCTGTCAACCACCCAGCCCTTAACCCAGGCCCAACTGCAGCTGCACTGAGGCTCCAGGACCACCCTTGTGGTCATGGGGGCTAGTCTGGCCTCGAGGAGGGAAGGGGAAACCCCTCTAATCCTGCAACTTCGCCCCAGGGAAGCGGGGCTCCATCCATCCCCAGTTGCGGGAGGGGCAGGAGGGATGTCTGGGTGTCACATCACATCCCAGGGAATTTCCTTTCTGGAGAGCAGCTCGAGGGGGGCGTCATGGTGGGAGGGTGAGGAGTCTAGCACCCTGAGGGGATGGAGCTGTGGCCTCTGCAGAGTGAGGCCGCGGGGCGTTCTGGGGGCTCCATTTCCTTAGAGGCATTCCAACAGGGCCATGTTTGTAGTAACTTGTGTGTGTGTGTGCAATTAAAGGTGCAGCTATGAGATCCTATGTTAGCACCTAGGACAGTCATCTGGGAGGGTCTCTGATCCCATTCTGAGCCCCTAAAGAAGTGTACAGTTCACAGACGAACCCACAGCACCTTCCTAGAACCTGATTCCGGACCTCAAGCTCATGGGACCCATCGACCACCATGGACACTTAGACATGAGGCAGTTGCGGTGGAGTCAGTGGTGGGCTGACTTCTAAGGGGTCAGAGAGAGAAAGGCTGACCTTGGCCCTGGGGCCTTGAATGGAGGCAGGACCCACCTGACACAAGTGGGAAGAGGGATACCAGGGGGAGTGTGGGATGAGTGACCAGGGTCAGGGACTGGAGGTTCCTGTGAGTGTGACAGTGAGGGCCTGGGGGAGGGGCAGAAGGCAGTGTCCCTGGGGAGGTGGGAGCAGGAGGGGCCCTAAGGATGGGAGTAGGAGGGGGTGCAGTGGGGGTGACTCTAGGACGAGGTCATGGGGAATTACCAGGGTGAGTTTTAAACCAAAGGACACATGGAATCAGTGGGTCATCATCAATGGACAGAAGGACACTTGAGGGGGAACACAATCCAGAATGTGATGCTGAGGATTCCAGGGAAGGGAGCTGAGGTATTGTCCCGGGGGCCCTGGCAACCAAACAGTGTGTGACCAGGACAATCAGATGTGTAGGTGGTCCACACGGAGGAGGAAACATGGAAGAGCGTGGGGAAGGTGGACAGACTTCGATTCCTGCAGCGACCCAATTCCCTGTTCTCGAATGTTCTCTGGGAGGGTTTCGGGGTGACAGTGAAACCACCCCTTGTGAAATCCCCAAGACCCATCCTCTATCTTGATTTCCGGAAGGATAAGAGGATATTGTTCACCTTTGAGGATGGTTGAGTTCAGGACACCAAATGCAGAAAGAAAAATGAGCAGAGAGCACGACTTCTGAATGACAATGAGGACATTTTATTGAGAGTTGATTGGGTGCAGGAGGGAGGGCTGGGGGGAGCAGGGTGGGTGGGTAGACCCTCCAGAGGTCCTGTGGCTCCAGTCTCCTGAGGGTGGGGGGACCAGGACCTAAGGGCACTCGGAGTGTGACACTGTCTTCTCCACGGGGCTCCCCTCGTGTGTGACCTGGCAGCTGACCCTGTCGTAAGATTTCCACTCACTGGCCGTCAGGGCCAGGTAGCTGCTGGCCGCGTACTTGCTGTTGCTCTGTTTCGAGGGCTGGCTGGTCTCCACGCCCCTGGTGATGGTGGTGCCGTCTGCCTTCCAGACCACCTTCACGCTGCCCGGGTAGAAGTCATTGATGAGACACACCAGGGTGGCCTTGTTGGCGCTGAGCTCCTCAGTGGAGGGAGCGAACAGAGTGACCGAGGGCGCGGACTTGGGCTGACCTGCAAAGTGGGGGAGAGACGGGAGGTGACTGGGGCAGCGTCCATCGCGGGAGCCCCTGACCTCAGGAGAAGTGGGCACAGGTGCCCAAAGTCCAGTGCATGGATCCCAGGCGGGCCCTTGCTCCCCCGAGGTCAGGCAGCCATGGCTGGGGTCGCTCACCTTCTGTCGGGGGATCCTCAGTGCCCGACTCCTGGGAGTTCGGGGCTCCCTTGCAAGTCTCCATCTCTTGCTCAGGCTCCCACGTCCCATAAACCACATCCCACCCTCTGCTCCCTGGTGCTGCCTGGCGTCCACCCTGAGGTCCCCTCTTTCCTCTGGGTGTCTGTCCGTCCTGGGCATCTGTCTGTCTGAGATCTTCCCCTGGTTCTTGTCCGGTGTCCTCACACAGGCCGTCTGTCTGTCCCCGTTCAGGCTCTCTTCCCTTTCAGGGCGGGGGTTTGCTGCCCACAGTCCCTCTGACGCCAGCCCCACAGCCCCCAACCCTCTAGGGCTGCCACAGAGACCACAGAGACCCCTCTAGGGCTGCCAGGGTGGAGGGAGCGTCAACCCCGGGGCTGGGGTCCAGGGAGTCCCACAAATGAGAGTTTCCATGTGGGTGAATGCTGTGTTCTGAGCCTGGGGCTGTGTCTGTTCTGAGAGGTCCCCTGACCTGTGAAGTCCCGCTGGGGATCTGTCTGTCCTAGGACATCTGTCTGCCTGGCCGGGTCAGTTCCTGTCACCTGTCCCTATGAGGAGTCCCCACCCTGGGCGTCTGAGCTAGGGGCTCACGTCCAGTGTGTAACTGGGTGAGGCGACCGTTAAGGCCCGAGTGTCCTGAGGTCTGTGCGGCCTGGGGTGTCCTGCTTGCTGGGAGGAGGATGGGGACCTAGCACCCTGAGGCCACCTTCTCAACGGGACACTCGTCCACCCTTCCCCCGTGTACTGTTCCCTCCTCCTCTCGCCAAGTCCCCTGGCTTTGGGGTCCCTCACTAGCCCCCATTTGGGTCCCTGAGCAGAAAGATCCCAGGATGACACCCATGCTCTGTCCAGCCCTTTCCAGTGTCCTTCCCACATCCCTGGACCCGGTGCCCCAGCCTGAGACCCCCCATTCCTTGGGCCTCAGCCCCTCCGTTCTCCTCAGACCCCGGGGATGGGCACCCTGAGGAGGGAGCTGAGATGCCAGCATCCAGAGAAGAAGGGCCTGGAGGGAAGGCTCGGGGTGGGCAGAGCGAGGGGTGGCAGGAGGGTCACTGAGCCCGTCCCCACCATGTCCACCAGTTTCTGTGAAGAACGACAGGCTTGGGGGGGATGGATAGCCTAGAAGGGTGAAGGTGACAGGCTCCAGAGAGTGAGACCCCAGCCCCAGACAGGAGGAAAAAGACAAGAAAATCTGCCCAAATTTCACTGTGGACCCTGAAGAGGAGGGGAAGGGGGAGACTCACCCAGGACGGTCAGCTTGGTCCCTCCGCCGAGCACAGCACACAGTGACACAGCCTCGAACATAAACCCTCCTGACACGCCCTCCACCCCCTGCCCAGGCCCACCTGCAGCTGCACAGAGGCCCCAGGGCCACCCTCCTTGTCATGGGGGCTGGTCTGGCCTCGGGGAGGATGAGGGGGGGACCCCACCCCACCAGCAACTTCACCCCTGGGAAGCGGAGCTCCATCCATCCCCAGTCATGGGAGGTGCAGGAGAGACATCTGGGTGTCACATCACATCCCAGGGAACTTCCTTTCTTGGAGGAGGCGGTGGCCCCTGGAGAGCAGCTTGAGGGGGTGTTATGGTGGCAGAATGAGTAGCCTGTTTACAGCCCGGAGGGGATGGAGATGTGCCCTCTGCAGATTGAGGCCCGGGACATTCTTGAGGCTCTACTCGTCCTAGAGGCACGTCCAACACGGCCATGTTTGTAGTAACTTGCGTGTGTGTGTGTGTGTGTGTGTGAGTGTGTGTGTGCATCTAAAGGTGTAGCTATGAGATCCTACATTAGCACTTAGGACAGTCGTCTGTGATGATCTCGGATCCCATTCTGAGCTCCTGAGGAAGTGCATCAGTTCACAGACGAACCCACGGCACCTTCCCAGAACCTGATTCTGGACCTCGAGCTCAAGGGGCCCATCGTCCACCATGGACACTTGGACATGGGGCACTTGTGGTGGAGTCAGTGGTGGGCTGAGTTCTAAAGGGTCAGAGAGAGAAAGGCTGGCCTCAGTCCCAGGGCCTTGAAGGCAGCTGGGACCCTCCTGACACAAGTGGAAGGAGGGCTATCTAGGGGGAGTGTGGGATGAGTGACCAGGGTCAGGGACTGAGGGTCCTGTGCAGAGTGTGACAGGAAAGCCTGGGGGAGGGGCACAGGGCCGTTTCCCTAGGGAGGTGGGAGCAAGAGGGGCCCTGAGGAGGGGGACGCTCTAGAATGAGGTCATGGGGAATTACCAGGGTGGGTTTTGAGCAAAAGGACACATGGAATCGGAGGGTCATCATATATAGGACCGACAGGCTCTCGAGGGGGAACACAATCCAGAATGTGATGCTGAGGATTCCAGGGAAGGGAGCTGAGGTATTGTCCTGGGGCCCTGGCAACCAAACAGTGTGTGACCAGGACAATCAGATGTGGACATGGCCCACACAAAGGAGGAAGCATGGAAGCCGGTGGGGAAGGTGGACAGACTTCCATTCCTGCAGCGACCCAATTCCCTGTTCTCGAATGTTCTCTGGGAGGGTTTCGGGGTGACAGTGAAACCACCCCTTGTGAAATCCCCAAGACCCATCCTCTATCTTGATTTCCGGAAGGATAAGAGGATTTTGTTCACCTCTGAGGATGGTTGAGTTCAGGACACCAAATGCAGAAAGAAAAATGAGCAGAGAGCACGACTTCTGAATGACAATGAGGACATTTTATTGAGAGTTGATTGGGTGCAGGAGGAAGGGCTGGGGGGAGCAGGGTGGGTGGGTAGACCCTCCAGGGGTCCTGTGGCTCCAGTCTCCTGAGGGTGGGGGGACCAGGACCTAAGGGCACTCGGAGTGTGACACTGTCTTCTCCACGGTGCTCCCCTCGTGTGTGACCTGGCAGCTGATGCTGTCGTAAGATTTCCACTCACTGGCCGTCAGGGCCAGGTAGCTGCTGGCCGCGTACTTGCTGTTGCTCTGTTTCGAGGGCTGGCTGGTCTCCACGCCCCTGGTGATGGTGGTGCCGTCTGCTTTCCAGCCCACCTTCACGCTGCCCGCGTAGAAGTCATTGATGAGACACACCAGGGTGGCCTTGTTGGCGCTGAGCTCCTCAGTGGAGGGAGCGAACAGAGTGACCGAGGGCGCGGACTTGGGCTGACCTGCAAAGTGGGGGAGAGACGGGAGGTGACTGGGGCAGCGTCCATCGCGGGAGCCCCTGACCTCAGGAGAAGTGGGCACAGGTGCCCAAAGTCCAGTGCATGGATCCCAGGCGGGCCCTTGCTCCCCCGAGGTCAGGCAGCCATGGCTGGGGTCGCTCACCTTCTGTCGGGGGATCCTCAGTGCCCGACTCCTGGGAGTTCGGGGCTCCCTTGCAAGTCTCCATCTCTTGCTCAGGCTCCCACGTCCCATAAACCACATCCCACCCTCTGCTCCCTGGTGCTGCCTGGCGTCCACCCTGAGGTCCCCTCTTTCCTCTGGGTGTCTGTCCGTCCTGGGCATCTGTCTGTCTGAGATCTTCCCCTGGTTCTTGTCCGGTGTCCTCACACAGGCCGTCTGTCTGTCCCCGTTCAGGCTCTCTTCCCTTTCAGGGCGGGGGTTTGCTGCCCACAGTCCCTCTGACGCCAGCCCCACAGCCCCCAACCCTCTAGGGCTGCCACAGAGACCACAGAGACCCCTCTAGGGCTGCCAGGGTGGAGGGAGCGTCAACCCCGGGGCTGGGGTCCAGGGAGTCCCACAAATGAGAGTTTCCATGTGGGTGAATGCTGTGTTCTGAGCCTGGGGCTGTGTCTGTTCTGAGAGGTCCCCTGACCTGTGAAGTCCCGCTGGGGATCTGTCTGTCCTAGGACATCTGTCTGCCTGGCCGGGTCAGTTCCTGTCACCTGTCCCTATGAGGAGTCCCCACCCTGGGCGTCTGAGCTAGGGGCTCACGTCCAGTGTGTAACTGGGTGAGGCGACCGTTAAGGCCCGAGTGTCCTGAGGTCTGTGCGGCCTGGGGTGTCCTGCTTGCTGGGAGGAGGATGGGGACCTAGCACCCTGAGGCCACCTTCTCAACGGGACACTCGTCCACCCTTCCCCCGTGTACTGTTCCCTCCTCCTCTCGCCAAGTCCCCTGGCTTTGGGGTCCCTCACTAGCCCCCATTTGGGTCCCTGAGCAGAAAGATCCCAGGATGACACCCATGCTCTGTCCAGCCCTTTCCAGTGTCCTTCCCACATCCCTGGACCCGGTGCCCCAGCCTGAGACCCCCCATTCCTTGGGCCTCAGCCCCTCCGTTCTCCTCAGACCCCGGGGATGGGCACCCTGAGGAGGGAGCTGAGATGCCAGCATCCAGAGAAGAAGGGCCTGGAGGGAAGGCTCGGGGTGGGCAGAGCGAGGGGTGGCAGGAGGGTCACTGAGCCCGTCCCCACCATGTCCACCAGTTTCTGTGAAGAACGACAGGCTTGGGGGGGATGGATAGCCTAGAAGGGTGAAGGTGACAGGCTCCAGAGAGTGAGACCCCAGCCCCAGACAGGAGGAAAAAGACAAGAAAATCTGCCCAAATTTCACTGTGGACCCTGAAGAGGAGGGGAAGGGGGAGACTCACCCAGGACGGTCAGCTTGGTCCCTCCGCCGAGCACAGCACACAGTGACACAGCCTCGAACATAAACCCTCCTGACACGCCCTCCACCCCCTGCCCAGGCCCACCTGCAGCTGCACAGAGGCCCCAGGGCCACCCTCCTTGTCATGGGGGCTGGTCTGGCCTCGGGGAGGATGAGGGGGGGACCCCACCGCACCAGCAACTTCACCCCTGGGAAGCGGAGCTCCATCCATCCCCAGTCATGGGAGGTGCAGGAGAGACATCTGGGTGTCACATCACATCCCAGGGAACTTCCTTTCTTGGAGGAGGCGGTGGCCCCTGGAGAGCAGCTTGAGGGGGTGTTATGGTGGCAGAATGAGTAGCCTGTTTACAGCCCGGAGGGGATGGAGATGTGCCCTCTGCAGATTGAGGCCCGGGACATTCTTGAGGCTCTACTCGTCCTAGAGGCACGTCCAACACGGCCATGTTTGTAGTAACTTGCGTGTGTGTGTGTGTGTGAGTGTGTGTGCATCTAAAGGTGTAGCTATGAGATCCTACGTTAGCACTTAGGACAGTCGTCTGTGGTGATCTCAGATCCCATTCTGAGCTCCTGAGGAAGTGCATCAGTTCACAGACGAACCCACGGCACCTTCCCAGAACCTGATTCTGGACCTCGAGCTCAAGGGGCCCATCGTCCACCATGGACACTTGGACATGGGGCACTTGTGGTGGAGTCAGTCAGTGGGCTGAGTTCTAAAGGGTCAGAGAGAGAAAGGCTGGCCTCAGTCCCAGGGCCTTGAAGGCAGCTGGGACCCTCCTGACACAAGTGGAAGGAGGGCTATCTAGGGGGAGTGTGGGATGAGTGACCAGGGTCAGGGACTGAGGGTCCTGTGCAGAGTGTGACAGGAAAGCCTGGGGGAGGGGCACAGGGCCGTTTCCCTAGGGAGGTGGGAGCAAGAGGGGCCCTGAGGAGGGGGACGCTCTAGGATGAGGTCATGGGGAATTACCAGGGTGGGTTTTGAGCAAAAGGACACATGGAATCGGAGGGTCATCATATATAGGACCGACAGACTCTCGAGGGGGAACACAATCCAGAATGTGATGCTGAGGATTCCAGGGAAGGGAGCTGAGGTATTGTCCCGGGGGCCCTGGCAACCAAACAGTGTGTGACCAGGACAATCAGATGTGGACATGGCCCACACAGAGGAGGAAGCATGGAAGCCGGTGGGGAAGGTGGACAGACTTCCATTCCTGCAGTGACCCAATTCCCTGTTCTCGAATGTTCTCTGGGGGGAGGGGGGGGGGTTCCTGGGTGACAGTGAAACCATCCCTCGCAAGAGTCCCAAGACTCCATCCTCTATCTTGATTTCTGAAAGGATAAGAGGATTTTGTTCACCTCTGAGGATGGTTGAGTTCAGGACACCAAATGCAGAAAGAAAAATGAGTAGAGAGCATGACTTCTGAATGACAATGAGGACATTTTATTGAGAGTTGATTGGGTGCAGGAGGAAGGGCTGGGGGGAGCAGGGTGGGTGGGTAGACCCTCCAGGGGTCCTGTGGCTCCAGTCCCCTGAGGGTGGGGGGACCAGGACCTAAGGGCACTCGGAGTGTGACACTGTCTTCTCCACGGTGGTCACCTCGTGTGTGACCTGGCAGCTGATGCTGTTGTAAGATTTCCACTCACTGGCCGTCAGGGCCAGGTAGCTGCTGGCCGCGTACTTGCTGTTGCTCTGTTTCGAGGGCTGGCTGGTCTCCACGCCCCTGGTGATGGTGGTGCCGTCTGCCTTCCAGACCACCTTCACGCTGCCCGGGTAGAAGTCATTGATGAGACACACCAGGGTGGCCTTGTTGGCGCTGAGCTCCTCAGTGGAGGGAGCGAACAGAGTGACCGAGGGCGCGGACTTGGGCTGACCTGCAAAGTGGGGGAGAGACGGGAGGTGACTGGGGCAGCGTCCATCGCGGGAGCCCCTGACCTCAGGAGAAGTGGGCACAGGTGCCCAAAGTCCAGTGCATGGATCGCAGGCGGGCCCTTGCTCCCCCGAGTTCAGGCAGCCATGGCTGGGTTCGCTCACCTTCTGTCGGGGGATCCTCAGAAACTCTTCCATGTCACCCTCCCAGGTGACCCGGCCAACCCATTCCATCTGCAGCCTCAGTGTCCCTGTGTGTAACCAGGCAGCTCTCCTCCCTCCTCCTGGTCCCTGGAGTCTGACTTTGAAATCTGGCCCCGACCTCCTGAGCCCTCAGCCCAGCATCAGGCCCCCACATGGCTTCATCCTTCAGGAGCCCAGATGCCTCCTCTGTGAACCGGGGTCCCCCACCCCACCTGCCAGGATCCTGACTGTGTATGGAGAGGCCCCGAAGCGGAGCCATGTGCACAGCGGGACCTGGAGCCTCCTCTCCTTGTCGGGCACCGGCTCTGCCCCAGCCTGGCCTCAGCCGTTCTGGCGAGGGCTGGGTCTGCCTCACCATAGCCCCGGGGGCTCCTCCGAGGCCCTGCCCATCTCCCTGTACCTCTGCCCTGACTGCAAGGCCCCTCGCCTTGGCTGTCTTCTTGGAGCTGCTCCCCCAGAGGACGGCACAGCTGCCCCCATGCAGCACCTCTGACGACTCTGATTTTATGGGGCAGCTGTGAGGTCTGAGCCCCTGTTCGTGATCTCCTGAGTCTTATGCAACCTTTGAGGCAGGTGGAGGCCGACCCTTGGACAGGTGTGATCCCTGGGCCCCAGGGGGTCAGGGCTCCAGGGACAGAGAAATTCTGCCCTACAGGACTCGCTCCGTTCTGACCACCATCCTGGGAGCCTCTGGTCACCTTTTCCCAATTCACCTGTGTCTCCATGTCCCTGTGTCCTCACAGCCCAGCCGGGGCCCAGAGAGCCTCAGCCCGGAGTGAGTGGGACCCCTCTCTCTGCCCTCCGTGGGCCTCCCTCGGGCTGTTCCTCTGTGTCCCTGGAGGCTGGGTCATAGCTCCAGCCATGTCCCCGACCTCCTTTGTGGCCCTCAGCCCAGACCCTGGGGCTTGGAGACTGTCTCCAAGGCCACCCTAGTGCCCCTTGTCAGAACAAGCCTCTGGTCCCTACGCCAGTGTCTGCCCTAGAAGAGGGGAAGGAGCCCCCATTCCTGGGCCAAATCCCAGCCCAGGCCCCTGGACAGGCCATGTCCAACCGTTGGACTCTGGAGGTGGCTGCTTCTGCGGTTGGGGTCCTTCCTGCTGGTTACCCCAAGACGAACCTGCCTCCCCAGGCCCCAAGGAGAAAGGTGGGGGTCGGTCCTTAAGCTGGGAGGGCAGAGGGGAAGCAGCCCCCAGAGAGAAAAAAGTGACTTTCCCGAGACAGCAGAGGGTGGGACAGGCTGGGAAAGACGTGAGAGCCACTTACCTAGGACGGTGAGCTGGGTCCCGCCGCCGAAGATGTACCACGGTGAATGAGACTCAGACCAAAACCCGCCGGGCCAGCACCTGGGGCCTGTCCCCCGGGGGCCGGGCCGGAGCGGGGACCTGCTGGGCATGATGGGCTCAGAGCTGCAGCAGGCGGGGCTGTGTCCTCGGGCTGGGCAGCCAGCCCCCCAGAGGCTGGGGCACCCCTGGGTGTCCCCACGCCCAGCCCCCTGTCTGAGGCAGCAGCCACCCACACCTTGTCACCCAGTGTGTCCCCCCCACTCTGAGGCTGTCCTGTGACCACTGAATCCTCAGTGCTTATGGTGCTGCTGAGTGCCGAGTCCCCTCGGGTGGCCATGTGGTGTGGCAGAGTGAGTCCTGAGCTGGCTTGGACCTGCCCGACCTCTCCTGGCCTCATTTAAGGGCTTCTGGGTGTTCCTTCCCCATAATTTCCCACAGTCCAGCCAGGTAGCTTCCTCCCTGGGCCTGTGGACACCAGGTCATTCCCGGGGGGGCCCCCATGTGGGGACCCCCTGCCCTGTTGTCTCCACACATTGAGACACAGTTCAGTTCCTCCTCTTTCATGAAGCCTTCTGTGCTCTCTCAGATCATTGTCTTTCTGTCCATTTGTTTGTCCATCCATCATCCATCTATCCATCCATCATCCATCTATCATTCGTCCATCCATCCATCCATCCATCCATGTATCCATCATCCATCCATCATTTGTCCATCTGTCCAACAATGGTCCCCAAGCACCTGTCTGCCAGGCACTGTTTCACAGGCTGGGACGTGGTATGGGGAGCCCTCTTCCTCTCACCCCCATCTCTCCCTGAAACTTCTCAGGTCAAGGCCAACAAGGTCCCCATCCTGGTCAAGTCTGAGGTCCCTTCCCAGTCCCCTGTGTTTTCCCATTCTCTCTGCCTCTGACCCACATTGTGCACTCTGACAACTGCCCAGTGGTCTTGCATCCTTATTTCCAGTCTTGACCTCTCTTTCTGGCTCTAGATTTATGCACATTCTGCCTCCTGAATGAATCTCTGCTTGAATGCCCTACAGACACCTCAAACTCAACATCCCCCATCTAAACTCCTCACAGTTCCCTGCAAACTTGCTGCCCCTCATTGTTCTCACTTCAGTAGATTTCTCCTCAAGCCAGAGGCCTGGAGTCATCCCAGAATGCTTTCCCCTCATTGAATCACCCTCTGTGTTCTAGGCATCCTACTACAACACAAAATACCTTTAAAATACTCAGAAAAAGAAAAAACACCCAAACCTCACCCTAAGAGTTTATGATGACAAGAATCCTCAGGCTTTGCCAAATCTGATTGTATCTCCCAATGAAGTTTATCTAAGTCAGAAGGTAACCCTTTGCATTGGGACAAGAATTTTTTAAATTCAGCGGTGGAACTATTTGGTCATGGTTGTGTTTAAGGTGTGCACATAAGATTTTTGAAACAAAATTTAACAGAACAGCAATATAAATTCAACACTTATTTCTGATTAAAGAAAGCAAATATCCAGCCTTTTATTAAGTTAATTATCTAAGGAAACATCCTCAACTTGATAAAGAGTGTCTCCCGAAACTTATAGCAACCTTCACGTTTAAAGGTAAAACCATCTTAAAGGTCAGGGTTCCCACTCTTACTTTTATTATTCAACATATTCTACAGATTCGAGCCAATGAAGTGAGATGAGGTGGGGGAAAGAGTGTGTTAGGAAAAATGAGATAAAATTGTTCTTTGCAGATGATGGGCTAGTTTACTTCAAAAAACAAAACAAAACAAAACAAAACAAAACCCAAGACAATCAGCTGAAGGACTATTAGAACTAATACAAGAGTTAACCAAAATGATTGAACACAAGAGCAATAGGTAACTATTGAGGAGATGAAATTTGGGAAACACTGACAACCTCAATAAAAATTCTATTAAAAGCCCTAGGAATAAACTTAACACAAAATGTGCAAGATTTGTATGGATAAAATATAACACAATTTGACTAATGGACACAACAGCAAAGACATCAATTCCCCTTAAATGAATCCATATACTTCATGAAATTACAAGCACAACATCAAAGGAATAATTTTTGAAAATTAGTGAACCGATTCTAAAGTCCAACAGTAAGAATAATGATGGAGAATAGACACAAATATCCTGAATGAGAATAATAACGATGGGGTTGTTCTCTACCAGGTATCGAAACACATTGTAAAGCTACAATAATTAAAACAGGGTAGAAAGGATGTGGGAATTGATCATTAGATCAACAGAACCACAGAGAGGATGTGATAAATCCATAATTCATTATTGGATAAAAGCTATGTTTGTATTCAACAAATACCTGATGATTGGCTCTCCATTTGGAAAATATATAAGGTTATATTCCTACCTACACAAAAATAAACTCCAGGTGAAGTAAAAACAAACACCAAAACAATGAAAGTACCTGAATAAAATAGAAAAAAAATAGAAATGAATATGCCTTCCTTATGTTTGCCACAGATCACAGACACTGTAAAGAAAAACCACCAATCTGACATGTAAAAATTAAAAAGGTTTTATGGTGAAAGACCCCACAAACAAAAGGTGTAAAACAGATCAGGGAAAAATATTTACAATGTACATACTTAATAAGGGGTTACTATCCCAAATAGATGGAGAGTTTCTTATAGATCTTTAAGAAAATACAACCAAACGAACGAAAAATAAACCAGGCAAAATTATGACTGGTGAATTCACAGAAAAAATAAAATCAGTCAATAAAAATATGAAAGAAAAATAAATTTCACCAACGATCAAATAAACAGACAACAAACACTTTTGTTCTCATTTTTGCTCATCAGACGTGCAAAATAAAAAAAGATCCACCCTGTCACATTATTGGCAACAATGGAGAGAGAAAGGCACTGTCATTCACTGTGGTGAGAGTAAGTTGGAATAGACTTTTGGGAGGACCACTGGCATCTCCTATGAAAATTTCAAAGCCTGTTCTCTCTGATCCAGCAATCCCACTTTTAGGCATCTATCCCATGGAGATACACAGTGTAGTTAGTATGGGTACACAGCTACACACGTGGGGGTTTCCATGTAGCATCTCTTGTAATTTACATTTTTAAGTGGAAACAACCTAAATGTCCATTAACAGGGGAATCATTAAAGGCATGCTGCTTCATCCAAACTTTGAAGTCTTAACAAAGCTGTGTGGAGAACATGGGGGATCCATATGGGCTGATACAGAAAATCTCAACAGACTGTTGAAAAAGCTAGTTGCAGGCTAATATACTTCTGTGCTTAATCTTTTTTTAAAACACATATTACTCTGGTATTAAAAATTATTTTAGAAGATAAAAATGAAATATATCTTCTTGTGAACATTTTCATAACTACAGAAAATTATAAAGTAAAAATTGAAACTAGGTGAAATCCCACCTAGTGCCAGAGACACACCATTGACATTTTTCTACATTTTCTGACAGGCTTTTGAAAATGCACACATACTATAAAAACCCAATTTCAGAAATACAATTTTGGAGGTTTGTGTAAGATTCCTTATGATGGATATTCCATGCTGTATTTTGTCACACCCTTTCTGCTGGATATTTAGGTTATTTCCAGTTTTCTCCCATCATTAATAATGTTGAGTTTCTTGCTTGTAAACCTTTGGTTACATCTTTGGTTGTTTCCCCCCACCCTCTGCTCAGGATGAATTCCTAGAAGTGGAATTACACAATTTAAAGAAATACGCTTTCTTTTATGACTCACTGCATATTGCTAAAAAGGGTGTACATTTTAGTCTTTTATAGACTGTTCATGACTGTGCCCGTTCCTCCCCATCATGATAATGTCACTTTAAATTCACTTGCCAATTCCATAGGAGATATTGGTACCTGGTCACCGTGGACCAGCACCCCCTCCCCATTGACTTTCCACTGCCCCTTCTCCATCCTCTAATCTGGCCTCACACTGGTCTCTGATCTGGAGCCATTTTTTCAAAACACGAACCTGACTCTGACAGCTCCCCACTTAAATCCTTCAGTGACTCCTCCTGGACACCAGGATAAAGGATGAGGTGTACAAGACCCCGGCGGTCTGCACCCCACTCTCCCTGGCTCCGGAAGCTTCCTGCGGGCCTGTGCCACCTCACTCTCCTCCTCGGATCCCCCACCATTCCCTCTGCCTGGAGCGCCCCATCACGTGTCAGCACCCTGGATCTGTAAGACCAGCTCGGGCATCCCCCCCTCCCATCTTACTGCTCCTAAAATGGCCCATGGGTCTGCCCAATGCTTGGACATGATCCCACTTGTTTCAGGCTTGGCCCCAATAAACTCTCAGGAACTTAGTTGAGGAGTTGGCCTCCTTGGGGGACACCAAGCCAAACCTTTGCTTCCTTCTCTGGACGCCTTGTAGACTGCCCCTTCTCCTGCACCATTTTCTTAAAACACAGGACATGCTGGCCTGTTCAGTCCTGGGATTTCTATAGTCCTGGGACCATGCCCATGTGCTGTGTGAACTTGGGCAGGTTACCTCACCTTTCTGGACCTCTAACCCTGTCTGTAAGATGGGGATGACGGCAGGACCTGCCTTGTGGGGCTGCTGCCCCTAAAGTGATTAGTGCCTTCTGGGTACGTCCTGCCCCTGCCGCCCTGTTTCTGTCCTGCTCAGAGGTCCAGGGCGAGGCAAGTGAGGCGCCAGTCTTGGGCACAAAACTTAAGGGATGCCAAAAAACCCCAGTCATTGAGATAAATAATACTTTAATACAATATTAAGAAAGAAAAATCAATACAAACAAATCCACACTAGACAAAATGTCAACACTTTAAATAAAGCCACTGTCTGCTCAGGCCCCTTCTTTACGAATGATTCTCCCTTCTTGCCCCTCTCCTCTATAGTCATTCACCCCTGCGCCCCGTCAAAGGGACCTCCAGTCCCCCTGTACCACAACTCCCTCGGCCTCTTACCTGTCCCACAGTCTCCGCAGGCTGGATGGGATTCTTCCTGCCGGGGCTTCCTTGTGGGGGGCCATGCTGCCATCGGGGGCAGCAGGCCATGGATTCCCATGGCCAGGCCCAGCACTATTAGAGGCCAGGGCTGCCTGGGGACAGAGCTCTGACCCCTGGGGTCCTCATGTGCCCTCAGGGTCAAACGCGCCTCGGCCAACCTGCTGGTGTGGGCTCCCTGGAGGGGGATCGGCAGGTGCCCCCAGTTCCCCTCACTGGCAGTGGCCGTCCCAGCTCATCCTGGCCCGCATGGCCCTGTCCTCTGCCTGGGCCTTTTCTGTCCCTGCCCCCAGCACCCGGCCCCCTTCAGAATCCATGGCTGTTACTCCTGGGGCCTCTCCCAGCGGGGCCTTTGCTAACTGCTCTGCTGTGGTCAGGATCCAGGGCTCAAGGGCTTCACAGCAAAGCCCGCCCACCAGCCCCGCCCCCGGGTCCCTGCCTCGGGCACATCCGCCCTGTTCTCCTTCCTTGTTCTGCGACGGCATCCCCGGGCTGTGGAGCACCTCCCTGGGGCCTGGAGGGGCCAGGGAGGGCAGCCGAGTGCCCGTGGAATGAGTCAGTGAGGCCTAAGTGCAGTGGGCTGGGGCTTCTCTTCTGACCAGTCCTCCAGCTTGGTCCCTGCAGCCTTCACTCCGGCTAGTCAAGATCGCCCTTCCTTGGTTGGTTTGGCCAAGCCTGCCTGGTGTCCTTGGTCAACTCCTCACTCAGCTTCTCAGCCAGGCAACGGCCCTGCGGGAGAGATTCTATACCCCTCGTTCAAGGAGAAATGTTAAGTCATGAATGTTGACACCATCCAGACCGAGGTTCCCTCTGGATCTCAGTTTCCTTATCTGTAAAATGGGGGCAGTTCCTTTACGGCAGGAAGGCCGTGAGGATCAGTGTGATCACGTGTCTGCTTAGGTTGGGGTCCGTTTTGAAGCCCAGGAAGATAACACATGATACAGTGATGAGAGGGATGCTGTTTATCCAGTGCTGACAACCGGGCCGGCTCCCTGCTGAGCTAAGATTTTTTTTTTTTTTCTCCCCTGTTTGAAGATGAAGAAATTGATGTTCAATCAGATTCCGTACTTTCCTGATGCCACACCGTCAAGAGGCCTGGCCCTCACACAGCTCCAGGGCGTGCCCCTCTCTCTAGGTCCCGGTGCTGTATAGGAAGAACTCCAAGTGGCAGGTTGAAAGTTTCCACTTGTCACAGCCAGCACCTACCCTCTGGCTTTCCAGTTGCTCTCTGGCCACAGGAGCTCTAGTACCTATGTCAAGTCCAGCTCTGCAGCCCTCCCAATCTTCTGTTTCAGCAAATCTGAAAGAGGCCTCCCAGGGATGAACCCCAAAGTGACTTTCCTGGGAGGGCCCTTTCAGAGGTGTCTGGCCCGTGTTTTGAGGCCGATGCTCCTTAACTTTCCTGCTACATTTGGTGAAAATCAGTCCAGCCTGTTCCATGGGATGCGTTAACAGGCACACAGCCTGGGACTTCATTTCCTTCACATAGATAAGGGTCCCTGGGAGACAATGTCTACAGATCTCTGTATTTCTGCACGTCTCACGAGCAAAGGAACGGATTGCCTTTGTTTTGGATCATCTTTTCGAGGATGTTTGTGTAATGAACGACCTGGAGGGTAGAGATAGCATCTCCCTCTGGAGCAAAACATGCTTACTGTCCGGCAGAAAAGATTTGGGGTCCCCAGCTTGGATGTGCAGGTGTCTCCTGTCCCCTTTGCATCACCCTGTGGGGCTCAGAGAACCAGTGCAGGGCGATGCTGATATGCCGGCTGCCTCTCTTGCTGGGAGTGACAAGCTGGCCTTTGTCTCCAACCCAGCATCTTGTGTCCACCAGCATCTGTGCAACTGTGGCAGGCTCACTTTTTAGCTTACGGGCAGGAACAAATCCCAGACCCTCCACAGCTCTTGATAATGACGGTTGTGATGGGGGAAGGAGGGAACGAAGGTGATGATGGTGATCAAAACCTCACAGTTTGACCAAACTCATAAAGCAGCTTTGGAGGAACCCCAGGCTGCCGGGCCCGGTGCTGAGGGCTGGACTACACAGCACACACACACAGATCCCTGGCCTTGAACATGGGCCAGACACTGAATGGTAACGGGGTGTGGGCGCTCTACCAGCCATCATGCAGGATATGGGGGAGCCCCTGGGAGGCCCTAATCCAGTCCAGCTTCTCCCCATTGTGGTGCTTGGCCCACTCCAGCCTCATACCTGGGTTCCTTGTACCTTGGGGCCTGGGGTGGGGTTCCTGCCAGGGTCCAGGCTGAAGCTGTTCCCTCACAGCACCCCTATGTGGGTGTGACACTCACCCACTGCCCGGGGCCCAGAAGCTGTGGTTCCCCCGAGGACAGCCCCAGGTCTTGGGGAGAAGAAGGGGCTGTCCCTGAATTCAGTGACCCCAGCTACTCCCCATAACCTGCCCTGCACCTGCTGTTGCTACAGACCACATATTCCTGTGGTGGCCATGGTCGGAAATCCGGGTCTGGCTGGTCCCTGGAGACCCTCGGGGGATGGGCAGGGCCTTCCCAGCTGGTGCAGCTGCAGCTCTGGCCGCCCGGGCCTGTCCCCACACCCTCCCTGGACCGAGAATGGCCGAGGGCTGGATTCAGGCTGAGCCAGAGAGGTCTGGGTCCAGCTCTCCTGCTCAGCAGACCCCGTGCTCAGGGTCCCTGGCTCCTCTGTGCCCCGCCCCCACCCGGCTCCCCTGGAGCGGAGGGGTGTGTCATGTCCCGTCACTTCTGCCCTGCTCCCGTGTCAGAGGGCGCCCCCTGCCTCCTGCTGGTCAGCCCCCTGCCCATTCTCCATCCCACAGGCCCCAGAGACCCTGCCTATAGTCACAGTGGACTCTTCTCTCCCAGGCCCAGGTCTCCCCAGCTCCCCACTCCCCTCCATCCCCAAAACTTAAGCGCTGGTCCTTCTCTTAACATCTTCAGCGTTTTACTCTTGGGGCCTGGAGGGTCTGAGGCAGAGGGGGACAAAGTGTCCATCTGGAGATATGACAAAGTTTCTGGAATCAGGATCTGGCTCTGTGGTTCCTGAGTCCCCTCTGAAGGGTGCCCGGGGAACCCTGAAGATCCCGGCTCCTCTGGCAGTCCTGGGGGTGCAGCCCCCCACCTGCACTCTCCTCCAGCAAATGGGGAGAGAATCCTGCTGCTTCTGGAGATGTCACAGACTCACCGACCTGGTAGCTCCTTCTACAGATGAAGAAACTGAAGCACAGAGAGGGAGAGTTTCTTTCCTAAGACACACAGCTACTTGGTGTAAAGACCGTGTCCTGGGACTTACCAGTACCAGCCGGAGACCTGGGAGGACCAGACTTTTTGGACATGGGGGAGGGCCCAGCCTGGAACTGGGGGCTTTGGAAAATTTCCGTGCTTTAACCTCTAACTCTCCCAGTCCAGCCGTCAGGGATGCAGCCCGACGGGGAGGGCCTGGTAGGGGGCAGCAGAAACCAGCTGTCAAGGGAAGCAACGCCCAGAAAATGTGGCTCTCAGAAGTGGGAGGAGGGAGACCTGGGGGTTGGAGTGGGGGGTTCCTGTGAGGGGGAGGAAGGGGTGCAGGGGCTGGACTCCGTTCTTCATCTTCCTGGAGCCCCGGCTTGTCCTGGCCTGGGGGTTGCTTAAGGTGAGTCACACCAGTGCATGGTCAGATCCTGACTTTACTTACTGTTTCAGTGCTTTACTCATATGGATTTTGGGGGGCTTTAATTTCAATTTTAAAAAATATTGCATTAAATATTATTTATCTTTTTTTTTTTTTTTTTAATTTGGCCGTGCCATGGGGCTTACGGGATCTTAGTTCCCCGACCAGGGATTGAACCTGTGACCTTGTCAGTAAAAGCATGGAGTCCTAACCACTGGACCTCCAGGGAATTCCCAAAATATTATTTTTCATTTTCATCATTTTAATGTTGATCTCACCAGACACATCCTTTAATTTTCAGTGATTTATGACGTTCCTCAAAATGCCCACTAACACGTTTACTTGTATTGACAAATACAGTGGGAAGGCTTCTAACAGAACTTGGTCCGAATAGTACATTTGGCAGTGAGGACTGGCTGTGCAAATTAGATCACTCGGTCAGACTTTACCATAGATTGAATGATTCAAGTCAGCAGCCTCAGGTTTTGGAGGAAGCATATACTCAAAGCACATGATAAGATGCAAGTATTTTTCTCAAAAGATACCGTATTGGCAAAGATGCACTAAGATGACAGATATTTAAATTTTCCCTAATCTTTATATCTTCTTACACAAGGGGCCTCTTAAGTAAAGGAGTAATACATTTAACTAGTAAGTTCTGCTCAAGCCTTCTCGGTGTTTATCTCCGAGAAAATGAATGACAAGTGGCTGGGTGACACCTCTCTGAGGGTGGTTCCCCGAAAAGCTGACTCTGGGATGGAGCCGGCTTGCAGGCTCTCCCAGTATATGAGACAATGAGCCCTCATCCCTGAGGGGTCTGGAAGTGCATTGAACTGCCTCCCACACGAGTCCTCTTGAAGTCGGGTGGTGTCCAATCCTTTGCTTTCCACAAAATTACGAGAGTATGAAACGGAGCTGTCAGCTGATAAATCATTTAGAGAAACTATTTTTGACCATCAACCATGAACTATTTTTGGCATATAACTAGGAAGGAGTTCATATCAGGCAGTGACACTGTATTACAAGACTCCTATTGATGGACCAAAGTTTCTCCGTGTTTCATATAGAAACGCAAGCCAGGACAGCTTTGATGCTGGACTTACTTCATTCTAGAGGTAAATTATATTAATTGATGGATCCATGAATCAACACTAGTTAATAGTTATTTATGAAAATGTCAATGCATTTATGTTGTTTTGATCAAACTCTGCTGCTAATAATTAACAATGTGGGAGAAACCTTTTGGCACTTAAAATCACGGGAATTGAAACAAATTCAAAAATTTTAAATGAATGTACATTATTATGACAGAGATGTATGATAGGATAATGAATGAGATTTTCAGGTATGAAAATGTATGAGCAGACCAAATGTAGTAAGGGATGTGGAATGAAAACAAGTCTAAGGAGAAGGAAAGATGGACGTTATAGAAGAATTTTAAGGACAGTGGATATCAAATCATGATGATTTTTAGACTCCGATGAATATATGTAAAGGAGTGATGTGAACATTTTACAATCTTCTGATGACAATTTTCAGATGTCAAGTTACAAGGGAGCAGGCATCGTGGGGAAGCCCAGTTCTTAGAGGGTTGTGGGCAATGGTGTTGAGGGCCTGCCTCAGGGTGTTGCAGGGAGGCCCTGGGTCTCAGTGCAGGACGAACAATCACAAGTGACAAGAATGACCTCCGTGAGTCAGGGGCCACCAGCGGCCACCAGGGGCCAGAAGCTTTCCTTCCTGTATCTGGAATCTTCCCCCCACTCCTGAGAGAAGCCAGTGGAGAAGCTGAGCCTGGAGAGGGGACACGGCTGTCCTAGGACTCAGCTGGCAATGGGAACCCTCTGGCTCAAGGGTGCTGACGACAGTCTCCATGACTCAGGACCGAATCCCCACTCGCCATTTCTCAGCAGGATAAACAGAGGCCCTGAGAGCACAGAGGACACCCGAGCCTCAGGCCTGCCCTCCAGCTGCTGCGAGGTGGGTGGAGTGAGCGCCGAGCCAGGCAGGGAGGTTAGGGTCTCACTTCCCCATCTGCCTGTGTCACCGTGAGTCACTGCCAGCTGCTCCCACTGCCATCAGCTACTGCACAGTAATAGTTGCCCTTGTCCTCGGCCTGGGCCCCGCTGATGGTCAGGCTGGCTGTGTTCCCTGAGTTGGATCCTGAGAACCGGTCAGGGATGCCAGAGGGCCTCTCGTCATCATGGTAGATGACCAGCACTGGGGCCTGGCCCAGCTTCTGCTGGCACCAGTAAGCACTTTTACTTCCAATGTTGTTCCCCCCAACACGTGATCCTGGCCGTCTGTCCCAGGGACACTGACACCAAAGGCGACTGAGTCAGTTCATAGGAGGACACAGTGCCTGCAGGAGAGAAAAGGACAGGTGGGCTGGAGGTGAAGAACCCATGTCCAGAGACCCCCACCTGCTTGGCCTGGACTAAGCTCCAAAGATTCTCTGGGCCCCGAGGGCGCCCCCTCCCATCAGTCTCAGCCCCAGTGGCCCATGGGCCTGGTTGATGGATGGAGCCTCTGAACAAATGAGAACCCCCCTCACTTTCTCTGGCAGGCGCAGCCCCTCAGGGCTCACACACACAGTGAGCACAGTGGGGAGATTTCAGCCCCTCCAGCTCCCCATCCTGCGGCAGGGCCAGGAGTCTCCTGACCCCACGGGCAGCGCCCTGCTGAGCTCAGAGTCAGGGCCACGCCTGTCCCCGAGTCCTGGGCCAGGTGTGGGTGGACCCTGGGGGCAGCACCTGTGCAGTGAGCCAGGAGGCCGAGGAGGAGGGGGGTCCAGGCCATGGTGGAGGCACCCCGAGTCTGCTCCCCGAGGCCCAGGCTGGGCTGCGTTGCTCCCAGGCCTCTCTTATCCCCTTGCTGGAGAGAGAGCTGCTGGGGATGCCAATCAGCCTGAGCCCAGGGGGGCTGCCTGGGGAACTCTGTGGTTTCAGAGAAGGGCTCAGCCCCCAGGGACACGGAGAGGGAGGGGTGGCCCCTGCAGACCCCACCTCGGCCCGGGGGGTCCTCCTCCACCTGCTGGTCCCATGGTCTGGGGGTGACATCTCCACCCCAGTCTGAGTCCTGGCCTCACTCCTGGACGGGCCTGGCCACTGAGAGCTCAGAGGTGTGTCTGTATTCTCTGAACCCATTCCATGGGTGACGCTAGGAGGCTTAGACTGTACAGGATTCTCACCCGGATCACAGCTCCTGGGCCCAAGACTGAATAAAATTCACGGTTTGACAAAGCACATGGAGTGTTCCAGGCCATCGCGGTGCTGTGTCTGCCCTGGGCTGTGAGCTCCTGGGGCTGTGTCTCAGTGTCCCCATCGTGCCTCAGGGGCAGGAACAGACAAGGGGCTAAAAGAAATGCTTGCTCTATGAGAGAATGAGAGGGGGCTTCAGGGTTTAATAACTCTGCAAGGGAATGTCAATCCTAATCCATTTCCCTTCAGTTGCTGGGAAAATATATACGTCATAAACATCACAATTATGGAAAGCTGATTGAGTGACTGCTGTGTGTCAGATACTGGGAAACAGGAAGTGTGGAAATTTCTGGTTCCCCCCCTTCCCTGTGAGGGGTAAGTGAAGGGACAGGTTGGGGGGGCAGTGGGAGAGCTTCCAGGGAGTAGGAGCAGCTGTGTCTGGAGGACGAGAGCTCTGAGCACAGGGAGGGGAGTGGCAACGTGTGGTCACAGGGAGGATGAGCATTTCTGGACTGCGGTGGCTTTTTAGCGGTATTAGGTGGGCTGGCAGTGGGTGTGGGGCAAGGAAACAGGCACCGTCTCCAAGAGCAGGACTTGGGACACACGGAGACAGAAGTATGTACTTGAGAGTGAAGGTGACACTGTAGAAACAGAAGGACACTTGTCCTCAGGTGTGAGGTCCTGGTTACTCCTTCCCCGGCACTGCAGCCCTGACGCCCAGGACACCACTCCTCCAGGTGGCTCTGCCGGGCTACCTCTGCTGCCCCCTGGTGGCCGCTCCACACTGGAGGCGGAGACTCAGTTCTAGGTGTAGATTCAGAGCGCACCGCTCAGGTGGTGATTCCCTGATCCAGGGATGGTGACCCCAATCAGGAATTACTCCCCGTCCGTAGCTCTGTCTGCCTCATGTCCTGGCACGAGGGGCTGAGATTACCCGTGAAGATATGAACGGGCTCATCTGGAAGAGGAGGGGGCTGGGCTCACGGAGGCATCCCTGCTCCTATATGTGGGGTGGTGGGAGGTCACGCAGGTGAGATGGGCAGTTGGTGACACCACCCTCAGGGGGTGGCTCTTATTGGTGCCAGCTGTGGGTATGGGCCTGATGCGGGGTGGTGGCTACAGCTCCAAAGGCACGGTTAGGACCACACCTACCGGAAAATGTTCATTCAGACCCACTTTGGGCTGGCACATTCCCTCCAGGGAATTCAGCATGAACAGGACACAGTCCCTGCTTGAAGGGTGTTTCCATCCTGTGTGTGGGGCAGTGCAGGGGACACAGTGGCTTTGCACACCTGGCAGAGAATCTCCACCACCGTCACCTACACATTGCCTGCAGTGTTTATTTAAAAGCCAAACACTTGCTTCTTCAAGGTCTCTGGCTGTCAGGTTTGACCAGGTGGCCCAGCGCTGTTCTATGGGATGTAAGGGTCAGTTGGCTGGAGTTTATCTCGGGGAACTCTTGCTCTTATAAAGGATAGAAATAGCAGGAATTGATGCAGATCCTTTCCTCTTGAACATGGTGTGATAGCTGGAGCTGCAGCAGCCATCCTGAGGTCTGTCATCCACAAGAATGAAAGCAAGGCCAACATATAGGGACAAGGGACCTGGATGCTGGCAAGATCTTGGGTCCCACGTGGAATCTGTGATCACCCAGAGAACAAGAGAAGTCTTCCCTCAGACTTATCTTGGTGAGACTACAATAGGTCCCGCCTGTTCATGCCTCTGCTTTTCATCAGTGAGTCCTGAAATTAAAACAAATATGTATTCCGACCAAGCAGGGAAAGTCTGAGCACAAATGCATCAGTTAACGAAACTAGTGATGGGGAAAGAACCCCATCATGGTGTGTGCTGTGGGGATAATTAATCCAGAGAAGAGACAGACAATAACAGGCAGGCTGCTCTGTAATCAGAGGTTGGGGGCCTCCCCAAAGGGGTAACTCTGGAGCTGCCCTCAGGACCGGGGAGAACCAAGTAGTAAGAGGTGAGTGTGGGAAGGGCTGAGTCTTGGCCAGTGGGGAGGAGTTGGCTGTGTTGGAGGATCTGAAAGGACAGGGCAAACTTGAGGGATATGGGATGTAAACCCAGCTCAGGGCCAGTGTAATATGTTCTCTGAGCTAAGAATTTGAGGGGCAGGAACGACATGTATCAGGTGGGGCAAAGGGGATTCACACGTAATAAATCTGGGTCTTTGCAGCTGCTTAACACAGGATGGAGCCCGGGGAGCAGGAACAGGATTGACACAGGTGGGTTGAGACCACCCCCTTGGCCTTCCCTACTTTACCTGAGGGCTGAAGAGGGCTCTCCCCTGCCAAATATCCACCATGCAGCCGTGCTGGGGCTTTAGCTGCTGCATGTGCCTCTGGTCCTGAGCCCTGTCTACTGTCCTGTGTGGCTGACCGGTCACTGCCTTCCATAAATGTCTGCAGATTTGCTGCTGTGACTGGGAGCCCAGGACTCGAGGAGCTCACTTGACAGGGAAAGGCAGGGGCTGAGAGAGGGAATGACAATGCCAAGGTCACTTGGGGGCTAGAGAGAAGAGAGATGTCTTAATCCCTAAATAATAGCCTCTTCTGAGTGTTCTAGAACCAGACTGGGCCAGGAGGGGGCTATGGGAAATTCTCAGCCTGAATTGTAGATTCTTCCTGTCAGTTCTCCCCACTGCCTCTGGGGGCGCTGCTGCACCTCCCCTGGGGCCGTCTGACACCTGGGAGGCCGACAATGCCCTGCTCCCCGTGGGGCTGAACAGAAAGCCCAAGGACAACACACTCCAGACTCAAAGCAACCAGAGCAGCCTTTTCATGATCTCTCCTCTGGAGGAATCCTGGAATTACTGCTTAGGTCTTAGGGATTCAGTGCATAAAATATCATCTGTTGCTGATTCATGGTCCATGAGTGTGACAAGTTAATTGTACATTTAATAATCTGTAATTGTCAATACTTTTTGAATGTAATTTTTTCCCATGTGGTTTCCATCCTCCAAATTAGACATCCGCCCTCATGCAAGACAGGAGTGCACTTGGAGGAAACTTTTGGCTTTTCTTTAAAAAAAAAATCCACAGGTGACATTTTAATATTTCTAATGTGGACCTTTCCCCTGGAGAATCTAGAATTCTGTGTGAAGCAGGAGATCTATGTGCCATTGTTCAGGTTGTCACATGTTTGTTTAAGCATTCTCCAGGGAAATGGTCTTTGGGTGTAAATTCACTGTTTTCCAAGGTCACCCAGAAATTTCCTCATTGTATGTCTGCGAGTTTGGACACTGGCTTTTTTTGTGAGGAAAGCCATGCATTGTAGGATGTCAAGGTTTTATTTCTTTACAAGAAGGAGAAACATATCCAGCCAACTGATGGGTCAATAGCTGTGCAAAAATCAACCCAGCTCCTCCCCGGATCCTGTTTCAGATGAAGACTAAGGCTTTGGTATAATGGGGGTGTCTACTGTGAAATTGGGGCCCTACTTTGAAACAGAACAGATGTTCTCGGTGGTCCCCATCACTTACAACACCTACTCATAGGACAGCATGATAGTGGTGACAGTTTTCAGTCATCTCTTTGGATAGAGAAATCGTTTTTTGCCAGTTTCTTTCACAAACATTCTCACCGTAGCTTATTGGTCTCCAATGCACTTTTTATAAAAATTCAAGGACAACCAGATCTAACTGGGGATTTTGAAGAGCACATTGTGGATTTAGGTGGGAAACAGAGAATTGGGGGTATATATAACCTCCTCGGGTCCCTGATGAGCATGCTGGGAACAGCTGGCCAACTTAGATCGGGTTCCCTGGAAGCCGACTCTGAGATGTTAAGTGCACGTCCTGGAAATCTGGAAGGAGATGAGGAAGGGAGACTGGGCAGAGGGGAGGGGACCCAGGATTTGGTCACACAAATGAGGACTCAGGGTTCTGCAGGAAAGTTAAAGCTGGCCCGTTCGGGTCATCCTAAACTGAGTCAGAGCCTGGAGATGGTGGCCTCAGGCATCATTCACCTGACCCTCTCTGACCAGTGGGATAAACCGGGGTGGGGAGCAGTTTTCTGCACCAACAGCATTTCCCAGTGAGGGCACCGCTGTGAGTTGTCACAGGCTCCCAGCAGCTGTGGATGAGTAGACGAGGCCGGAAGAGAGAAGGAGGTAGATGCCAGAATGCCCACTGCTCTGGTGTGTTCCATTCAGAATCCCAGCTGCCATGGGAGCCTGGGGCTTCAGCATCAGATGGGATGGGACATTCTGTAGTCAAATCCTAGACAGTTGGGCCAAGAGGGGCCCAGTGACCACGATATGGAAATGTGGGGAAAACTATCACTGGAGGGATGTGTCCCTCTGTCTGTCCTTCCATAAGGGCCTCTGTCCGAAGTTCCCAACCTGGCCTGACAGCAGTAGGACAGCCTGGCCCTGCCAGCCCATAATCCACTCCTGACGCCCCTGTGCAGAGCCTGCCTGGAGGGCTGGGAGGAGGGGCAGCCTGGGGAGCTCAGATCTGGGGGAACCGGGCCAGACCTGTCACTGTTTGTCCACAGTCCTCCTGGGGCTGGAGGAGAGTATGAGCCAGACGGGGAGGGGGTTTGTGTCTCACTTCCCCGTCTGCCTGTGTCACTGTGATGATAATCACTGCTGTCAACTGACCCACAGTAATAGTCAGCCTCGTCCTCGGCCCGGGCCCCGCTGATCGTCAGAGTGGCTGTGTTGCCTGAGCTGGAGCCAGAGAATCGGTCAGGGATCCCTGTGGGCTGGTTGCTACCACCACAAATGACCAGCACAGGGGCCTGGCCTGGCTTCTGCTGGTACCAGGAAACATAGCTTCCTAAGCTGTCTCCCTGGCAGGTGATCCTGGCCGTCTGTCCCAAGGACACGGACACCGCAGGTGGCTGAGTCAGCTCAGAAGAGGCCACAGAACCTGCAAGAGAGGAGAGGAGAGTGAGGGTGAGGAAGAGGGTCTCATCCCTGCAGCCTCATGCCCCCTGCAGCAGCTCCTGTGCTGAGCTGAAGTTCAGGACCAGACTGAGCTCTGGTCACTTTTCGGGCTGAGCCTGGGGGCAGCACCTGTGCAGAGAGTGAGGAGGGCGAGCAGGAGAGGGTTCCAGGCCATGGTGGAGACGCCCTGAGCTCTGCCTCTGAGCTCACAGCTGGGGTGGGGCCTCTGGGCCTCTCTTATCCTCAGAAGGGCTGTCCTCATGCAAATCTCCTTCCTGCCACCTCTGGCCTTGTGACCGGCTCCCTGCTGAGCAGAGAACAGCTGGGATCCAAGGAGGAGTTAAACTGGGACCTGAGTTCCAGGCCTGAGCCCAGGTCCCCAGAACTCTCTCTGGTGCTGAGTGAGAAAGGCTGCCCCTGCCCCAGCATGTGCGCACACCTCTCAGTCCGCTCCTGGGCTCCCCTCTGGGCCTTGGGGACACACAGGCGTCCTCTCTGGGGATGAGGTTATCGTGTGGTGGGCTGGACAGTGCCGGAAGCTGGCACTGCGGGGACCACGGTCATGCTGCTGCGAGAGCCCAGAATTCCAGCAGCAGACACAGAGACACTGGTCATGTACCTCTGGCAGAATTTTTATTATATTTCTTTAAAGTTTTTGTTTTTTTATTTTTCGAAGTATAGTTGATTTACAATGTTGTTTTAGTTTTAGGTGCACAGCAAAGTGATTCAAATCAACATATATATTCTTTTTCATTTTATGTTTAAAAAAAAAAGGAAAAATGTCTGCCTTATCTAGACCTAGGCAAGAATTCTTGGACTTGACAATACATGCATGATTTGTAAAAGGAAGAAGATAAATTGAAATGTATTAAAATGAAAAGCATTTGTTCTATAAAAGTCCTTTTCATGGAGTTGAAAAATCCAGTAAAGTGGGAGAAAATACTTTCCACTCACATATTCCTCAGAAAACTTGTATATACATTAAAAAATTTGTCAAAACTAATCAATAAACAAAACAACGAAAATCCAAGTGGAATTTGGGAAATGATGTGAACAGACATCTTTTCGGGAATGTACAGATGTCAGATGAGCACATGGGAAGATGGTCCCCGTGAGTCATTAGGGGAATGTCAATCACACCCTAAAGAGTTGCCGCTACACACCAGTCAGAATGGAGCAGATGGGCTAAAGTAAAAAACAGCGGCACAACCAGTGCTGGCTGCGCAGCAGAGGGCCTGGTCGCTCAGGTGTTGCTGGTAGGAATATGAAGTGGTACAGCCACCCTAGAAAACAGCTTTGCAGCTACTATGAAACTAAACATGCAATTACTGTGCAATCTAGGAATTGTACCCTTGGGATTTTATTTCAGAGAAATGAAGACTAATGCTCCCATAAACACCTACGCGCAAGTGTTCCCAGCTCCTGTCTTAGTCAGCTCAGGCAGCCATGGAAAAATACCACCCACATGTTGCTTAAACACCACAAATTTATTTTCCATGGTTCTGGAGGTCAGGAGTCCGTGAGCAAGATGCCCTAATATTGTTTTTAGTGCAAGCTGTCTCCCGGATCCCTGAAGGCACTTTCTGGCTCTGTCCTTAGAAGGTCTGTCTCAGTGGCTCGCTCGGGGTTGGGGGTGTGTTTCTGGTCTCTTCTTATAAGGTCACTAATCCTATGTCCACAGGTGCGGACCAACCTGGGAGGAGATACCGTCCTCCACCCTGTTCATCAGTCACTTTCACAGACAGGAAGACAGTGTTCTCACCCAGACCCTGACCCTGTTATGACCTTGACCAGAGAGATGCCCTCTAATGGGTGTCCATCTCTCTCTGATCGAGTCCATAGGGGCAGACCCCTCCCTGGTGGGTCGCCATCTAAGCACAGCAGGGAATGGTCTCATCGGCTTCCCTTTTCCATCCTTGTCCTCACATCCTGCTGTCTGTCCCTCTGTGTGTCCGTCACAGGCTCCTGCTGTCTTCACTTCTTAGCAGCACAGGCCCCGGGGCATGTGGATGTGGTGGGACCCGCATGGGGGTGGGTTTACTCACTGCCATCCTGCTGGCTCCCTTTCCTACAGTGTAAGGGGGGCAGGACCCTCCCCACTAGAGGGACCTGCAGGAGGCCTTGTTTGGGACAAAGTCACAGCAAACCCTTGGAGAGAACAACCCTTTCCTGGGGTGGGGTGACGGGAGAGGGCCCTGTGTCCCCTGTGAGTCCAGGCCGAGTCGGGGACAGAGGTCACTGCAGGACGGAGCCCTGATGTCCTGTCCAGTCCTGCCCCCGACCCCCTGTCCATCCCTCCCCAGGAGACCAGCCGCCTCCTCCCCTCCTGCCCCTGTGGAGTCCTCCAGGCCACGGGCAGTTCTTGGACTTTCCATCTCAGCCCTCAGTCACTGGGGGTCCGACTGGGGTAAGGGGACCATATTCTCCAGCTCAGCATCCCTGTTCCCCATCCCTGATGCTGTCCCAGTGGACGTGGTGCTGGCCGGTCCCTAGAACATCCTGTGGGTGAATGGGGAGCCATTCTTGGCACCAAAGCTGAGACCCTTCCCCAGCAGGAGAAGCCCGGCCGAGCTCCAAGTCTGTACTGCCACAGACCCCCTCACCGCCCCCTGACTCCCTAAGGACCCAGCTCTGCACCCACCATGGGGTCAAGGTTCCCATCTTCCCTCCCCAGAGGCCCAGTGCTTCCTGCTGAGCCCTCAGTCCTGGCCAGGGTCCTGCTCTGCACCTGGGGCACCCAAGTCAGGACACTTGGTACCATGACCTGCATGTTGCCTCTGGACGCCAAGATCCATGTTCCTTCCCTGAGAGACCTGGAGCACAGGGCCTGGGGGCTACTGGGGACAGGGTCATCTCAGCTCAGCCCTTTCCCAGTGTCCTGTTCCGCCCCGGGCTGGGCTGGTCTCTCCCAGCATTGTCCACACAGGCCTGTGAGGAGAAACCAGAATCCCATCTCGTCAAAACCACCTAAATTTTGTGTGTCTGCCTCTCCCTGGGGGTGACTCGGGGAGAGGTTGGGGGTGAGGGGTTTGCAAGGGGAAGACTCAAAGGTCAGGACTCCAGGGACAGACAGGGAGCAGCTCACCCTGGTGCCGTGGGACGGAGGGCATGGGAGGGAGGTTTCGACCTCACTTCCCCTTTGTCTGTGTCACTGTGGTATCCATACTGGCCATCAGTTTTATAGCTGACACCACAGATATACTCAGTCTCGTCCTCAGACTGGATGTTGGTGATGGTCAGGTAGCGGTCAGCCCCAGAGCTGGAGCCTGAGAAGCGGTCGGGGATCCCATCCCCCTTGGTGACGCTTCCGTCACTGGTCAGCTTCATCAGGTACCTAGGGGCCTGCCCTACTCTCTGTTGATACCACTCAATGTAGTACGTGCTGTGCTCACTGCTCAGGGTGCAGGTGAGCTTGGCCGAGCCTCCCAGGGAAGAAGATGCAGACGGGGTCTGGGCCAGCACAGGCACAGCACAGAGACCTGCAGACAGAAATGCAAGGGTTGGCTGACGGCGCTGACACTGGGCAGGCGACCCTCAGGACTGTGCTGGAGGGAGGGACTGGGAGGCCCCTGAGTCCCTGGGCCACACTGACCTGTGTTGAACAGGAGGGGCAGGAGGTAGAAGGGCACCCAGGTCATGGTGGGAGGTCCTTCTGCGAGCTCTGCCCTGAGGCTGCCCAGTTGGACTGGCCTCTCCAGGTCTCTGTCTTATCCTCTCCCCTTGCAGCTCGAAAAGGGAGGAGCAGTGAATGCAAATCTACTCCTCCCTCCCCATCCTGTGTCTCAGCTCCTGTCTGAGCCCTAAGCCCAGGGGCCTCACGCCTGTAATTCTCTGGGGTCAGAAGAAGGGCCACGTGTGGGTTTCAGAGAGAGATTTACTCTCCTCAAGAGAAGTGTCTTCAAGGAAGTGTCAGTCATGCCCTTTGCTCTTGAACCCTGCCCAGGGAACTTGGACCAATGAGAGTCCCCAACCAGGACCCACAGTGCCCCCTGGTGCCCCCAGGATGGACGTCTTCCTACACATGTAGCTACTTTAATAGAATGACAACTTTTGAGCCCCCAGTATATGCCAGACCCTTGGTGAGTTTCCTGCAGCACCCCACCTGGCATCATAATAATCCCACAGCGCCCTCTGCTGAAGGCACAACCTCTCCCCAGTCTAGTGAGGAGGAGCCATCATTGGGAGGGTAAATGATTTTCCCAGATTCCCCCAGACAGGGATGCATGGGTCAAGATTCCATCCAAGGGATTGACTTCAGAGTCTGAGCTTTCAGCCCCCTCCCCACCCTTCCCCCTCAAAACCCCCCATAGTTTCCTCCATCCCTACTCCAGGCCTCCTGAGCCCCTCCTGTCACCACCCTCTCTTCTGTATTCAGGTGATCGGTATCCAATGTCAATAAAATATTCCTTATGGTCCACCTTTCCATCTAGATCTATTTACAAAATATAACTTTATGACTTCTGAGGTTTATGGAAATGATCTCCCTAATGAAAGGGATGATGTGACACTGTTTACTTTAAAATGTACAGACTATTGTCATTCACTTCACAGACTATAATAAAAATGTGTTTAACGATTCAGAGCCACTTTTAAAATTGTAGTTGTATTTACTATCTTGCCTTTGAGAAAGAAGTCACATGGATACATGTATTAAATCTCCTCATCTTGGGGTACCCTCAGTATCCCTGGTCTGGGTGGAAAATGAATCAGCAGTTCCTCTCCAGCAAAGACTCTGGGCTTGGGACCCTCCATCACCTCTTGGTGTGGTGAGTATGTACTACAGGCTCGGTTACCCCAAGGAAACCTCATCCATCTCACCTGTTCTGTCCAACATGGTGGCCACAAGCCAGTGAGGCTGCTGAACATGCGATGTGGGTGGTCGCAGTGAGATGTGCTGTAGATCTGAAATACCCAGCACATTTCAAAGGCTTAGGATAGTGTAGTGTAGAATGTATCAATATTTTTATATTTAATTCATATTGAAATGTATTTTCAAGTAATTTAGTTAAGCAAAACCTATTGTGGAAACTAACTGCATCGGTTTCTCCTAATTTTTAAAAAGTGTTTATTGGATAATTTAAAATTACGTATGTGGTTCAAATAGTGTATGTAATGGATAGGGCAGCACTGCAAAGTCACAATGCCAGTCACTTGTGTCTGAAATAGGAGAGAGAACTTCCTAGCACATTCAGGAAAGGCCATGTCTTAGCTTTGGAAGCACCATGAGAGGCCACAGGAAGGTGGGGAAGTCCAGGAACTCGGGTGGAGGGACCTCTTTGCTGCCGGGTCTGCCCCGTTCCAATTCTGACTTGAAACAAGTTGCTCTGCCCTTCATGCCTCAGCTTCCGCATCTGTAAGATGGGATATAATGGGGATGCTTGTTCATTGATTATTTGTGATTAAACAAGTTAATAAGTAGGAAGAACAGGGATGGGGCTTGATATGTATTAAGCACACATGAATATTTACTCCTCTTCCATCTATGAATATCCTTAATCCTTATCCTTACACTTAATAAAAAGCAGATACAATGGAATAGTGGATGTAGGAATGGGATGGAAGGGAAAAGTCTTGGGTTTGGGATTTGCCACTGACAAAATTTTCTGGCCACACCAAAATACACAAACATATTGTAGGACCTCTAACAATTGCCAGTTGAAGTCCTAACCACCAGTGCCCAAGAGTGGGACCTTATTTGGAAATAGGGTCCATTCAGATGTAATTACTTAAGGTGAGTTCATACTGGATTGAGGGGCCCCTAAACCCATTCAGTGCGCCCACCAGGTCTCAGGAGCTCTGTTCCAGGTCACTATGGACACCCTCACCCCCTCCTGCTGGCCTCCTTAGTCTTTCTAAAACCACCTGGGTCTGGAGCTTAACTGTCCTAAACTCATCAAACTGAGCATGTGTCAGACTCTAGACCCTGGAATGATGTGCAAAATTTGTTAAGAGGAGACTTTTTCTCAGGCCATATGGGTGGGTTTTGGGCAGGGGATGACATCTCTCATCATTTTTTTGGGGGGGGTCTGTGTTTGATTTTGAATAGTTTCTACTGCTATTTCATCAAGTTCAGTGATCTTCTTCTGCAGCATCTATGTGCTCTCAGTCTCATCCAGTTTATTTTAATCTCAGATGTTGTAGTTTTCATTTGCAGAAATTCAATGTGGATCATGTTTTTACACTCTGTGTCTCCATTTAACATGTTCAATCTTTCCTCAACCTCAAGAACAAATGGACTGTCACTATAAAAGTTGCTTTTGTGTCCTTGTCTATCAAATACATCATCTGGGCCATTCAGGGCAAGTTTGGATTAACTGATTTTTGTACTTATTCTGACTCTTATTTTTCTGATTCCTTACAGGAAATTTTTGATATTCAGGTATTGTGGATCTTTCCTTGCTGGGTATGGGATATTTTGTTTCTCCCTATGTTCTTTCTTTCTTATTTTTTTTAGTTTCAACAAAGGTACTTGGTCACAGTTAAATCCTTTCTGTACTTGCTTTTACACTTTTTTAGATGGCACCAGGGGACACGACCTTGGGGGTACTGTCTCTACAACGACAGCCCTCCCCAGGGAGGGCACAGCTGGGAGCTGCCAGGGGCTCCAGCACGGGTGGGAGGTGGGTGAGCCCGGAGGAGGGATGTGGTGGCCCCCACTCTGTCCACTGTGCTGCTTTGCCTTGTTTGGAGTCCCAGGTTGTCACGGGACCCTGGAGGTTCCAGAGCTCTGACGAGCTGGGTGGTTCTGGGCATCCATCCAAGAGATCTGGGCTGATGAGTGGCCAGTCAGCACCATGTGGATATCCAGGGTCCACTAGCACTGGGTCTGTGTCCCCTCTGTCTGTCCTTTCATTCAGGTCTCTTTCCCCAAGTCAACACCATGGCCCAGATAACACCAGGACAGCGTGGTCCTGCCGGGCCATAATCCACTCCTGACGCCCCTGTGCAGAGCCTGCCTGGAGGGCTGGGAGGAGGGGCAGCCTGAGGGGCTCAGATCTTGGGGAACCGGGCCAGACCTGTCACTGTTTGTCCACAGTCCTCCTGGGGCTGGAGGAGAGTGTGAGCCAGACAGGAAGGGGGTTTGTGTCTCACTTCCCCGTCTGCCTGTGTCACCGTGATGATAATCACTGCTGTCTGCTGACCCACAGTAATAGTCAGCCTCGTCCTCGGCCCGGGCCCCGCTGATGGTCAGGGTGGCAATTTTGCCTGAGCTGGAACCAGAGAATCGGTCAGGGATCCCTGAGGGCCGCTTGCTATCCTGATAAATGACCAGCACAGGGGCCTGGCCTGGCTTCTGCTGGTGCCAAGATGTATATTTTTTGTCCAGTAAGTCTCCAGAGCAGGTGATCTTGGACGTCTGTCCCAAGGCCACGGACACTGAAGGCGGCTGGGTCAGCTCATAGGAGGCCACGGAGCCTATAAGAGAGGGTGGGAGAGGGGTTGAGAATGAAGGACCCATTCGCAGGGAGGGGTCCCACTCTGAAGCTGTGCCTGGGCTGAACTCTGGGTGTGAGGCAGGCCCAGCCCAGGGTCCTGGGGGGCCTGAGCCTGCGGGCAGGGCCGGGGAGCAGCACCTGTGCAGAGAACGAGGAGGGGGAGCAGGAGAGGGGTCCAAGCCATGGTGGGGCTGCCCTGAGCTCTGCCTCCGAGACACCACAGCAGCGCTGGGCTCTACTCAGATCCTTTTATTCCCTCTCAGAGCTTTGAGAGGGGCAGTGAGGGTTTGGGTTTATGCAAATTTACACCCCCCCGGGGCTCCTCACTGAGATGGGAGTCACCCAAACCATCAGCCCAGGTGACTGTCACCCAGCTTCCTCCACGGCTTCGCATGTCCAAAAAATCAGACTTGGCCTCCAAGGTCTGAGGTCACAGTCACCTTCCTTATGTCTGACCGCATGACCACTGTCCGAAACCGTCCTGGCCTGTGGTCTCTCCTGGGCTGGCCCAGTGGGGCTGTCAGCCTGGCAGCATCCTGGCCGTGGGCTGAGGCATGGACTGTGCCCCTTTCCCTGGGTGTCCTGGGGTTCACTGTGAATGTGACCCTTTAATTTGGTTACTGTGTTCTGAGGGGATGGCACAGTCAGTCCCAGCTTCCTGCCAAGCACTGAACCTTGGACACCTGTGGACCCTGAGGGCTGGTTCCCTCTGAGGCTCCACTTGGGCAGCCCCACCCTCTGTCCTGATGCTCCTGGCGGCGCTCTGCTTCCCCCTGCTGGTGGAGTAGAATCAGACCGGGGCTCCCCTCCCTCAGGTCACCCCAAAGACCACCTGAGAGAGTGTGGACCAGGGAGTCCAGCCCTGCCTCTGAGCAGCCGTGACCCCTGCCCTGCCCGGCCCAGCACAGAGAGGTCACCTACACAGTGCAATTGCTATTCCTGTAACCATGTCTCAGGGTAGAAATGCCCTTCCTGTCCCTTTGGTTTTGTTAGTAGAGTGTGCAGGATGAACTGTAGCTGCAAAGTGTCAAGTTCCATAGCAACGTGTGTAATCCCCTCAGGACCCAAGGTTCCTTGTATTTGGGAACCAAGATTGATACTATCCCCTCCCCAGGAGGTCAGTTGGGTGATGATGTTCCTGGCACTTGAGGTCATTTAAGCCCTTACATCATCAGCATCATCATCATCATCACCATCATCATCATCATCATCTTCATCACCATCATCATTACCATCATCACCAGCTTCATCACCGTCATCTCCATCATCAACATCATGATCTTCACCATCTCTCCTCCTTTTTTTATTTTTTAAATTTTTTTATGTCATCTCACACCTCTCAGAGTTTGTGGTGCTAGCATTTCTACCTTAGCATAGTCTGCCTTTTTAAGGAAACTGGGGATCTCATGCTTATTCCACTGGGATTCTATCCAGAAATCATACAGATGGCTGAACCCCTCTCCTTGGATTCCTGCAGAGTGACGACAGGAAACTCTAGGACCTCATAACTCACTGATTCCCTCTTTAGTTAACAATACACTTTGGTGGCCTTTTTATAATTTAACTTGGAAAAAAATTTCTTAAGATCAGTACATACCTCCCCATTTTATAGCAGGTAAAGCTGTGGCCCAGAGAGAGAAAGTCCCCAGATTAATAGAGAAAAGTGGGGTGAGCCCAGGATGGAGCCCAGGGGTCCTGGATTCAGACCCTGGCCCTTTGGGGCAGAACTTCATCAGGGAGGGAGGGGAGCATGAGGGCCAGGCTGGGAGGAGAGACGGGGTCCCCAAGATCACTGTCGTCCCCACCACATCCTTTCTGTCCTTAGAAGCCCCCTCAGCCTGCACGTGGGGGTGGTCAGCGGGGCTGTACCCCAGGTTAAGCTGGAGAATCTGCAGGGATGCGGGGCTGCCTGGCCATTCAGGGGCCTGGCTGGGTCCTGCTGCCTCTGCTGCAGTGATGCTTGGTCCTCATTCTCCTGAGCAGGTGGGAGTGACTGGTGTCTCATGGCCAATCTACTGGTTGAGAGCTGAGTCTTCAGGGGTCTGTAGGGCCTGCAGGTTTACCAAAAGTACCTTAAGACCAGCCTTTTTTAAATTAACCTATGTGTTGCCTTTATTATAGTTCTTATTTCTTAGAATGACTGTAATTACTATCTCTGATCCTTTCATGTCTGTGTGAAGGGCTCTGTTAGCATTTCTCACAATAGAACCACTGTCCTCCTGTGCACAGTGAACACACCCCTCTCTGTGGAACTTTTGCAAAAGGTCCCATAGCCTAGAGTCATAAGGAATCTTAGCTGATAAATGCTGGATCAGAGAGAAGTGAGAACCAAATGTGAGGGCGGGAAACTTGAGGATCTTATCTGGTAACAAAACTAACAGCTAAAATAAACTTCTGGGCACCTGGGAATGCGGCGGCTGTGGACTGGACGGATGAATGTGAATTCTCTGAAATACATACATACATACATATATATGGAGAGAGAGAAAGGCTGTAACTGTCCAGGGCACCATGTAACCCATGTTACGACCAGGGAGAGGGTATATGGGTGATCACTACACAATTCTTCTTCTGCTTTGTTGGTCAAATGACTTCAAAATTCAAATTCCTGTACTTTATTTCAGACTGAGCAATTTAAAAAATATTGTAAAATGTACTTACATAAGAGTTATTACTTTAATCACCGTGATGGTTCATTTTGTGTGTGCATTTGACTCAGAAACCGAGGTCCCACTTACATTTATTTCTGGGGGTGTCCGGGGGTGTTTCTGGAGGACATGAGCATTTGAACCTGTGGGCTCAGTGAAGCAGGCGGCCCTCCCCATGTTGGCCTGGGAGGAACAAAAGGTCAAGGAAGGTAGAGTCCCCCTCTTCCCTGACGGGGGAGCTGGGACATCGGTCTCCCACCCTGAGACTGAGAGTCATACATCGGCTTCTCTGGTTCTCAGGCCTTTGGACTGAATCTCACCCCTGGCTCTGTCGGGTGTCCACTTGCAGACGGTGCTTCCTGGGACTTCTCAACCTCCAAAACCTCATGGGCAGATTCCTCATAATAAATCCTCATAATAAATTGCTCACAATAAATCTCTCTCTATTCATACCTATCCTATTTGTTTTGTGTCTGGAGAAACCTGGATAATACGATGATTTTTGAGTGAAAATCCAGTGGTACTAAAACACATTCACAACGTTGTGCACCCATCACCATGATCTATTTTTAGAGCTTTTTCATCACCCCAAACAGAAACTTTGCCCCCATCAGACAGTAATTTTGGGCACTTGGGACCTGGGGTCCAACCTGAGGACAGTGTGTCCAGGAGAGTGTCCCCAGGAGAAGCCAGGTGGACTCAGCACTTCCTCTGCGGTTTCTCTGAAATCTCAGGAGAGGAAGGGTCCCAGGGGACAGGGCCAGGTCTCAGGCCTCTCCAGGCCGCAGGCAGCCCCGCAGGACGCCCCGCAGGACGTGGGGCGCCTCATCCAGGAGAGCAGGGGACCCAGCCCCAGGACTCCTGCAGCGGGTTCCACCAGGAGGAGACGGATCCCCACAGAGCTCCGCCGGCTCAGAGAGCGCGGCCTCTCCTGAGACACGGGATCACACTCGGGTCCTGGACCACATCGTGACCCCTAAAACTTTCCTTTCCTCTCAACTCTGACAGCAGTCTTTGTAGCTCAGAACAGACACCTTTCTCCATTTTCATCAGGACGAACCAAGGCCCCAAGAGGACAGAGTGTCCAGCCCTGGAGGAGCCGGGCCAGGACCAGAGAGGAAGCCCAAGCCTCAGGCCTGCCCTCCAGCTGCTCAGAGGCGGGTGGAGTGAGCGCCGGGCCAGGCAGGGAGGTTAGTGTCTCACTTCTCCATCTGCCTGTGTCACCATGAGGATTATAACTGTGGTCATATGACTGATAATAATAGTCAGCCTCGTCCTTAGCCCAGACTCCGCTGATGGTCAGGGTGGCCGTGTTCCCCGATTTGGAGCCAGATATCCGGTCAGGGATCCCCTAGGGCCGGTTACTATCACCATGGATGACCAGCACAGGGGCCTGGCCCGGCTTCTGCTGGCACCTTTGAACATATTTACTTCCAATGTTGTTCCCCCCAACACGTGATCCTGGCCGTCTGTCCCAGGGACACCGACACCGAGGGCGACTGAGTCAGTTCATAGGAGGACACAGTGCCTGCAGGAGAGAAAAGGACAGGTGGGCTGGAGGTGAAGAACCCATGTCCAGAGACCCCCACCTGCTTGGCCTGGACTAAGCTCCAAAGATTCTCTGGGCCCCGAGGGCGCCCCCTCCCATCAGTCTCAGCCCCAGTGGCCCATGGGCCTGGTTGATGGATGGAGCCTCTGAACAAATGAGAACCCCCCTCACTTTCTCTGGCAGGCGCAGCCCCTCAGGGCTCACACACACAGTGAGCACAGTGGGGAGATTTCAGCCCCTCCAGCTCCCCATCCTGTGGCAGGGCCAGGAGTCTCCTGACCCCACGGGCAGCGCCCTGCTGAGCTCAGAGTCAGGGCCACGCCTGTCCCCGAGTCCTGGGCCAGGTGTGGGTGGACCCTGGGGGCAGCACCTGTGCAGTGAGCCAGGAGGCCGAGGAGGAGGGGGGTCCAGGCCATGGTGGAGGCACCCCGACTCTGCTCCCCGAGGCCCAGGCTGGGCTGCGTTGCTCCCAGGCCTCTCTTATCCCCTTGCTGGAGAGAGAGCTGCTGGGGATGCCAATCAGCCTGAGCCCAGGGGGGCTGCCTGGGGAACTCTGTGGTTTCAGAGAAGGGCTCAGCCCCCAGGGACACGGAGAGGGAGGGGTGGCCCCTGCAGACCCCACCTCGGCCCGGGGGGTCCTCCTCCACCTGCTGGTCCCATGGTCTGGGGGTGACATCTCCACCCCAGTCTGAGTCCTGGCCTCACTCCTGGACGGGCCTGGCCACTGAGAGCTCAGAGGTGTGTCTGTATTCTCTGAACCCATTCCATGGGTGACAAGCTGGGACTTAGATAGGGGTAAGGTCCTGCCCTGGATCACAGTTCCTCAGTGGCAGATGTCTTAATCCCTAAATAATAGCCTCTTCTGAGTGTTCTAGAACATGTCTGGGTTAGGAGGGGGTGTGGGAAATTTTCAGCCTAAATTGTAGATGCTTCCTGTCAGTTCTCCGTGCTGCCTGAGGGCAGCACTGCTGCACCTCCCCTGGGGCCGTCTGACACCTGGGAGGCTGACAACGCCCTGCTCCCCGTGGGGCTGAACAGAAAGCCCAGGGACAGCACACTCCAGACTCAAAGCAACTAGTGCAGCGTTTTCATGATCTTTTCTCTGGAATTACTGCTTAGGTCTTAGGGATCCGGTGCATAAAATATCATCTGTTGCTGGTTCATGGTCCATGAGTGTGACAAGTTAATTGTACATTTAATAATCTGTAATTGTCAATACATTTTAAAAAATAAATTTATTTATTTTATTTATTTATTTTTGGCTGCGTTGGGTCTTCGTTGCTGCGCGTGGGCTTTCTCTTGCTGTCGTGAGCAGGGGCCACTCTTCATTGCAGTGCGCAGGCTTCTCATTGCAGTGGCTTCTCTTGTTGCGGAGCACAGGCTCTAGGCACGTGGGCTTCAGTAGTTGTGGCTCGTGGGCTCAGTAGTTGTGGCTCGCAGGCTCTAGAGCGCAGGCTCAGTAGTTGTGGCACACGGGCTTAGTTGCTCCACGGCATGTGGGATCTTCCTGGACCAGGGCTCAAACCCGTGTCCCCTGCATTGGCAGGCGGATTCTTAACCACTGCACCACCAGGGAAGTCCTGTCAATACTTTTTGAACACGATTTTTCCCCATGTGATCTCCATCCTCCAAGTTAGACATCAGCTCTCATGCTAGACGGGGATGTACCTGGAGGAAATTTCTGGCTTTTCTTTTCAAAACAATCCATAGGTGACATGTTTATATTTCCAATGTGGACATTTCCCCTGCAGCCTCTGGAATTCTGTGTCAAGAAGGAGATTTATGTGCCCCTTGTCCAGGTTGTCATATGGTTATTTAAATATTCTCCAGGGAAATGGTCTTTGTGTGAAAAGTTCACTATTTTTGTAGGTCACCCAGAAATTTCCTCTTGCACCTCTAAGAGTTTGGACAGTGGTTTGGCTAGCAAACCAGTGAGGCTGTCAGGATTTTGTTTTTTTACATGAAGGAGAAACATATCCAGCCAATGAATGGTGGGTTAATAGCTGTCCAGGTACCAGCCCAGTTCCTCCCCGGATCCTGTTTCAGATGAAGACAAAGGTTTTGGTATAACTGAGGTGTCCACTGTGAAGGCTGGGGTAGTACTTTGAAACAGGACAGGTGTTCTTGCTGGTCCCCATCATTTTTTTTTAGCTGACTTTTAAAATTGAAATATATTTGCCGTATAACACTGTGTAAATTTAAAGTGTACAACATGGTAATATGTTACATTTGTATATTGTAATATGATTTCCACTATAGCCATAATTAACACCTCTATAACATTACATAATTATTCTATAAAATTAAATATTTTTTCTATTGAATTATAGTTGGTTTACAATACTATATTAGTTTTGGGTGTACAACAGTGATTTGATATTTATATAAATTATATTTCATTTAAAGTTATTATAAAATATTGGCTATATTCTCTGTGCTATAAAGTATGTCTTGTAGATTATTTATTTTATACATAAGAGTGTGTACTTCTAAATCTTTACCGTATCTAGCCCCTCCGCCCTTTTTCTCCCCACTGATAATAACCACTTGTTTGTTCTCTATATCTATGAGTCTGTTTCAGTTTAGTTACATACATCCATTTGTTTTCTTTTTTTTAAGATTCCATATATAAGTGATTACATACAGTATTTGTCTTTCTCTGTCTGACTGATTTTACTAAGAATAATGCCTTCCAGGTCCATCTGTGTTGTTAGAAATGGCAAAATTTCATTTGGCATTTAATATTCCATTGTATACATATACCACATGTTTATCCATTCATCTGTTGATAGACACATAGGTTGCTTCCATGTATTGGCTCTTGTAAATAATGCTCCTATGAACACAGGGGTGCATGTGTTGCTTTGAATTATTGTTTTCATTTTCTTTGGATATATACCCAGGAGTGGAAATGCTGCATCTTATGGTAATTCTATTTTTCATTTTTTGAGGAACCTCCCTACTGTTTTCCATAGTTGCTGCATTCCCACCAACAGTGTAGTCGGGTTCCCCTTTCTACACATCTTCAGCAACATTTGTTATTTGTATTCTTTTTGATGATAGCCATTCTGACAGGTGTGAAGTGATATCTTATTATGGTTTTGGTTTGCATTTCTCTTACGATTGGCCAGGTTGAGCACCTTCTCATGAGCCAGTTGGCCATCTGCATGTCCTCTTTGGAAAAATGTTTATTCAGGTCTTCTACACATTTGTTTTTGGGTTGTTTGTTTTTTTGATATTGAGTTGTATGACCTGTTTATATATATTTTGGATCTATAAACCCCTTATCTTTCACATCATTTGAATATTTTCACCGATTCAGTAGGTTCCCTTTTTCATTTTCTTGATGGCTTCCTTTCTTGTGCAAAGGTTTTCTTTTTAAATTAATTTATTTTATTTTATTTTTTTGGCTGCGTTGGGTCTTTGTTGCTGCACGTGGGCTTTTCTCTGGTGGTGGTGAGCAGCGGCTACTCTGCATTGCGGTGCACAGGCTTCCCTTTGCAGTGGCTTCTCTTGCTGTGGAGCATGGACTCTAGGCATGTGGGCTTCAGTAGCTGTGGCACACAGGCTCAGTAGTTGTGGCTTGCGGGCTCTAGAGCGCAGGCTCAGTAGTTGTGGCACACAGGCTTAGTTGCTCTGTGGCATGTGGGATCTTCCCAGATCAGGGCTCGAACCCATGTCCCCTGCATTGGCAGGTGGATTCTTAACCACTGCACCACCAAGGAAGCCCTGTGCAAAAGTTTTAAGTTTCATTAGGACCCATTTGTTTATTTTTGGTTTTGTTTTCTTTGCCTGAAGAGACAGATGGAAAAATACTACTACAATTTATGTCAGAGAGTCTTCTGTCTATATATCTATTTTGGGGGATAAAATCAGATATTTAATCCCCCTGGCATTTGTCATTTACTCACTTTTCACTTTAAAATGGTCCGCATCATTTACAACATCTATACATGGGCAGATCCTGAGGGATCTGGGATTCAAACCCAGCTCAGGGCCAGAGTGATATTTTCCTTGAGTTAAGAATTTGAGGGGTAGAAGTGACATGTGTTCAGGTGGAGCAAAGGGGATTCGCGCGTAATAAATCCGGGTCTTTGCAGCTGCTTAGCATAGGCTGGAGCCCTGGGAGCAGGAACAGGATTGACACAGGCAGGTTGAGACAAACCCCTTGGCCTTCCCTATTTTACCTGGGGTCTGAAGATCTTCAGGGGAGGGGTTACTCCTCCTTCTCCTCTGCCCAGTACTCACTATGAAGCAGTGCTGGGGCTTTAGCTGCTGCATGTGCCTCTGGTCCTGAGCCCTGTCTACTGTTCTGTGTGGGTGACTAGTCACCGCCTTCCCCAAATGTCTGTAGATTTGCTGCTGTGATTGGGAGCAGAGGATTTGGGGAAACACACTTGACAGGGAAAGGCAGGGGCTGAGAGAAGCAATAACAATGCCAAGTTCACTTGGGGGGGGAAGATGGTTTTTCTGGTGGAACGTTAAAAACATTCTCCTGAAGTCTTAGGTTAAAGAGATCTTGCTTGAAAATGCTGGATCAACATGACTTGACTTGTGATGGTCATCACTAGCTCAGCCTCCAGTCTGGTCTTTGTTGCTTGTCTGCTCTGCCCATGGTCCGCTGAGAAAGGAGCTGCTCTTCCTAGCAGGGGAGGGGAGCCCTGTCCGTGGTGCTGATCCAGGCTCCGTGCCCTGGAAGGACCCTGCGGGGAGGAAGGTGGAGCTGGCTACTCCAGGCTGATTCAGCTCCCTGTTAGAAGCTGTCACTATGAAACAGGTGCATCAGACCAGACAGAAGTCCTCAGTCTCTTCCTTTGGCTGCACCCCAGCGATGGTGAGCACAGCTCTGCCCCCAAGGATGGAGCCTGAAAAGCAGCTGGGGATGGATGCTGGGCATTTGTCCATGTGGTGTATGAGCTGCAGATGAGTTTGACCAGGTTTCTTCAGGAACCATCCTTGAGCATTCCCAGTTGTGCTGGATCCCGTACTCATAGAGCCGGTAAGGGTGACTGTCAGTCCGGGCAACACCGTGAGGGAGAGCTCCTGGGTCACCACAGGATGGGAGCTGACAGCTGACGAGAACAGAAGGAGACGTCCATGGACACCACCGTTAGGGCGACTCCTCCACAGGGCCCCTTGCCCAGGCCCCCTCCCCAGAGCCCAGGGAGTCTTCCTTGACCTGTGCAAACGCCCATGAAGGGGACAGTGGTCCAGGACATGTTGGTGATGCTTCTACATGCACTGCTTCTTGAGGACCTCACAGCTGCGGCTGGACTCCTTCAACTTAAATCTCCTCTTCTCCATCTCTTCAGTGAAGGGCAGCCCTCATGCAAATCCCCCACCCAGCTTCCTGCTTGCACCAGGGCTGCATCCCAGCTGGGTAAACACCTGCAGATGAAGAGTGGGTGGAGGGGGTGGTGAGGGCTTTGTGTCTGTTTTCCTTCAGCAGTCGCCCACCCTCTCTGGGCGTGAGGGTCGTCACAGCTGCTGAGGCATGCTTGGGGACCACTTATGGGAAATGAAAATGGTGTCTGTTAAAAAGATGCACAGCTGGGCCAGTTCCCCACAAACAGAGAGATGGACTCACAGTGTCCCCTGCTTCTCAAATGTCTGAAAATCTCCTTTCCCAAAAGAGACTTCAGGCCTGATAGACTTGACTTTGGGTCTCTGGTTGATTCCCTCTAAAATGAACCTCAGTCTTTCCTTGAAAGCCTCTAAATAAAACTTCTCTGTCTCAAATCCAAGCTCTATCTGAGCTTAGAAGTCCTAGAATCCAGCCAGTAGCTCTGTATGAAATACTGTCTTTGTCCTCTATTACATTCTGAAATGAAGAGAATGCATGTGGACATTTGGAGACACCCTTTCGATTCCCCACAAAGTCTGCTTGTTTATGGACGTGAGGAGTAAGGGAACCTGGGACTCATTGCTCTGGGTTGGGTGTCTATTAACTAAGTCTTTTTCCAAGCCTCATGGGGGCAACTGAGGGAGGATGGAGTGGGGGATGTGACCCTACTCTTCTGGACTCGGTTGGATATTTTAAGCATGTCGATTCTATCAGATTGTGGCCCCCACATTGTAAGACGGCTCAGCATGGTGCAGGGATTTGGGAAGCTGAGGCAGCAATAAGTCTCTGGTGATTATTTGCCTCCTGGAGATTTGAACCCTAGATGGAGCCCAAGCACTCCCAGAGAAGTGACAGTGAAAGGGAACAAGAGAGGAAAGAAAACAAAGCTGTTTGCTTAATACATGCATGTGCGCACGCACACACACACACATACACACAAATGTACTCATAACAAAATGAAGAGGAAACACTCATGACCATTCAGTCCTCATTTCTGTGACTGGTCACATAGTCATAGGTGGTATTTATAACTACCTTCTTCTACTATCCATTCTGTATTTCCTCTGCCCTCAGCAAGCACCTCAGCTGGTCGTGGTTCTTGACTTGATGGGGTGAAGCAAACTTTCATTCCCAGAGGCTATTCTGGGCTATTAGCAGAACTGTTTGGACTGCCGGGTCGACCTTGGTTTGTGGTGGCCCTGGCCCATGTTGCTGAGTCCTTGCATAATCTCTGTCGCTGTCACCATTGCCACTTGGCTCGTGAGACCATTGGATGAAGACAGAGGTGGCTGGGGAAAGATGCTGCCTGGAATCCACAGAATGGGCCATCCTATCCACTTGATTATTAAAATTCTCCTCTGCAATGGTGAACGCACTGGTGAACATTCACACTGGACGCAAATATCTTCACGTAATTTTTGCACTTTCAGAGAGGTCTATCCACATACCTCTTCCCAAATTTATTTATTTAAATTAATTTTTTATCGGAGTATAGTTGATTTACAACGTTGCGTTGATAGTTTCTGCTGTACAGCAAAGTAAATCAGCCATACATATACATATATCCACTCTTTTTAGATTATTTTCGCATATAGGTCATTACAGAGCACCAAATAGAGTTCCCTGTGTTATACAGTAGGTTCTTATTAGTTATTTTTATATATAGTAGTGTGTATATGTCAATCTCAATGTCCCAGTTTATCCCCCCCTTTCCTTCTTGGTAACCGTAAGTTTGTTTTCTATTAATACATCTGTGACTCAATTTCTGTTTTGTAAATATGTTCATTTGTACCATACTTTCTAGATTCCACATATATGCGATATCACATGATATTTGTCTTTCTTGGTCTGACTTACTTCACTCAGTATGACAACCTCTATGTCCAACCATGTTGCAAATTTATTTTTTCACCAACTTTCCATCACGTTCCTTCCAAGTCCATGACCATCCAGCCAAACCAATGACTCGATATATAATTGCACGTCGGGCCATTTCTCCCGCCAGAATGCACAGCCAGGTGCACTGTTGGAGGGTCTGCCTGCGGGGAGGGTTTCCTTTCACCATATCCTTCAAGGACGTCCTGGAGAGGGGCTGTCATGCTGCAGCTGTCCACTTCTGTGCACTTTGATGTATGTGCCTTGGTGGGTCAGATAGCACCCAGTTCATGGTGGGCAGTTCAGGCCACACGGTAACTATATTCGGGATCTGGAGAAATAACCACAGAATGGATTCGGGAACCCATGGGAGCCACTGTGAGACAGACCTGAGAAGAAATTCCATTGATCACCCCGTCTCCACAAGCCCCTGCTCTGGAAGCCACAGTAGTGTTTGGGGGTCCCAGAATCAATATCAGTTCAGAGTCAGCATCCAGCAGTCCCTGAAAAGTCTGATTCTTTTGTTTTTCCCGGTACACAGTTACCCTGATAACAGGCTATTGGTCCCTTTGGGTAGATTGGGAGAAAGATCACAGTGTACATTTTTGGTAGTGTACTAGGGTCCTTCCTCAAGGGGACTCAGCCTCTGCTTCATTCATGGGGTTCTGGATCTGTAAACTGCTCAAGGCTAGGAATTAACCGAGGGGCCGTGACTCTATTTTTATGATTTTGGTTAGACTTTTGTTCACTTGACCCAGAAGGTTTTTTGACCAAGTAGGAATTTAGCAGGCTTCCCACCTTTTTCACTTCTCAAAATACCATGATTAACAAGCCATGACATAGATTTGTACGCGTCAGACTCTTCTGACTGCTGCTGTGACTCCGCTGTGACGGTAACCTTGCCTGTGGCAGGCGAGGCCCGCCCCTTGGCCCCTGCCACCCAGGATCCAATTTCTCTCATTGTGTTTAGGATTTCCAGCTAAGGGGCTGCAGTTCCCATTATAAGGTCTGGCCTAGACAAGGGTGAGCACAGAGTTCTTCAAGGATTCTGGGGCTCCCCTCACAGATTTGTTTCTTAAAGTATTGGTGAGAAGTGTGCCTTCTGGACCCTCCTGGAGTGGGTAGCAGGTCTTAAAACACAAATTCACTCTAACATTACAACCTCCCTACCTTTTGAATCCATTTGTCTCCAGGCAGGTCTGGCTTCTCTAGTTCACTCACTAGGGACCATCTTGGACTTTGCTTCCGCCAACCAACCCCCAAACTGCTGAGGCTCTGTCTACCTCCCCGAGCTGCAGGGAACATGAAACGCAGAGTCTCTGTGGAGTGAGCCCAGATCACAGATCCAGCTGATCCAGCTTGATGTTCCTCCCACCACTGCCCCCCACCCTCGAATCCCTTCCCAGCGTGTTCTGGGGATGTCTGTCTGTGTGAATTAGGAGAAACAAGCAGTTCTTGGAGTGCAGTGCCCCTCTCGAGGCTCACACTCTGTTCTCATCCTAGGAAACTGCTGGGACCCGAGTCTAATTGTTGGTCCAGAAGCAAAGAAGGGTAATGGGGGTGAGGGGTCCTGAGGAAAATCAGCACAGCCTCACGTGGCAGCTTCCTCAGGGCGGCTGTGATCTTTTCCTTGGGCAATGCAGGGTCAATCGCCCCAGACAGAGGTGGAAAGACCTGTACCGCTGGGAGTGGGGAGGCGTCTTCCACAGGCAAAGAAGACACATGAGAATTGAGGGGCTCAGTGTCCCCAGGTCCCTCAGGTCCTCCCACACATCCCCACCCAACCTGTAGGATCCGGTTCTTTCCCAACCACCTTCTTCACTACAAGGCTGGGACTCAACTTTGCTGGAATTTAGCCAATTGAAGGAGGAAGGTCTGGGTTGGATTTTCAGCTATTTCACTCCAAGTGCTGCACGAGATGAGGCTCTCCTCCAGGGCACTCTGGAAAACTCGCAGGTCAGTTGTGTGGCCCTTGGGATGGGATCTTGAATCGTTAAGCTCATCTTTTTCTCTCCCTACTCTGTCCAGCAGCATTCTGAGCAGATACCAATGTCATAATATTCTGCAGGATTCCCAAAACGTTCCAAAATATCATATACAGGGTCACTTAGCTCCTCGATTCTTACAAGTGGTTGCTTAGAAGAATCCAAGGCAGGCATTTTTCTCATTTTGATGAACAGTTCATGACATACACTAGCTGTGCTCTCTGTACTAATGGAAATAGCCATTAGTGCCATTCAATTGAATCAGATTAGACAGCTAATTCCAGAAACCTTAGAATCAATTAAGAAAAATCATCCTTAAAATTCTATTCCTCGTGAACCACTCTGGGTACCAAAATCATGATTAGTCAGGTTGTTCCAGAGAAACAGGAAAAATATATATATAATTTATTGTAGGAATTGATTCACACCATTATGGAGGCTGAAGGTGTCTCATAATCTATCAGCAAGCTGCAGAACCAGGAAAGCCAGTGATATAATTCAATCTGAGTCAGATGCCTGTGATTCGGGGGCCTAGGATGTAAGTCCTGGGCTAAGTTTGAAAGCTGAAGAAGCAGTGCCAGTGTCCAGGGTCAGGAGAAGGTGATGCCTCTGATGACGAGGAGAGAGCAATGTCCCCTTCCTCTCCCTTTTTGTTCTATTCAGGCTCTCAACTCAAAAATGGTGCCCAGTGCACTGTACCAGTGATCTTCTCTACTCAGTCTGTGGACTCAAATGCCAATGTCCTCCTCATGAGACATCCTCATAGACACCAAGAAATAATATTTTAACCACAGTTTAGGCATCTCTTATCTCAGGCAAATAGACACATAAAATTAACCATCACACTGCTGTGGAAGAGCTGGAAAGAGTGGCACATCATACAGGATGAGGAAGTGGTTACCATCCCAAGACAATAACCCCAAGAGCATATTTCCCACCACCTTCACTGTAGGCAGAGGGAGGAGCTCAGAGACCACTGACCTCTCATGGCCGAGCTGCATGGAGCTGGCAGCTCAGGGAGGAGAAGCATTTCCAGAGCAATAGGGAGCCTGTGAGCTCAGGGACGTTTTGGTCTCACTTCCCCATGAACTTGGACCACTGTGCAAAGTGCTACTACTTGTATATGAGCTACAGTAATAATCAGCCTCGTCCTCAGCCTGGAGGCCAGGGATGGTCAGGGAGGCCGTGTTCCCAGACTTGGAGCCAGAGAAGTGATCAGGGATCCCTGAGTACCACTTACTGACATCATAAATCAGGGTTTTGGGGGCCGTGCCCGGGCGCTGTTGGTAAGAGCTAACATAACTGCTACCCCCGCTGTCACTGCTGGTTCCAGCACAAGAGATGGTGACCGTCTGTCCCGGATTCCCAGACACTGAGGGAGGCTGAGTCAGGCCAGACTGGGCCCAGGACCCTGCAAAGAGGACAAACACACTCTGGTCAGTTCCATGTGGGGGCCAGGTCACCCTGAGGACAAAGACACAAAGGATCAGTCAGATGTCCGTGGGGTCCCTTCCCTGGAGGCCTCACCTGTGCCCTGAGTGAGGAGGGTGACAAGGAGCAGAGCCCAGGTCACGGTGGAGACGCCCCAGACGCTGCCTTCTGAGCCCCCAGCCCTAGGCCTGGTCCCCCAGAACTCTCTTATCCCCTCCCCCACAGAGGAGGGAGGGGCCTCCATGTAAATCTGCTTCCTGCACCTGCCCTTCCTCACCGCCTCTACTGTGGCCCTTGATTCTGGGAACGTCTGAGTCCCTGGACAGCAGAGCTGCCTGAGAGATTAAAATGGGCTGTCATGTATTTTCTGATTCAGGACAGACTGAGAAGGTGACAGAGCCCAGGACCCGGAGCCCAGCTGGCTGTGTCCTCTCCTCCTGTGGGGGGTCGTGGTGGATACAGAGGGAAGCAAGAAGTCCCCTCCTTCTGCGGGGACAAGGGGAGCAGGGCATCTATGCTGCGGAGGAGGGGACATCCAGTGACCCCTCTTCCGGGGACCCAGGCAGTGCCGGGGATACTCGCCTTGTCCCTCATGCCCTCCCCAGTCCCCTAGGCTAAGGTGCTCTGGCATCACCCTCTCCGCTGCTCTGCGGTGGTTGAGGTTGGAGATGCTCCCTGGCATGTCCAGTAGAGTGATTATGGGACACGGGAGATGTCGGACACCCCTCCCTCATGATCCGCTTAGGACTGGCTTGGAAGAAGCTGCTGGGCCTTTGGACAGGACGGAATGACAACACAGACAACCTCCCCCAAATCCGGGCCCTGCTGCCCCCCGGTGGCCTCAGTGGCGAGAGCCGAGCCCAGGGAGACAGCCGAGTGGGGGCTGGACACCCAGGTCTCCCCTCCCCCTCCCCAGCTCAGTGCCAGGCCCCCATGCCTGTAGGCAAGCCTCACCTTCCCTCGACTTCCTCCAGAATGAGGTACATCACCTGTAAAATCAGGAAGCCAAGATGCCCCCCTCGGGGTCACCTTGCTCGTCCCAGGTTGGCCTTGTCACAGGGTTAGTCATGGGAGGTGGACGTGGGCTCAGGGATGAGGGAACCTGAGACATAAATTAATCCAGTCCCGTTAGGGATGCAGATGAGAGAAACGGGCCCCCGAGAAGATGCCAGAATCCTTAAATATAGACAAAATAAGGATAATGTGAGACAGAGAGAGAGCTCCGTCCAGATGGAGAATGACCCAGGGAATCAAGGGGGAGATTCTGGGGCTGAGGCTCTGGAGGAGGGACCGGGTCAGGAGGGGCCTGGGGGTCCAGCTCTGGGTCTTCTCCACAGGAGGGGGGTGGTTCTTGGGGACACAGACGTTCTCTGTCTTCCCCTTTGTGCCCTTGAGACGCCCTCACCTCAGAGCCTGGCACCTTCCTGAGGTAAAAGCTCTTCATCACAGACATGCTTCCCCAAGGGTGTTTTTCCAGAAACAGATGAGTTTGCAGTAAATATTACACTCAGGATGACGGGCCCTTTCTGGATGGAAATGGACATGACCCCTCGGGCAATGGACTAGGAGTTTATGAAACACAAATACTTTGATGAAGGTTTTTAGTGTCACTGTTCGTATCACACGACCACATTCCAGGAGCTAAGGGGGTGAGGCCCTGGCCGAGCTTGGGGTGGGTGAAGGGGGGCCTCTGGGGACGGGAAAGGAAAAGTGTGGGGGGAAGTGTTAGCTCTGGATTTGAGACAATCGTTGGTGTGTGTTTCACAGAGGTATGTGCTGTACTATGTAGACATTCGTTTAACGACGACATTTTTTGAGATTATAATAAAGCGGGGACTGGTTCAGGAACTTCTCACAAGTCAATCAGTCACGCATCTGACACCAGATCAGATCCCAGCGGTTTGGGTCTTTGTCTGCGGGGGTCGCTGTGGACAGGCCTCCTGTGATCACTCCAGGCGTCCAGTGCTTCCTGCAAGAAGCAAACCCCGGGGTCACGGGAGCTGCCTTGCCTCTGCTGCACGTTTGTTCATACAAGCAGCAACTCAGGGCCCCTCATGATTTGTGCGTCACAGTTGAATTAAAAATTCCTGAGATGTTTGCGCCCACTCAATAAAACATGATGGAAATATAATAAGAATGACTGCCACAAAAGGAGGAAAATTACTACTAACACATAATAGGAGTAATAAGCAATAAAGTAAAAGCATATACCTATTAAGAATCACTAAAATCAATTACTGGATTCTTATATTTCTGGAAAAAATTAAATATGGGATTCATTAAATACTAACAGTTTAAGAAAAGAACGTCATAATAGCCAGAAAAGTTTAATGACACCTGACCCAAATTCAATGGACGCAGGAAGGTACCAGGCCAGCGATGCTGATCCCTCGTTGCTGTGAATAATAACAACCCTGGCGGATACCCTGACCATAGGGACAGCTAAACCATTTCATGGTACCTCCACCCAAAGTGACATTCCTCTCATCATTGTATAAATATATTCATATATTCAAATATAGTATAATGATTTGAAGCTTCACAGGAAGCTGCCACTACAGCCTGAGACTCCACACATCGCACACCTGGAGGGTGGTGGCTCCAGAAATCTCCTATTGGAGCATCCTCTGCTCTCCACATCTGCCTTGTGGTTTTGTTGGAAATTCTCCATGTTGTAAAAACAGTGACCAATTTCTCAGCAGGAGACTGTGCTCCCACCTTTACAGGAGACACTCGTAGAGGCCATGGTGGCTCCCGCCGCCTGTGCACAGGTGACTCTTGGTAAAGATCCCACTGATGCCCTTACAGTCAGGGAGCAAGTCTCCCCGCAGGTGCCACAGAGGATCCTGGGACAGTGGCCTCTGTGCCACCTCTGTCGTCTCCACCAGGACACACACCTGTCGGGCAGGTGTAGCCTCTCACCAGCCTTACGCACAAGGGGACGTGACTCAGGACATTGTTTGGTGTCCAGTAGCTGAGACCCCTCTCCCTGTGCTGTGACCCAGCTGCTGGGGGTCCCTGCATGACCTTGTTCCAGCCAAGGTGATTCAAGCATGATGATACTGACCTATGTGTTTATAGGGAAAGAAAGAAGGTAACAGGTAAAAGCTTAGAAAAAATAATGATGATGAGAACATTATGAGAAGATTGAGCTTCCTGTTAAGAGGACTGTATTAGTCAGGGTTCTCTAGGGAAACAAAACAAATAAAAATATATACATATAACTAAAGAAGAATTTTTTGTAAGGAATATATATATATAGGGAGAGAGCGAGAGAGAGATTAGTATTGATTATTGAGCAGGGAAGTCCCAGGAGCCACTCTCTACACCTAGAAAGCTGAGAAAGCTGGTGATGTAATTCAGTTTGTGTCCAAAGATTTGGAAACCAGGGGTCCAGTGATGTAAATTCCAGTCTGAGGGCTGGAGAAGTTGAGGTGAAATGTCCCAGCTCGTACAGTGAGAAGAGAAACAGACGTGAAATCCTCCTGCCTTTTCCTTTTTCTCTACACAGACCCTCAACAGATTGGGCGATGCCCACCCACACTGCGAAGGGCAATGTATTTACTGAGTCCCCAGATTCAAATGCTCATCTCATCCAGGAACACCTGCCCAGATCCATACAGAAATGATGCTTCATCTGGGTCCCCTGTGACCAGTCAAGCTGACACATAAAATTAACCATCTCAGCGACGATCCACTGTGATTTGCCCCAGATTGAAGTCCCAGACAGGACAGGGCACTTTCAGAGCTAAAACTGGGAAAGTTCTCGCAAGATGGGAAAGCCATCTGGTGCTTATGCCTGGGTCCACCCAGATGTTCAAGCAAGTAGGTCGATGCTGACAATGTGGCATTATTTGGCAATAAGAATGAATGAAGTACTCATATGTGCTGCAACAGGAAAGAACCTTGAAAATATTATAGAGTGAGAGGAGCCAGGCAAAAAGGGCCACATAAGGTATTGTTGCATTCATGTGAAAAGTCTAGAACAGGCAGGAAGTATATTAATGGTTTGAGGGGCTTCCCTGGTGGCACAGTGGTTAAGAATCCGCCTGCCAATACAGGAGACTTGGGCTCTAGCCCTGGTCTGGGAAGATCCCACATGCCGCGGAGCAGCTAAGCCCGTGTGCCACAACTACTGAGCCTGCACTCTAGAGCCCGCGAGCCACAACTACTGAGCCCATGTGCCACAACTACGAAAGCCCGCACGCCTAGAGCCCGTGCTCTGCAACAAGAGAAGCCACTGCAATGAGAAGCCTGCACACCGCAACGAAGAGTAGCCCCCGCTCGCCACAACTAGAGAAAGCCCGTGCACAGCAATGAAGACCCAATGCAGCCAAAAGTAAATAAATCTATAAAAAAAAATGGTTTTGAGAGCTGGAGGGACTAGGGAAAGGGGATTGACTGGTGATGGATGAGGTGTTCCTTTTATGAGGATGAAAATATCCTGGAAGATAGAATGTTAGTGGATGTTCAAACTTGTGACTCTATTAAAAACCACTGGGGGCTTCCCTGGTGGCGCAGTGGTTGAGAATCTGCCTGCTAATGCAGGGGACACGGGTTCGAGCCCTGGTCTGGGAAGATCCCACATGCCGCGGAGCAACTGGGCCCGTGAGCCACAACTACTGAGCCTGCGCGTCTGGAGCGTGTGCCCCGCAACGGGAGGGGCCGCGATAGCGAGAGGCCCGCGCACCGTGATGAAGAGTGGCCCCCGCTTGCCGCAACTAGAGAAAGCCCTCGCACGGAACAAAGACCCAACACAGCTAAATAAATAAATAAATAAATAAATAAAGTAGCTATTAATTAAAAAAAAAAAAAAAGTGGTAACTCTTGGGAAGAAACTGAGAAAGATCGCTTTAAAAAAAAAAAAAAAAAAAAAACCACTGGATGATTCACCTTAAAATGATGTATGTTATGGATTATGAATCCTATGTAAGAAAAAATACGAAGGCTTGGTTGCTGGTAGATACAAATTACTCTCAAATGATTCAGAAAATAAATGTTTTGTGTGCCTGGGTGTGTGCTGTGTGTGCATATGGATGTGTGTGTGTATAGACATACAAATGCAGAGAGGGAATGAGAGAAAACAGGATATAAGAAAAGCGATTATGGCAAAGTATTTAAAATTCGTGAATCTGGAAAAAGGTTATGCAGCAGTTCTCTATGTAACCTATATATGTTTGTTTAAGTTCATAATTGCTTGTAAATAAACTAATAACAAAAGCAAATGAAAGCCTCAGTTTAGGAGTGAAGGGCTGAGTGATCTCAGAGGAGCTATTGGTCTCAGTTCCCCATGAACTTGGGCCACTGTGCAAAGTACTACCACTTCTAGCTGAGCCACAGTAATAATCAGCCTCGTCCTCAGCCTGGAGCCCAGAGATGGTCAGGGAGGCCGTGTTCCCAGACTTGGACCCAGAGAAGCGATCAGGGATCCCTGAGGGCCGTTTATTGACATCATAAATCAGGGTTTTGGGGGCCATGCCTGGGAGCTGTTGGTACCAGCCGACAGCATTATATTTCCCGATGTCACTGCTGGTTCCAGCACAGGTGATGGTGACTGTCTGTCCCGGATTCCCGGACGCTGAGGGAGGCTGAGTCAGGCCAGACTGGGCCCAGGACCCTGCAAAGAGGAGAAACACACTCTGGTCAGTTCCGTGGGGGCCCAGGTCACCCTGAGGACAAAGACACAAAGGATCAGCCAGATGTCCCCGGGGTCCCTTCCCTGGAGGCCTCACCTGTGCCCTGAGTGAGGAGGGTGACAAGGAGCAGAGCCCAGGCCATGGTGGAGACACGCCAGTCGCTGCCTTCTGAGCCCCAGCCCTGGGCCTGCTCCCCCAGACCTCTCTTATCCCCTAACCCCTCAGAGGAGGGAGGGGCCTCCATGCAAATCAGCTTCCTGCACCTGCCCCTCCTCACTCTCTCCTCACCCCTCTGACCTGGCTCTGCAGGTGTCCATGGACAGCAGGGCTCATCTGAGAGGATGGAAACTCTGTGACACGTTGTCCTTAGTCAGGACACTGACCATTACAGGGCCCAGGAAATGGGGCCATCCTGGGATGTCCCTGTCATCCACTATTTGAGTCAAAACGTCGTTGGCTAATAATCCCGATAATCACTCTTTGGGTTTTGCGGGTGGAAGGTGAGGACAGGGGCCCGAGGGGCTGGGGTGACTTAGAGAATCCATCCCGACTCCTCCCGACACCACAGGGGAGCTGGGGGTGTGCATCCCCCTCCCCAACCTGTCCCCCCAGCAGGATGGGCCCCCTGACCCCCCTGTCCCTTGCCTCTGCAGGGCTCTGAGGAGGAGCCCTGGGACCTTTGTTGGCCTTCCTAGTAAAGGTTTTATGAAGCAGAACAGACTGGGGACACTGCACCCCACACTCTCCCTTAGGGGGTTAAGGAGGCCGCAGCTGGGGGCTTCATACAGGTCAGGAAACCACAGCAGAACCTCCCCAAACCCAGGCCCTCGCTGCCCCCTGGTGGCCTCAGATGGTGACGACGGAACCCCAGGGAGGCAGCTGAGTGGGGCTGACCCCCCAGCTCTGATCCCCCCACTTCCTCCTTCTCCTCCCAGCTCAGCACCAGCCACCCAGTCCCTCCTCATCCCCTCCATGGGCTCATCCTTTGTCCTGCAGCCCCATCAGGACAGAATTGTCACCTTCCTCCCCAGGTGACTCAGAAGGGCCCTTGAAGGGTCTCTAATCTTGTCTCAGCATGACCTTGTCTCAGTGACAGTGACCTTGAGGAGATCTCAGCTCAGGGCAGGGGAACCTCACACGATAAATGACTCCACCCCCATAGGTACACGGATGAGAAATATGGGCCCATGAGATGAATCTGAATTCTCAAAACGCTTTGAAAAAGAATAATGTAAGAAGGATTTTAGTTCCGTCAGGATGGAGGGAGACCTAATGGAAAATGAAGGAAGATGCCAGGGTGTGCAGGGCTGGGAGGAGGGACTGGGTCAGAGTCGGCCTCAGGGCCCAGCCGCAGGGACCTCTCCTCAGGCAGGTCTGTCTGCCACGTGGTGCAAGTGAGGATTCTCCTCTGTCCCCTGTGCTCAGCGGGAGGTCCTCACCCCAGAGCTGGCGCCTCCCTGAGGTCAGGCACCTGTGTCCAGATGCTAGGCCCATTGTGTCTTCTAGACAGAGGATCAGGGCTGCCTGGTCTTTCCCAAGATTGTCACTTTCAGTATCTGAAATGTGTAGTTCCTGATTACGAGGAAAGTTGACAATTGGTGTAATTGTCCTTTGCATCCCAGGGTTTATGCTCCTGCCTCTGGGCACAGGGCCCCGGGGGTGATGCAGAAGGAGCTCCAGGTCCCCACAGAACAGATTCCTGCTTCTTTCCTGGGTACTGTGGAGGGGACCCAGGAGTGATGGTGCTGGGTGTGTGTGTGTGTGTGTCTGTCTGTCTGTCTGTGTTTGCGTGGGGCTGTGTGTGTGTTTCTTCGTAGAGACAGAGCACATCCTGCGATAGAACATAACCTGGACTTGATGGTGAGATGTTGGGTTTCCCTTGGATCCAGGGCCTGAACTCAGGCGCGGGAATACGCATAGGATTTGTACACATCAGAGTTACCCCACAGCCTGAGACTAATGTCCTTAGATAGACCTGCCCACAAGACTCGCCCTTGGTTTGTGTCTTGTGATTAGATTTCAGGAAGGTTTAGGCTATTCCCCAAGAAGAATGACCCCCTGAGTCTCCACTTTCCCGCAACCTTATGGTTTACTCTGAACCCCTGACCTACTCCCCAGCGGGAATCTGGAATTTCGGTAGATGCCAGGCACAGGATGCCTAGGAGACCAGCCTCCAGTAAGAGTCTTGTGGGTCTGATGAGGCTCCCTGGGGCACAATTCACACACGTTGTCACCATTTGATTCTGGTGATGAAGCCCGTCCCTCATCTGGGAAAGGCCTCCTAGAAACTTCTCCTGGTTTCTTCGTATTTCACCTCATCCACCATGGCCCTTTGCTGATTTTGCTTGATCTCCATTCACTGAAGGAAATCACAGCCATTAGGACGACTCTCTACTGAGTCCTAGGGGTCTTCTTTGTGACACAAATAGCTGCCTGTGGTCTTGGGGACACTCGACACAGGACGATCTGAGAAAACAAGCAGCAAACCCCGGTCTAGGGTTTCCCTCCATCTCCTACCCTCTGCACCCGGGGGGTAAAGGTCATCATGAGATTCAGGGTTTGTAGTAAACTCCACCCCTCCATGGACACCCCAGGACCACCCAGGGAGTCACGAGGTCACGAGCACTGGAACTCACCACAGCTCTCCACCACCCCCAGCACAAGCTCCAGTGAGAGAAAGATCAGGTCCACACTCGGAACTCCTGCTCTCCTAACTTTCAGTGTGGGCTCCTGTCTATACCACTCTTTCTGTGGAACCTTGATCCAAAAGCAGGGGCCCTATATGCAGCCACATTCGCCCCCCAACCCTGGAAGATGGTCTGGAGCCTCTGCTTCGTGGATCTCAAGGGCTGCCACAGCTCCCACAAGAGCCTCAGGCCACCACCCGGCCTCTATGGTGGGGGGGATCCCCAGTAGCAGGAGGGAATCCTTTACCAGTTAGCACGTGTTTTGTCCTCATTAAGGAGAAAATACCCAAATAGTCCAGCCCTTCTTTCTCCATAACACAGGCTAACGTCCACTTAGTCCTTCTTTGTTTATCCTTCAATATTCCAAATGTTTGCAGTGGGGAAATAACCAAAGCAAACCACCTGCAGGAAAGTTCTTTGTTTACCCACTTTTGACTGTGATTCTTACTGGATTTCCCAGGAGTATTATTCTGCATTGCACATGTTACAACAGCAAAGATTATGGATGGATTCATGCCTAGAAATTCAGATTTTTTAAAAAATTGTAATTGAATTCTCAGAGATTCTTCATCACTGATCCAGAAAAGGTAATCCATTGGAAATCCCTTGACGCCTGTGGTGCAGACCCCTCATTCACTGTGGACTCTGAGGGAAATTCCTCTCTGTCCACCCCACCCCCGACCTGAGTGAGGGCTCCTGTTCCCACTTCTGGGATAAGGAGACAAAACAAGATACACCTTCATTCCAGAGCTGGGTACTGGCATGCTGTCTGGAACAGTGTTTGGGCATCACATCGAATGTGGTACAATATGGCAAGAGACGCTTTTGACTTGAGTCTGTTGCTTTGTGTTCTGAGATTTTCATTACATTGAGACTGAGAATCAAAATATCGTCTATCACAGAAAGCAGCTATTTTCTTGGTCAAACATATCTTTCCAAATCCACCTAAAATATTGGGTCAAAACTTGTCCAGAAGTTTTCTCATCAAAGAGAAGGGCATCAAACATCCTCTTGATTTAGTGTGTATCACCATCGTGCTCTTGAAAACTCACCCATGTCCTGCTCCATGACTGAGCATTTGGAACCTGAAGTAAGAACGGAAGCCGGGAGTGGTCCATGTGTGGACCTAAGGTGACCTTTGGTCAGGTTCTCATGCACAAACACACACATCCGCCTACAATTACCTGGACTGGATTGTTTAAACTGCAAGCTCAAGATTACTATATTCAGAGGAATATTTGATATCACAGCTCAGGCTAATGCATAGGATGTGACTTCTGAGGAAGTGGAGAGCCAGATTCAGGTCATTCTCATTAAAAAGAAAAAAGCCTTTCTTAGAAAAATGTAAAACTGATTATAAATGCAGCTCTATGCTTAATAGAGAAAAAGAGAGAGATAACAGGATAACAGTACAGAAGGAAAGGAAGAATGGCTGTCCCCATAATAATGCGGGAGGGTAGATATTATAACAGAGGCTATTTCAGGAGAGTAAAAACACTCTTATTCCCACACTGCACCTTAGGAGCAGCTGTAATCCCAATGAAAGTAGATCTTAGAAATGAAGTCGGTAAATATTTTCTACACTATACCTGATCTTTGACAATATAGTTAGAAAGACCAATGATTCTGGTCAAATGTAAAATGTTGTGATAAAGATAAAAGATTCTTCAGATTGAGACAGGATACACTTAGAAAATATGGAGCCTAATTGGCTGGGTTAAAATAAATCAGATTGGGACTTCCTTAGCGGGACAGTGGTTAAGAATAAGCCTGCCAATGCAGGGGACACGGGTTCGAGCCCTGGGCTGGGAAGATCCCACATGCCGCAGAGCAGCTAAGCCCGTGTGCCACAACTACTGAGCCTGCACTCCAGAGCCCGAGAGCCACAACTACTGAGCCCGCTCACCTAGAGCCTGTGCTCTGCAGCAAGAGAAGCTACCGCAGTGAGAAGCCCACACACAGCAACGAAGAGTAGCCCCCGCTCGCCGCAACTAGAGAAAGCCACCACACAGCAACAAACACCCAACACAGCCAAAAATAAATAAATTTTTAAAATAAATAAATTTATAAAAAATAAAATAAAATAAAATAAATCAGATTTATCAGGAAGATGATTTGGATAAGCAAAGTGTACACAGGACCGGTATGGAGTTAGTCATATAGCAGGGGCCTTCCAAAGTTAGAGGACCTTAATGAAATCAACCCGACTGACACGTGACTCCAACTTCATGAGAGCCAGGAGCCAGGACCACAAGAAAGAGCTGCTCTCCAGTCCTAGATGCCTGAACACACAGCTATCAAATGTTCCTCTTCACTTGTTACTGTGGGGATGATGTGTCCTGAGCAATCCAACCCATGTACTTTGTTTTTCATCTAAACTATTGAATTCGGGACATACCTTGCTGTCCAGTGGTTAAGAATTAGACCTTCCATTGCAGGGGGTAGAGGTTCCATCCCTAGTCAGGGAACTAATATCCCACATGCCACGTGGCATGGCCAAAAAAAAAAAGAAAACAAAAAAACAAACAAAAACAAATTAAAAACAAACTATTCAATTCACATAATTTAATTTCAATAATGGTTGCGTTAGAAAACTGTTCAAGAAAAAATAACATTGAACCCACAACACTTGTGCAGTTTTTCAATTAATTCTCACAGGTCTTAGATATGCTGGGATTCCACCTGGAAACTGCACTGGCTCCTCATGGAAACACGTGACCTTGACATCACTGAGGAATACGGGACATGCCCTCCAGCCCACCTTCCATTCTGGAGCCACCTTTCAAAGAGCCCATCGTACCGGGGAGACCACCATCCTGCAGGGCTGTCCCCGGACAGGGTTCACCGATGCCAGGAAAGGGACAACTCTGAGACCCAGAGTCTGTCCCCAACCCTCCCTGGCTCAGCTCACTCAGATGCAGGTCAAAGAGGAGGGACAACAAACAGGAAAACCACACAGTGTCATTTGTCTTCATCCCTCTTCAGGGTCCTCAGATCTCCTCTCAGCTGCCAATGCTTCTACCACAGATGCAGATGAGCAACCAGCAGAGTCACAGCAACAGGGAGTCTGTGAACTCAGGGCAGGTTTTGGTCTCACTTCTCCATGAACTTGGACCACTGTGCACAGTGTAACCACTTCCAGCTGAGCCACAGTAATAATCGGCCTCGTCCTCAGCCTGGAGCCCAGAGATGGTCAGGGAGGCCGTGTTCCCAGACTTGGACCCAGAGAAGCGATCAGGGATCCCTGAGGGCCGTTTATTGACATTATAAATCAGGGTTTTGGGGGCCATGCCTGGGAGCTGTTGGTACCAGCCGACAGCATTATATTTCCCTATGTCACTGCTGGTTCCAGCACAGGTGATGGTGACTGTCTGTCCCGGATTCCCAGACACTGAGGGAGGCTGAGTCAGGCCAGACTGGGCCCAGGAGCCTGGAAAGAGGAGAAACACACTCTGGTCAGTTCCGTGGGGGCCCAGGTCACCCTGAGGACAAAGACACAAAGGATCAGCCAGATGTCCCCGGGGTCCCTTCCCTGGAGGCCTCACCTGTGCCCTGAGTGAGGAGGGTGACAAGGAGCAGAGCCCAGGCCATGGTGGAGACACGCCAGTCGCTGCCTTCTGAGCCCCAGCCCTGGGCCTGCTCCCCCAGACCTCTCTTATCCCCTAACCCCTCAGAGGAGGGAGGGGCCTCCATGCAAATCAGCTTCCTGCACCTGCCCCTCCTCACTCTCTCCTCACCCCTCTGACCTGGCTCTGCAGGTGTCCATGGACAGCAGGGCTCATCTGAGAGGATGGAAACTCTGTGACACGTTGTCCTTAGTCAGGACACTGACCATTACAGGGCCCAGGAAATGGGGCCATCCTGGGATGTCCCTGTCATCCACTATTTGAGTCAAAACGTCGTTGGCTAATAATCCCGATAATCACTCTTTGGGTTTTGCGGGTGGAAGGTGAGGACAGGGGCCCGAGGGGCTGGGGTGACTTAGAGAATCCATCCCGACTCCTCCCGACACCACAGGGGAGCTGGGGGTGTGCATCCCCCTCCCCAACCTGTCCCCCCAGCAGGATGGGCCCCCTGACCCCCCTGTCCCTTGCCTCTGCAGGGCTCTGAGGAGGAGCCCTGGGACCTTTGTTGGCCTTCCTAGTAAAGGTTTTATGAAGCAGAACAGACTGGGGACACTGCACCCCACACTCTCCCTTAGGGGGTTAAGGAGGCCGCAGCTGGGGGCTTCATACAGGTCAGGAAACCACAGCAGAACCTCCCCAAACCCAGGCCCTCGCTGCCCCCTGGTGGCCTCAGATGGTGACGACGGAACCCCAGGGAGGCAGCTGAGTGGGGCTGACCCCCCAGCTCTGATCCCCCCACTTCCTCCTTCTCCTCCCAGCTCAGCACCAGCCACCCAGTCCCTCCTCATCCCCTCCATGGGCTCATCCTTTGTCCTGCAGCCCCATCAGGACAGAATTGTCACCTTCCTCCCCAGGTGACTCAGAAGGGCCCTTGAAGGGTCTCTAATCTTGTCTCAGCATGACCTTGTCTCAGTGACAGTGACCTTGAGGAGATCTCAGCTCAGGGCAGGGGAACCTCACACGATAAATGACTCCACCCCCATAGGTACACGGATGAGAAATATGGGCCCATGAGATGAATCTGAATTCTCAAAACGCTTTGAAAAAGAATAATGTAAGAAGGATTTTAGTTCCGTCAGGATGGAGGGAGACCTAATGGAAAATGAAGGAAGATGCCAGGGTGTGCAGGGCTGGGAGGAGGGACTGGGTCAGAGTCGGCCTCAGGGCCCAGCCGCAGGGACCTCTCCTCAGGCAGGTCTGTCTGCCACGTGGTGCAAGTGAGGATTCTCCTCTGTCCCCTGTGCTCAGCGGGAGGTCCTCACCCCAGAGCTGGCGCCTCCCTGAGGTCAGGCACCTGTGTCCAGATGCTAGGCCCATTGTGTCTTCTAGACAGAGGATCAGGGCTGCCTGGTCTTTCCCAAGATTGTCACTTTCAGTATCTGAAATGTGTAGTTCCTGATTACGAGGAAAGTTGACAATTGGTGTAATTGTCCTTTGCATCCCAGGGTTTATGCTCCTGCCTCTGGGCACAGGGCCCCGGGGGTGATGCAGAAGGAGCTCCAGGTCCCCACAGAACAGATTCCTGCTTCTTTCCTGGGTACTGTGGAGGGGACCCAGGAGTGATGGTGCTGGGTGTGTGTGTTTGTGTGTGTGTGTCTGTCTGTCTGTCTGTCTGTGTTTGCGTGGGGCTGTGTGTGTGTTTCTTCGCAGAGACAGAGCACATCCTGCGATAGAACATAACCTGGACCTGATGGGAGATGTTGGGTTTCCTTTGGATCCAGGGCCTGAACTCAGGCGCGGGAATACACATAGGATTTGTGCACATCAGAGTTACCCCACAGCCTGAGACTAATGTCCTTAGATAGACCTGCCCACAAGACTCGCCCTTGGTTTGTGTCTTGTGATTAGATTTCAGGAAGGTTTAGGCTATTCCCCAAGAAGAATGGCCCCCTGAGTCTCCACTTTCCCGCAACCTTATGGTTTACTCTGAATCCCTGACCTACTCCCCAGCGGGAATCTGGAATTTCAGTAGATGCCAGGCACAGGATGCCTAGGAGACCAGCCTCCAGTAAGAGTCTTGTGGGTCTGATGAGGCTCCCTGGGGCACAATTCTTCACACAGGTTGTCACCATTTAACTCTGGTGATGAAGCCCGACCCTGGGAAAGGTCTCCTGGAAGTTTATCCTCGTTTCCTCAGATTTCATCTCATCCACCAAGCCCTTTGCTGATTTTGCTTGGTCTCCCTTCACTGAAGGAAATCACAGCCACCAGGACACCTCTCTACTGAGTCTTGTGGGTCTTCTTTTTTTTTTTTTTTTTTTGTGGGTCTTCTTAATGACAAAAGTCGTTGCCTGTGGTCTTGGGGACACTCGACACAGGATGATCTGAGAAAACAAGCAGCAAACCCAGGGTCTAGGGTTTCCCTCCATCTCCTGCCGTCTGCACGCGGGGGGTAAAAGTCATCATGGGAATCAGGGTCTGCACTAAACTTCACCCCTCCCTGGACAGCCCAGGACCACCCAGAGAAGCAGTAAGTCATGAGCACTGGAAACTTCCCACACCTCCCCACCACCCTTGGAACAAGCTCCAGTGAGAGAATTATCAGGTCCACACTTGGAACTCCTGCTCTCCAGACTTTCAGTGTAAGCTCCTGTCTACACCCCTGCTGGTTTCTCTCTGTGGCTCCTTGATCCGAAGGCAGGGACCCCAGTTGCAGCCATACTCGCTCCCCCCCACCCAGAAGCTCGTCTGGAGCCTCTGCCTCGTGGATCTTAAGAGCTGCCAGAGCTCCCACAAGACCTCAGGCTGCCACCCAGCCTCCATGAGGAGGGATCCCACATAGCAGGAGGGAGTCCTCTGCCAGTCAGCACATGTTTTGTCCTCATTAAGGAGAAAATGCACAAATAGTCCAGATCTTCTTTCTTCATAACACAGGCTAATGCCCACTGCTTCCTTCTTGGTTTATCCTTTAAATATGCCATACGTTTGCAGTGGGAAAATAACCAAAGCAAACCACCTGCAGGAAAGCTATTGTTTACCCACTTTTGATGGTGAATCCTTAGTAGATTTCCCATGAGTCGTATTCTGCCTTGCACATATTACAACAGCAAAGAGTAAGGAGATTTTTTAAAAATTTAATTGAATTTTCAGAGATTCTTCATCTCTGCTCCAGAAAACGTAACCCATCGGATATCCCTTGACCCTTCATTCACTGTGAACCCTTAGGAAATTTCCTCTCTGTCCACCCCGCCCCCAAACCTGAGCAAGGGCTCCTGTTCCCACTTCCGGGATATGGATACAAAACAAGACACACCTTCAGTCCAGAGCAGGGTCCCACATGCTGTCTGGAATAATGTTTGGGCATCACATTGGACGGGGCACAAAATGGCAAGAGATGCTCTTGACTTGAGTCTGTTGCTTTGTGTCCCGAGATTTTCATTTCATTGAGATTCCGAGAATCAAAATATCATCTATGATAGAAAGTACCTTTTTTCTTAGTCAAACATATGTTTCCAAATCCACCTAAAATATTGGGTCAAAACTTCTCCAGAAGTTTTCTCATCAAACAGAAGGGAATCAATGACCCTCTAGATTCAGTGTGTATCCCATCGTGCTCTTTTGAAAACTCATCCACATCCTGCTCTGTGATGGAGCTGTTAGGACCTGCAGTGAGGACGGGAGAGGGGAGGGGTCTGTGTGTGGACACAAGGTGACCTTTGCTCCGATTCTCAGGCACAAACACACATATCTGCCTACAAGTACCCACACTGGATTGTTTAAACTGCAAGCTCAGGGTTACTATATTCAGGGGAATATTTGATACCACAGCTCAGTCTACTTTGTAGAATGTGACTTCTGAACATGTGGAGAGCCATATTCAGGTCATTCTCTTTAAAAGAAAAAGTCTTACTTTGAAAAATGTAAGACTGATTATAAATGCAGCTATATGTTTAATAGAAAAAAAGAAGAAAGAAATAACAGGATAACAGGACAGATGCGAAGGAGCAACGGCTGTTTCCATAATAATGGTGGAGGGTAGAAATCATAACAGAGGCTATTTCAGGAGAGTAAAAACACTCTGATTCCTGCATTGCACACTTATTAGCAGCTATAATCCCAATGAAAGTAGAACTTAGAAATAAAGTTGGTCAATATTTTCTACACTCTACTTGAGCTCTGATAATATAGATAGAAAGATGAATGATTCTGGTCATTTGTAAAATGCTGTCATAAAGACAAATGAATACACAGATTGAGACTAACATAGACTTGGAAAATAAGGGGCCTAACTGGTGGGGTTAAAAAAAAATCAGGTTTATCAGGAAGATGAATTAGACAAGAAAAGCGTGCCCAGAACCGGCATAGAGTGAGCCATATACGACGGGTCTTCCGAAGTCAGAGGACCGATTGACATGTGAAAACAGCCCGATTGACACGTGACTCCAACTTCATGAGAGCCAGGAGCCAGGACCACAAGAAAGAGCTGCTCTCCAGTCCTGGATGCCTGAACACACAGTTATCAAATGTTCCACTTCACTTGTTACTGTGGGGATGATGTGTCCTGAGGAATCCAACCAATGTACTGTTTCATCTAAACTATTGAATTTGGGATATCCCTGGCGGTCCAGGGGTTGAGACTTAGCACTTACATTGCAGGGGGTGAAGTTTCGATCCCTGGTCAGGGAACATAGATCCCACAAGGTGCGTGGCATGGCCACAGAAAACACAACAAAAACCAAAACAAAACATAAAAAAAAAATTTTTTTTAACTATTGAATTCACATAATTAAAATTTTAGTAATGTTTCCATTTGAAAACTGTCTTTCAGGTTCAAGAAAAATTTAATATTGAAGCCATGACACTCACGCCTGTTTTTCAATGAATTCTCACAGGTGTTAGATATGCTGGGATTCCACCTGGAAGCTGCATTGGCTCTTCATGGAAACATGTGACCTTGACATCACTGAGGAACGGAGGACATACCCTCCAACCCACCCTCCATACTGGAGCCACGTTGCAAAGAGCCCATCGTATTGGGAGACTGTCTTCCTGTAGAGCTGTCCACGGACAGGGTTCACCGATGCCAGGACAGGGACAATTCTGAGACCCAGAGTGTGTCCCCAGCCCTCCCTGGTTCAGCCCACTCAGATGCAGGTCAGAGAGTAGGGACAACAAACAGGACAATCACACATGTCCTATGTCCTCATCCCTCTGCAGGGTCCTCAGATCACCTCTCAGCTGCCGATGCTTCTACCACAGATGCAGATGAGCAACCAGCAGAGTCACAGCAACGGGGAGCCTGTGAGCTCAGGGCAGGATTTGGTCTCACTTCCCAATGAACTTGGACCACTGTGCAAAGTGCTACTACTTGTACCTGAGCTACAGTAATAATCAGCCTCGTCCTCAGCCTGGAGCCCAGAGATGGTCAGGGAGGCCGTGTTCCCAGACTTGGACCCAGAGAAGCGATCAGGAATCCCTGAGGGTCGTTTATTGACCTCATAAATCAAGGTTTTGGGGGCCATGCCCGGGTGCTGTTGGTACCAGTCAACCTGATTATAACCCCCGATGTCACTGCTGGTTCCAGCACAGGTGATGGTGACTGTCCCGGATTCCCGGACACTGAGGGAGGCTGAGTCAGGGCAGACTGGGCCCAGGACCCTGCAAAGAGGAGAAACACACTCTGGTCAGTTCCGTGTGGGGCCCAGGTCACCCTGAGGACAAAGACACAAAGGATCAGCCAGATGTCCCCGGGGTCCCTTCCCTGGAGGCCTCACCTGTGCCCTGAGTGAGGAGGGTGACAAGGAGCAGAGCCCAGGCCATGGTGGAGACGTCCCAGACGCTGCCTTCTGAGCCCCCAGCCCTAGGCCTGCTCCCCCAGACCTCTCTTATCCCCTAACCCCTCAGAGGAGGGAGGGGCCTCCATGCAAATCTGCTTCCTGCACCTGCCCCTCCTCACCCCCTCTGCTCACCCCTTCTGACACGGTTTGTTCTAGATTCTTCTGCATCCCTGGACAGCAGAGATTACTGGAGAATTAACTCCTTCACATGGTGTGTGAGGACAGACAGAGTCTATGACATGATGTGGGAAAGGAATCCAGCCCGGGATTTCCTGTCTCTCCTGGTGTGAGAGTCATCATGCTTCCTGGGGGAGGAATCCCAGAAGGTCCCCTCTGTGCTCTTGGGACAATGGAGAGGCCCTGAGCCCAGGCGGCTGAAAGATCCAACTGCCCCGCTTTCTGAGAGTTAAAGGCAAAGCTGGGTACCAGTATCCCTTCAACTACTTCTGTTTTAAAAATATTTATTGAAGGGAATTCCCTGGAGGTCCAGTGGTTAAGGCTCTGCGCTTCCACTGCAGGCGGTGTGGGTTTGATCAACGGTCGGGGGACTAAGGTGCTGCACGTCACGTGGCGCAACTAAAGAATTTTTAAAAATTAAAAAAAAGAGAAAAAAGAAACAAAACACATTCTATTGAAGTATAGTTGAATTACAATGTTGTGTGAATCTCTGTTGTACAGCAAAGTGACTCACTTATTCACTTATATATACATTCTGTTTCTTATTCGTTTCCATTATGGTTTATCACAGGATATTGAAAACAGTTCCCTGCACTATACCGTAAGACCTTGTTGTCTATCCATCCTATATATAGTAGTTTGTATCTGCTGGTCCCAAACTCCCAACCCATCCCTCCCCCACCCCCAACTCCCCCTCATCCTCCTCAGTTGGGAGGATCCTCGGATTCTGCTCCAGCCTCTGTCTCCGAAGTGCTCTGAGTCTGAGGCCCAAGCCTGAGCCCTGGGCCATTTATTAGCACTTTTGAAGATGATTTCTTGGGGCACACATGCTTTGGGACATAAGAGGGGTTACGCAGGAAGAAGCTCTTGAAACTTCATACAGGACAATATAAGCCACAGGTACCTTCCCCAAATCCTGGCCCTTGCTGCCCCCTAGTGGCTGCAGATGGTACCAACCGAGGCCCTGGAACCTGAGGGACAGAAAACAACCCAGTTCCCAGGCGGGCCACTGTGCAGCTCATTGCAGGACGTGTCCGAGGAGCAGGTCCAAGTCTGTGTAAATGAACTGACATGGAAAGCACAGTTCACACAAAGCTGGGTGGAATCAACCACCTGTACTCAACCGGGCAGAGAATCTGATTAAACCAAAATGCCAACATAGGATTTGAAGACCCATAGTTTCACCACAAAATACTGGCCACACCAGGATAGACTGAAATCACTGGGCATATGGAAAACCAGAACTTCTCAACTGTATGGAAGGGAAAGTTAACAGAGCGTGTCTCACAGATCTGCTGGAATTATGTCACAAAGATGTTCAACCAGTTTGTTAAAAATGATGCAAGAAATAAGGACAGAACCTCCTGAAGTCAATAGAGAGATAGAAAGTCTCAGCCAATATATGGGAGAAAAATCTAAAAAAGAGTGATATATGTATATGTATAACTGATTCAATTTGCTGTACAGCAGAAACTAACACAACAGTGTAAATCTACTATATTCCAATAAAAAATTTTTAAAAAAGAAAGTCTCAGCTAAACAATGGAAGGTGGAAAAAAACACAGTGAATCTACTACAGAGAAAATTACAGCAGATGGGATTAATGACAGACAGAGCATTGGATAACGAAAGATTTCTGACTTGAAGTCATGCAATGGAAACAGTCCCTTGTTCAACGTAAGGGGGAAATATGAATTTAAAAGAATGAAGTACTATCCACAAATTGTGGGACTTCAATTGACCTAATACACAAATATTTGGAGTTCCCAAAGGAGAGGAGACAGAGAGACACAGGGAAACCCTCACATCCAGAATCTTGACAAGGCCCAGGGTGTAGAAATGTGAAGGCAACCGCATCAAGTTTCATTATAACGAAATCTTGAGGTGTGGACAATTTTTGAGACCCCTCTTCAGGTTGATTGACTATTGGTATGTTAGGAAAATGTCAGCTAAAGAAGTAGTTCTGGGACTTCCCTGGTGGTCCAGTGGTTAAGACGTCATGCTTCCAATGCAGGGGGCATGGTTTCCATCCCTGGCCGGGGAACTAAGATCCCACATGCCACTTGGTGGGGTAAAAAAAAGAAAACAAAAACCAGTTCCCTGGGGATTCTACCACAATGTTTCCTCCTCTCTCTCCCTCTCCCCAGCCTCACAACACAAACGCCTGTCCCAGAGTTCTTCACTCTGGTCATTATGGGTGATGAGGAACGAATGCACAACTATGATTGTTTCTTTCAAACCCAAGTCAAACAATACTGATAGTTAGAGGCATATTTCAGAGTTCAGGAAGACTCCAAAGAACATAGGAGTACAGAAAAACAGAAATATGGAAGCCAAGATGCATGTCGACAAGGGTTAGCCGACTTCCTCCTGAGAAAGGCCAGTCCCAGGTCTGCAGTGGTGCTAAGTAGACCTGTCATTCCGTAGATCGTGATCGGTGGTGAGTATGGTCGTGATGAGCTGAGATAACTTAACAATTATAATGAGTGTGAGTCCTTACAGAAGCAGGTAGATCCCCAGATTCTCTCTCCTTTTAGTCGTGAGGCTGGTAGACCACTGCCCACTAATCCCACTGACAGATTTGTTCTAGGGAGAGGGTGAACCACATGTCCTGAATAAGGGGGCATGGCAGAGCTGACTCTGTGGGGATCAGGAGGAGAAGCCTGTGTGCCTCCAGAGTTTTGTAGCCTCTGCCCACCTCTCTGGAATGGCCATCTCCCATGGAGGCCTTTCTCCAATGGGCAACCGGCAGAAATATTCACCTACAAGGAAGCTGACATCATCCAGGTGCTGACATACCTGACACCATCCTATAAGGTTGGATGCCTGTCGCCCAGGTTCTGATTTGTACCTTATGTCTGGACTAGGCTTGTCTTGACATGGTCCATTTTCTAGGGTCCTGATCAGCCAGGAACAATCTCTCTCGCTTCCTCCCAGTGAAGTGATCTCAGACAGCTCCTGGAGTCCATGTCCCGCTGAGTAGCAGGATATGTGGGGCAGCTGATCCCCTGACAATATTCCCCCTAGAGATCCAGGACCCGCCCACATCCCACAGGGCCAGACGCCTGACTCTAGGGTTCCTTGTCTTTCCTCTGGGACCCTGTCTGCCGTCTTCAGGACGGGCTCCAGGAAACCCAGGGAAGCTCCGCCCAGGACCAAGCTGAGCCTCTGTTAGGGTCCATGTCTCTTGGGGCCTCACCTGTAGACACACTACCCTTTCCTCACTCAGCGGGTTGGAAGCTTGTACCCACTGTTTCAAACTATGTTGTTTGGGGGATGCATACCTAGGAAGACTGGGGCAGGAATGTAAAGAAAGGCCATGGAATGATTAACCCTGAAGTCAGCAAACCAGCTAATCGGGGAGTGGGGTAGACAGATGTGTTTGCGGGGTAGATTTCATCTGGGGTTATGTGGTTTCTGTTTATTATTCCTCCTTAAATTGTGAGTGTGCATTTCCACACATTCTTCTTCAGGAATGCTGCATTTCATAATAAAAGGAGTTGTGCAAAATACACTGAAAGAGACATGACTACTTTTCCTATCCTTAGCTACATAGACCAGGACTCAGACTTGGAGGAAATTTTCATGAGAAACTGCAAGTATAAGGTAAAAACCTACTCTTGAAGCCTTGGATGTGGTAGAAACACTCAGCTGGAATCTTTAAACAAAGAAAGTGGGAAGAAAAAGACAGAGCCAGTATCAGAACAAAGACCCTCTCAGGCTGTTTGATGCAGCTGAGACCCTGCCCCCTCCCTGCCCATCCAGCTCGTCCAGGACACATGCAAACAACACTTAGAGAGAAGAGGAGATGCCCCCCAAACTGGATCCTTCAGAGACTCTGAGAAGGGGAACATGTGAAGAGCCTTATTCAGGTCATTGTCATTAAAACTAAAAAAACTTTTCTTAGAGAAAAGTAAGACCGATTATCAATGCAGCTATATATTCAGTAGAATAAAAAGAGAGGGGTAACAGGATAACAGGATGGATGGAAAGGAAGAACGGCTGTTTCCATAATAATGAGAGAGGGTAAATTATAACAGAGGCTATTTCAGGAGAGTGAAAAGACTCTGATTCCTGCCCTGCACACTTGGGAGCAGCTATAATCCCAGTGAAATTAGAACTTAGAAATAAAATTGGTAAATATTTTTTACACTCTATTTGAGCTTTGACCATATACACAGAAAGACCAAAGATTCTGGTCATGTGTAAATTGCTGTGATAAAGACAAATGATTATTCAGATGGAGACTAGCATAGACTTGGAAAATAGGGGGCATAATTCACTGGGTTAAAAAAAAATAGATTTAGGGACTTCCCTGTTGAGCCGGTGGTTGAGACTTTGCCTTCCAATGCAGGGGGTGCGGGTTCGATCCCTAGTCGGGGAGCTAAGATCCCATTTGCCTTACGGCCAAAAACCAAAACATAAAACAAAAGCAATATTGTAACATATTCAATAAAGACATTAAAGAGGGTCCACATTTTAAAAATCTTTAAAACAATTTTTTTAAATTCAGATTTAGCAGAAAGATGATTTGGACAAGAAAAGAGGGCACAGGGCTGGCATGCAGTGAGCCATATACGGGGCGTCTTCCAAAGTCAGAGGACCTTAATGAAAACAGCCCACTGACACGTGACTCCAACTTCATGAGAGCCAGGAGCCAGAACCACAGAAAACGAGCTGCTTTCCAGTCCTGGACGCCTGAAAACAAAGCTATCAAATGTTCCTCTTCTTCGTACTGGGGTGATGATGTGTCTTGAGCAATCTAACCCATGCACTTTGTTTTTCATCTAAAATATTGAATTTGGGAGATTCCTGGTGCTCCAGTGGTTAGGACTTAGCGCTTTCATTGCAGGAGACGTGGGTGTGATCCCTGGTCGGGGAACTAATATATCACATGCCACATGGCATGGATAAAAAAAAAAAAGAAAAAAAGAAAAGAACAGAAAAACAAGAAACAAAAACTTCTGACTTCACATAATTTAAAATTTAAAATCATTGCATTTGAAATCTGTCTTTCAGTTTCAAAAGAAAGTAATATTGAACTGTGGACACACGAGCCTGTTTTTTCAATGAATTCTCACAGGTGTTAGGTGTGCTGGGATTCCACCTGGAAACTACACTGGCTCCTCATGGAAACATGTGACCTTGACGTCCCTGAGGAATGGGGGACATGACCTCCAGCCCACCTTCCATTCTGGAGAAACTTTGCAAAGAGCCCATCGTATTGAGGAGAACATCCTCCTGCAGGGCTGTCCCTGGACAGGGTTCATGATGCCAGGAGAGAGACAGCCCTGAGAACAGCCCTCTCTGGCTCAGCCCACTCAGATGCAGGTCAACGAGGAGGGACAACAAACATGAAAACCACACGTTGTCATTTGTCTGCATCCCTGTGCAGGGTCCTCAGATCTCCTCTCAGCTGCCGATGCTTCAACCACAGAGGCAGATGAGCAACCAGCAGAGTCACAGCAACAGGGAGTCTATGAGCTCACGGCAGGTTTTGGTCTCAACTTCTCCATGAACTTGGACCACCTTGCACAGTGCTACTACTTGTACCTGAGCTACAGTAATAATCGGCCTCGTCCTCAGCCTGGAGCCCAGAGATGGTCAGGGAGGCCGTGTTCCCACACTTGGAGCCAGAGAAGCGATCAGGGATCCCTGAGTGCTGTTTATTGACTTCATAAATCAAGGTTTTGGGGGCCATGCCCGGGTGCTGTTGGTACCAGCCAACCTGATTATAACGCCCAATGTCACTGCTGGTTCCAGCACAGGTGATGGTGACTGTCTGTCCCGGATTCCCGGACACTGAGGGAGGCTGAGTCAGGCCAGACTGGGCCCAGGACCCTGCAAAGAGGAGAAACACACTCTGGTCAGTTCCATGTGGGGCCCAGGTCACCCTGAGGACAAAGACACAAAGAATCAACCAGGTGTCGCCGGGGACCCTTCCCTGGAGGCCTCACCTGTGCCCTGAGTGAGGAGGGTGACAAGGAGCAGAGCCCAGGCCATGGTGGAGATGCTCCAGACGCTGCCTTCTGAGCCCCAGCCCTGGGCCTGCTCCCCCAGACCTCTCTTATCCCCTCCCCCCTCAGAGGAGGGAGGGGCCTCCATGCAAATCAGCTTCCTGCACCTGCCCCTCCTCATTCTCTCCTCAGCCCCTTTGACCTGGCCCTGGACACTAGATTTTCTGCATCTTGGGGGGAGAATATAGCTCAGGGATTAAAATCTTTTGACACAAGGATGACATGTATATGCAGGAGCATGAATTGTTTGTAGCTGGCTTCAGGGAGAGAAAGACCAGCTGAAGTCCCTCAGGCAATGAGCTCCTGGACCTTCAGTGTCTCTGCTGGGACAGGACTGTGTCTCTGGGAACCTCAGGGCAGGGGACACTCCACAGCACCCTCTGTTGGACGCCCATCTCCAAGTTCTCTAACTTTGGGAAAGGGTCACGCCCACCAGGGGAAACACCTGCTGTTTGCTGGGTGGCTGGTGGGACCCCGAGCTGCAGCCTTGTCCCATCTCCGCCCCCACCTCTTTGTTCTGAAGCATCTGCACATCGAATCCACGAGCAGGTCCTTGACCACTAGCCCCCCCGCCCATTCTAGCCCCACTGAGCACCAAGGGCACTCGTGTGAGGCCACCCATGGGGGGGCGGGGGCACCAGGCAGGAGCCAAGTCCTGAACCCGAGTCTGCCCTCCCCACTCTCCCCTTTGCCCTCTGAGCAGACAACTGTCCTTTCTCAGCTTCTGATTCTCACATGACAACTGAAGGCCATGAGCCCACTGGCCAGTGTCCTGACTAAGAAGAGGTTGACAAGAGGAGAGTGCAGATGTGATAAAGGGGCCTCTCTAGGCTCATGGCTGTGCCATTTGTTATGAAGTTGATCATCAAAGATTTCACCCCGTTTCATCTGTGTGTTACTGCTCTGGTCAATAGACGGGGTTTTCCTGCTTGTTTCCTCCACCTCCCCACGTCCTCAGGCCACGAGAAAAGTGACCTTCCGGGGAATTCCCTGTTGGTCCAGTCATTAGGACTCCCCGCTTTCACTGCTGCGGCCCGGGTTCAATCCCTGGTCAGGGAAGTAGCATCACACAAGCCTCGTGGTGTGGCCAAAGTAATAATCATCATAATCATAATGATACTACTAATAACAACAATAATAATACTAATTCAAAGTACATATTCAAAAAAGAACAGCAACATAGAGACTCTGGACTGAATTGTTTAGGGAGACTGTCTTCCTGCAGGGCTGTCCCCGGACAGGGTTCACCGATGCCAGGAAAGGGACAACTCTGAGACCCAGAGTCTGTCCCCAACCTTCCCTGGCTCAGCCCACTCAGATGCAGGTCAAAGAGGAGGGACAACAAACATGAAAACCACACAGTGTCATTTGTCTTCTTCCCTCTTAAGGGTCCTCAGATCTCCTCTCAGCTGCCAATGCTTCTACCACAGATGCAGATGAGCAACCAGCAGAGTCACAGCAACAGGGAGTCTGTGAGCTCAGGGCAGGTTTTGGTCTCACTTCTCCATGAACTTGGACCACTGTGCACAGTGTAACCACTTCCAGCTGAGCCACAGTAATAATCGGCCTCGTCCTCAGCCTGGAGCCCAGAGATGGTCAGGGAGGCCGTGTTCCCAGACTTGGACCCAGAGAAGCGATCAGGGATCCCTGAGGGTCGTTTATTGACATCATAAATCAAGGTTTTGGGGGCCGTGCCTGGGTGCTGTTGGTACCAGCTGACATAATTATATTTCCCGATGTCACTACTGGTTCCAGCACAGGTGATGGTGACTGTCTGTCCCGGATTCCCGGACACTGAGGGAGGCTGAGTCAGGCCAGACTGGGCCCAGGACCCTGCAAAGAGGAGAAACACACTCTGGTCAGTTCCGTGGGGGCCCAGGTCACCCTGAGGACAAAGACACAAAGGATCAGCCAGATGTCCCCGGGGTCCCTTCCCTGGAGGCCTCACCTGTGCCCTGAGTGAGGAGGGTGACAAGGAGCAGAGCCCAGGCCATGGTGGAGACGTCCCAGACGCTGCCTTCTGAGCCCCAGCCCTGGGCCTGCTCCCCCAGACCTCTCTTATCCCCTCCCCTCCAGAGGAGGGAGGGGCCTCCATGCAAATCTGCTTCCTGCACCTGCCCCTCCTCCCCACCTCTGCTCAGCCCCTCTGACACGGTTTGTTCCAGATTCTTCTGCATCCCTGGACAGCAGAGATTACTGGAGAATCAACTGCTTCACATGGTGTGTGAGGACAGACCGAGTCCATGACATGATGTGGGAAAGGAATCCAGCCCGGGATTTCCTGTCTCTCCTGGTGTGAGAGTCATCGTGCTTCCTGGGGGAGGAATCCCAGAAGGTCCCCTCTGTGCTCTTGGGACAAAGGAGAGGCCCTGAGCCCAGGCGGCTGAAGGATCCATCTGCCCCGCTTTCCGGGAGTCAGAGGCAGAGCTGGGCACCAGAATCCCCTCAACTCCTTTTTGAAAAAAATTTTATTGAAGGGAATTCCCTGGCGGTCCAGTGGTTAAGGCTCTGCGCTTCCACTGCAGGGGGTGTGGGTTTGATCCCTGGTCGGGGGACTGAGATTCTGCATGCAGCGCAGCATGGCCAAAAAATAAAAAAAGAAAGAAAAAGGAAAAAAAGAAAATACAAACAAAAATTTTATTGAAGTATAGTTGAATTACAATGTTGTGTGAATTTCTGCTGTACAGCAAAGTGACAGGTATACATTTATATATACACTCTTTTTTGTATTCTTTTCCATTATGGTTTATCACAGGATATTGAATACAGTTCCCTGTGCTATACCGTGGAAGCTTGTTGTCTATCCATGCTATGTATAGTAGTTTGTATCTCCTGATCCCAAGCTCCCAATCCATTCCTCCCCCAGACAGAGCTCCCTCTTTTCCCCCTCAGTTGAGAGGGTCCTCATGTTCCCCTCCAGCCTCTGTCTCTGCAGTGCTCTGAGTCTGAGGCCCGAGACTGAGCCCTGGGCCATTTATTAGCACTTTTGAAGATGATTTGTTGGTGTACAAATGCATTGGGACATAAGAAGTGTTCCATGGGGAGCCCCTCTTGAAACTTCATACAGGACAGTATAAGCCACAGGTACCTTCCCCAAATCCTGACCCTTGCTGCCCCCTGGTGGCTGCAAATGGTGCCAACCAAGCCCCAGGAACCTGAGGGACAGAAAACAACCCAGTTCCCAGGCGGGCCACTGTGCAGCTCATTGCAGGACGTGTCCCAAGAGCAGGTCCAAGTCTGTGTAAATGAACTGACATGGAAAGCACAGTTCACAAAAAGCTGGATGGAATTAACCACCTGGACTCAACTGGGCAGAGAATCTGATTAAACCAAAATGCCAACATAGGATTTAGACACGACCTGTAGTTTCACCACATAATACTGGCCACACAAGGATACACTGAAATCACTGGGCATAAGGAAAACCAGAACATCTCAACTGTATGGAAGGGAAAGTTAACAGAGCGTGTCTCACATATCTGCTGGATTTATGTCACAAAGGTGTTCAACCAGTTTGTTAAAAATAATGCAAGAAATAAGGACAGAACCTCCTGAAGTCAATAGAGAGATAGAAAGTCTCAGCCAATATATGGGAGAAAAATCTTAAAAAGAGTGATATATGTATAACTGATTCACTTTGCTGTATAACAGTAACTAACACAAGAGTGTAAATCTACTATATTCCACTAAAAATTTTTTTAAAAAAGAAAGTCTCAGCCAAGCAATAGAAGGTGGAATAAAACAGACAGTGAACCTACTACAGGGAACACAACAGCAGACGGTATTAATGACAGACAGAGCATTGGATAATGAAAGATTTCTGACTCAAAGTCATTGCAATGGAAACAGTTCCATATCTAACACAGAGGGGGAAAATGAATTTAAAAGAATGAAAAAGTATCCACAAGTTGTGGGACTTCAGTTGACCTAATACACAAATAATTGGGGTTCCCAAAGGAGAAGAGACAGAGAGGCACAGAGAAACCCTCATACCCGGAAACTCAACAAACCCCAGCGTCTTGAAATGTGAAGGCAATCACATCTAGTTTCATTGTAACGAAATTTTCTTGTGTGGATAGTTTTTGAGACCCCTCTTCAGGTGGATTGACTATTGATACGTTAGGAAAATGTCAGCTAAAGAAATAGTTCTGGGACTTACCAGGTGGGCCAGTGGTTCAGACGTTGTGCTTCCAATGCAGGGGGCACGGGTTTATTCAATCCCTGGTCGGGAAACTAAGCACCCACATGCCGCGCAGTGCGGTCAAAAAAAAAAAAAAAAAAAAAAACCAGTTCCCTGCGGATTCTACCACAATGTTTCTCCCTCTCTCTCCCTCTCCCCAGCCTCACAACACAAACGCCTGTCCCAGAGTTCTTCACTCTGGTTATTATGGGTGACGTGGAATGAATGCACAACTATGATTGTTTCTTTTAAACCCAAGTCAAACAATACTGATAGTCAGAGTCATATATCAGAGTTCAGGAAGAGTCCAGAAAAGCACAAATATGGAAGCCAAGAGGCATGTCGACAAGTGTTTCCTGACTTTTTCCTGAGAAAGGCCAGTCCCAGGTCTGCAGTGGTGCTAAGTAGACCTGTCATTCCTTAGGTCGTGATCAGTGGTGAGTATGGCTATGATGAGCTGAGATAACTTAACAATTGTAATGAGTGTGAGTCCTTACAGAAGCAGGTAGATCCCCAGATTCTCTCTCCTCTTAGTCATGAAGCTGGTAGACCACTGCCCACTAACCCCTGTGCACAGATTTGTTCTAGGGAAAGGGTAAACCACATGTCCTGAATAAGGGGGCATGGCAGAGCTGACTCTGCGGGGATCAGGAGGAGAAGCCTGTGTGCCTCCAGAATTTTGTAGCCTCTGCCCACCTCTCTGGAATGGCCATCTCCCATGGAGGCCTTTCTCTAATGGGCAACTGGCAGAAATATTCACCTACAAGGAAGCTGACATCATCCAGGTGCTGACATACCTGACACCATCCTGTAAAGTTGGATGCGTGTCGCCCGGATTCTGATTTGTACTTTATGTCTGGACTAGGCTTGTCTTGACATGATCCATTTTCTAGGGTCCTGATCAGCCAGGAACAATCTCTCTCGCTTCCTCCCAGTGAAGTGATCTCAGACAACTCCTGGAGTCCACGTCCCGCTGAATAGCAGGAAATGTGGGACAGCTGATCCCCTGACAATATTCCCCTTAGAGATGCAGGACCCACCCACATCCCACAAGGCCAGATGACTGACTCTAGGGTTCCTTGTCTTTCCTCTGGGACCCTGTCTGCCATCTTCAGGACAGGCTCCAGGAAATCCAGGGAAGCTCCGCCCAGGACCAAGCTGAGCCTCTGTCAGGGTCCATGTCTCTTGGGGCCTCACCTGTAGACACACTACCCTTTCCTCACTCAGCGGGTTGGACGCTTGTACCCACTGTTTCAAACTATGTTGTTTGGGGGATGCATACCTAGGAAGACTGGGGCAGGAATGTAAAGAAAGGCCATGGAATGATTAACCCTGAAGTCAGCAAACCAGCTAATCGGGGAGTGGGGTAGACAGATGTGTTTGCGGGGTAGATTTCATCTGGGGTTATGTGGTTTCTGTTTATTATTCCTCCTTAAATTGTGAGTGTGCATTTCACACAGTCTTCTTCAGGAATGCTGCATTTCAAAATAAAAGGAATTGTGCAAAATACACTGAAAGAGACATGACTACTTTTCCTCTCCTTAGCTACATAGACCAGGATTCATACATGGAGGAAATTTTCATGAGAAACTGCAAGTATAAGGTGAAAACCTACTCTTGAAGCCTTGGATGTGGTAGAAACACTCACCTGGAATCTTTGAACAAAGAAAGTGGGAAGAAAAAGACAGAGCCAGTATCGGAACAAAGACCCTCTCAGGCTGTTTGATGCAGCTGAGACCCTGCCCCCTCCCTGCCCATCCAGCTCGTCCAGGACACATGCAAACAACACATAGAGTGAAGGGGAGATGCCCCCACCAGGGATCCTTGGGAGACTCTGAGAAGGAGAGAAGATGAAGCCTTGACTGCCTCCTGAAGACGTCCCTGAGGGGAATGTCGTGTTTTTATTTCATCTCGTGAAGTGAGGTGAACCTAGAATTTTCATTCCCTAGACCCCGAAAGGATCACTCTGTAGTGGGTTGTGACAGGAGAGAGAAAAAATGAATGTGGATCTGTGAATTGATTACTTGATCCATCAGATGAAGTACATCCTTATAATGCAGTATTATTCGGCTGTAAGAAGGGGGAAGTAGTGAATATGCTTCCACAGGAATGAGCCTTGAAACATTAGGATATGTGGGGGGATTCTGGCACAAAGGTCCGAGGGAGACAGGGAGGGACTGCAGGTGGATGAGGTGTGTCTTGAGGGGCAGGAAGCATCTGGACTCTGGAGTGATCATGGACTAACTTGTCAATACATTAAAAACCCTGATTCTACACCTTAAATGATGACTGTGATTTCATGTGAACTCTGTCTAAAAGAAATGTATTAAGCCTTAGATGCTGATGGATGAAACCTATTCCCAGTGGTTCAGAAAATGAATGTTTTGTTTACGTGTGTGGGTGTGTTGAGTATGTATATTTATGGATGTTTATATATGTATACACATCCAAGTACATACATATACACACACACACACACACACACACACACATATATATAGGCAGAGAGAGAAAATGAGAGATAAGCTGACATAATGAAAAGCGAAGATGACAATAGTTAAAAATGATGGATCTGGGAAAAATGTATGAAGCAGTTCTTTATGAAATCTTCAAATTCATTTAAGTTTGTAATTATTGGCAAATAAAATAATAACAAACAAGCAACAAATGAAAGCCTGTATTTAAGAGTGAAGGGGCTGGAGGGAGCTAAAGGGAGGTTTTGGTCTCACTTCCGCTTGACCTTGGACCACTGTGCAAAGTGCTACTACTTGTATATGAGCTGCAGTAATCATCAGCCTCGTCCTCAGCCTGGAGCCCAGAGATGGTCAGGGAGGCCGTGTTCCCAGACTTGGAGCCAGAGAAGCGATCAGGGATCCTTGAGGGTCGTTTATTGACATCATAAATCAAGGTTTTGGGGGTCATGCCTGGGCGCTGTTGGTACCAGCCTGCATCGTTATATGTCCCGATGTCACTGCTGGTTCCAGCACAGGAGATGGTGACTGTCTGTCCTGGATTCCCGGACACTGAGGGAGGCTGAGTCAGGGCAGACTCGGCCCAGGACCCTGGAAAGAGGAGAAACACACTCTGGTCAGTTCCATGTGGGGCCCAGGTCACCCTGAGGACAAAGACACAAAGGATCAGTCAGATGTCCGTGGGGTCCCTTCCCTGGAGGCCTCACCTGTGCCCTGAGTGAGGAGGGTGACAAGGAGCAGAGCCCAGGCCATGGTGGAGACGCCCCAGACGCTGCCTTCTGAGCCCCCAGCCCTGGGCCTGGGCCCACAGACCTCTCTTATCCCCTCCCCCGCAGAGGAGGGAGGGGCCTCCATGCAAATCTGCTCCCTGCACCTGCCTGTCCTCACCACCTCTGCTCTAGCCCTTGACTCTGGGAACGTCTGCGTCCCTGGACAGCAGAGCTGCCTGAGAGATTAAAACAGGTTATCATGTATTTTCTGATTCAGGACAGACTGAGAAGGTGACAGAGGCCAGGACCCGGAGCCCAGCTGGCTGTGTCCTCTCCTCCTGTGGGGGGTCGTGGTGGATACAGAGGGATCCTAGGACTCCCCTCCTTTTGCAAGGAGGAGGGGAGCAGGGCATCTCTGCTGGGGAGGAGAGGACATCCCGTGACCCCTCTTCCAGGGACTCGGGCAGAGCCGGGGACCCTCTCCTTGTCCCTCATGCCCTCCCCAGTCCCCTAGGCTAAGGTGCTCAGGCATCACTCTCTCCGCTGCTCTGTGGTGGTTTGAGGTTGGAGATGCTCCCTGGCATGTCCACTACAGGAATTATGGGATATGGTAGATATCGGACACCCCTCCCTCGTGACCTCCTTAGGCCTGGCTCGGGAGCAGCTGCTGAGATTTTGAACAGGACGGAATGACAACACAGACAACCTCCCCCAAATCCGGGCCCTGCTGCCCCCCGGTGGCCTCAGTGGTGAGAGCTGAGCCCAGGGAGACAGCCGAGTGGGGGCTGGACACCCAGATCTCCCCCTCCGCAGCTCAGTGCTAGGCCCGCATCCCTGCAGACAAGCCTCACCTTCCCTCGACTTCCTCCAGAATGAGGTACGTCACCTGCAAAATCAGAAGGCCCAGATGCCCCCCTCAGGGTCACCTTGCTCGTCCCAGGAGGGCCTTGTCACAGGGTTTAGTGATGGGGGATGGAAGTGGGCTCAGGACCGAGGGAACCTGAGATATAAGTTAATCCTATCTTGTTAAGGATGCGGAGGAGAGAAACAGGCCCCTGAGAAATGCCTGAATCCTCAAATATAGAAAAAAGGATAATGTGAGACACAGAGAGAGCTCCGTCCAGATGGAGAATGACCCAGGGAATCAAGGGGGAGATTCTGGGGCTGAGGCTCTGGAGGAGGGACCGGGTCAGGAGGGGCCTGGGGGTCCAGCTCTGGGTCCTATCCTCGGGGACGGGGGTCATGGGGACACAGACTTTCCCTGTCTTCCCCTTTGTGCCTTTGAGACGCCCTCACCTCAGAGCCTGGCACCTTCCTGAGGTAAAAGCTCTTCATCACAGACACGCTTCCCCAAGGGTGTTTTTCCAGAAACAGATGAGTTTGCAGTAAATATTACACTCAGGATGACGGGCCCTTTCTGGATGGAAATGGACATGACCCCTCGGGCAATGGACTAGGAGTTTATGAAACACAAATACTCTGATGAAGGTTTTTAGTGTCACTGTTCGTATCACACGACCACATTCCAGGAGCTAAGGGGGTGAGGCCCTGGCCAAGCTTGGGGTGGGTGAAGGGGGGCCTCTGGGGACAGGAAAGGAAAAGTGTGCGGGGAAGTGTTAGCTCTGGATTTGAGACAATCATTGGTGTGTGTTTCACAGAGGTATGTGCTGTACTATGTAGACATTCACTTAATGATGTCTTTTTTTGAGATTATAATAAAGCGGGGACTGGTTCAGGAACTTCTCACAAGTCAATCAGTCAGGCATCTGACACCAGGTCAGAACCCAGCGGTTTGGGTCTTTATCTCTGGGGACTGCTGTGGACAGGCCTCCTGTGATCACTCCAGAAGTCCAGTGCTTCCTGCAAGAAGCAAACCCCGGGGTCACGGGAGCTGCCTTGCCTCTGCTGCACGTTTGTTCATACAAGCAGCAACTCAGGGCCCCTCATGATTCGGGCGTCACAGTTGAATTAAAAATTCCTGAGATGTTTGTGCCCACTCAATAAGACATGATGGAAATATAATAAGAATGACTGCCACTAAAGGAGGAAAATTACTACTAACACATAATAGGAGTAATAAGCAATAAAGTAAAAACATATACCTATTAAGAATCACTAAAATCAATTACTGGATTCTTACCTTTTTGGAAAAATTAAATATGGGATTCATTAAATACTAACAGTGTAAGAAAAGAAAGATAAAATATCCAGAAAAGTTTAATGACACCTGACCCAGAAATTCAATGGACACATAAAGGTAACAGCCCAGCGATGCTGATCCCTCGTTGCGGTGAATAATAACAACAATAGCAGATATCTGACCATAGAGAAAGCTAAGCCATTTCATGTTACTTCCACCCAAAGTGGCTTTTCTCGCATCATTGTAAAATTATATTCATATATAGTTAAATTATTTGAAGCATCACAGGAAGCTGCCACTACAGCCTGAGACTCCACACACTGCACACCAGGACAGTGGTGGCTCCAGAATCTCCTACTGAAGCATCCTCTGCTCGCCACACTTACCATGGGGTTTTGTTGGGAATTATCCCCGTTGTAAAAACAGAAACTAATTTCGCATCAGGAGATTGTATCCCACCTTTACAGGAGACACTCATAGAGGCCACGGTGGCTCCCGACCCCCTGTGCACAGGTGACTCTTGGTAAAGATCCAACTGGTGCCCTTACAGTCAGGGAGCAAGTCTCCCCGCAGGTGCCACAGAGGATCCCGGAACAGTGGCCTCTGTGCCACCTCTGTCGTCTCCACCAGGACACACACCTGTCGGGCAGCTGCAGTGTCTCATCAGCCTTACACACAAGGGACCCTGACTCAGGACACGGCTCAGTGTCCAGTAACTGAGACCCCTTCCCCCTGTGCTGTGACCCAGCTGCTGGGGGTCCCTGTATGACCCTGTTCAAGCCAAGGTGATTCAAGCATGATGATACTGACCTATATGCTTATAAGTAAGGAAAGAAGGTAACAGGTAAAAGCTTAGAAAAAATAGTGATGATGAGAACATTATGAGAAGATTGAGCTTCCTGGTAAGAGGACTGTATTAGTCAGGGTTCTCTAGGGAAACAAAACAAAGGAAATATATACATATAGATAACGAAGAATTTTATGTAAGTAATATATATATATATATACTGAGAGAGATTATTATTGATTATTGAGCACGGAACTCCCAGGAGCCGATCTCTTCAGCCTGAAAGCTGGGAACGCTGGTGATGTAATTCAGTTTGTGTCCAAAGATTTGGGAACCAGGGGAGCCAGTGATGTAAATTCCAGTCTGAGGGCTGAAGAAGTTGAGGTGAAATGTCCCAGCTCGTACAGTGAGAAGAGAAAACAGACGTGAAATCCTCCTGCCTTTTCCTTTTTCTCTACACAGACCCTCAACAGATTGGGCGATGCCCACCCACACTGCGAAGGGCAATGTATTTACTGAGTCCCCAGATTCAAATGCTCATCTCATCCAGGAACACCTGCCCAGACCCATCCAGAAATGATGCTTCTTCTGGGCCCCATGTGACGAGTCAAAGTGACACATAAATTTAACCATCTCAGTGACCATCCACGCTGATTTGCCCCACAGTGAGGTCTCAGCCAGGACAGGGCAGTTTCAGTGGTAAAACTGGGAAATTTCTGGCAATCGGGAGACTTGGTCATGGCCCAGTTCTGGTGCTTATGCTTGGGTCCACCCAGATGTTCAAACCAGGAGGTCGAGGCTGACGATGCAGTATTATTCGGCCATAAGAAGGAATCAGGTACTCATATGTGCTTCAAGGGGAAAGAACATTGAAAACATTTTAAAGAATGAGAGAAGCCAGACACAAAGGGCCACATAGGGTATCATGGCATTTGTGTGAAAAATCTGGAACAGGCAGGAAGTACATTAATGTTTGGAGGGCTGGAGTGACAGGGAAAGGGGATTGCCTGGTGACAGATGAGGTGTTCCTTTTCTGGGTATGAAAATATCCTGGAAGACTGAGTGTTAGTGGATGTTCAAACTTGTGAATACATTAAAAAGCACTGGATCAATCACCTTAAAATAATGTATGTTATGGATTGTGAAGCCTATGGTAGAAAGAATATGAAGGCTTGGTTACTGATAGATACAAATTACATTCAAATGATTCAGAAAATAAATGTTTTGTGTTCCTGAGTGTGTGCTGTGTGTGCATATGGATGTGTGTGTGTATAGACATACAAAGGCAGAGAGAGAATGGGAGAAAACGGGATATGAGAAAGGCAAATATTGCAAAGTATTAAAAAATAGTGAATCTGGGAAAGGGTTCTGCAAGACTTCCTTATAGACCTTTAAATTTTTATTTAAGTTTGTAATTACTACAAAATAATAACAGAAACAAATGAAAGCCTCAGTTTAGGAGTGAAGGGATGAATGAGCTCAGAGGACATTTTAGTCTCGCTTCCCCATGAACTGGGACCACTGTGCACAGTGCTACTACTTGTACCTGAGCTGCAGTAATAATCAGCCTCGTCCTCAGCCTGGAGCCCAGGGATGGTCAGGGAGACCGTGTTCCCAGACTTGGATCCAGAGAAGCGGTCAGGGATCCCTGAGGGCTGTTTATTCACCTCATAAATCAGGGTTTTGGGGGCCATGCCTGGGCGCAGTTGGTACCAGCCAACAGCGTTATATTTCCCAATGTCATTGCTGGTTCCAGCAACAGGAGATCGTGACTGTCTGTCCCGGATTCCCGGACAATGAGGGAGGCTGAGTCAGGGCAGACTGGGCCCCGTAGCCTGGAAAGGGGAGAAACACACTCTGGTAAATCCCGTTCTGGGACCCAGGTCACCTTGAGAACAAAGACACAAAGGATCAGCCAGATGTCCCCGGGGTCCCTTCCCTGGAGGCCTCACCTGTGCCCTGAGTGAGGAGGGTGACAAGGAGCAGAGCCCAGGCCATGGTGGAGACGTCCCAGACGCTGCCTTCTGAGCCCCAGCCCTGGGCCTGGGCCCCCAGACCTCTCTTATCCCCTCCCCGCTCAGAGGAGGGAGGGGCCTCCATGCAAATCAGCTTCCTGCACCTGATGCTCCTCACCCTCTCTGACCAGGCCCTGGACACTAGATTTTCTGCATCCTGGGGGGAGAATATAGCTCAGGGATTAAAACGTTTTGACACACAGATGACATGTATATACAGGAGCATGAATTGTTTGTAGCTGGTTTGCAGGGAGAGAAAGACCAGCTGAAGTCCCTCAGGCAATGAGCTCCTGGATCTTCAGGGTCTCTGCTGGGACAGGATTGTGTCTCTGGGAACCTCAGTGCAGGGGACATTCCGCAGCGCCCTCTGCTGGATGACTATCTCCAAGGTCTCTATGTTTGGGAAAGGGACAGTCCCACCAGGGGAAACACCTGCTGTTTGCTGGGTGGCTGGTGGGAGCCCCAGCTGCAGCCTTGTCCCGTCCCCGCCCCCACCTCTTTGTTCTGAAGCATCTGCACATCGAATCCACAAGCAGGTCCTTGACCCCAGCCCCCCACCCCAGGTCCCAGACTGGCCCTGGACCCTAGAGTCTCTGCGTCCCTGTACAGCAGGGCTCTTCTGAGAAGATGAAAACTCTGTGACACGTTGTCCTTAGTCAGGACACTGACCATTACAGGGCCCAGGAAATGGGGCCATCCTGGGATGTCCCTGTCGTCCACTCTTTGAGTCAAGATGTCATTGGCTAATAATCCCGTTAACCACTCTTTGGGTTTTGTGGATGGAAGGTGAGGGCTGGGCTCTGAGGGGCTGGGGTGACTTAGAGAATCCATCCCATCTCCTCCCGACACCACAGGGGAGCTGGGGGTGTGCATCCCCCTCCCCAACCTGTCCCCTCAGCAGGACGGGCCCACTGCCCCCCTGTCCCCTGCCTCTGCAGGGCTCTGAGGATGAACCCTGGGACCCCCCACTTCTTCCTCCTCCTCTTCCTCCCAGCTCAGCACCAGCCACCCTGTCCCTCCTCATCCCCTCCATACCCCTGTCCTTTGTCCTGCAGCCTCATCAGGATGGAATTGTCACCTGCCTCCCCAGGTGACTCAGACCCACCCCTGCAGGCTCTCTAATCTTGTCTCAGGACGACCTTGTCTCAGGGTGAGTGACCTTGAGGAGATCTCATTTCAGGGCAGAGGAACCTACACGATAAATGACTCCACCCCCATAGATACACTGATGAGAAATATGGGCCCATGAGATGAAGCTGAATTCTCAAAAGCGTTCGAAAAAAGGAATAACGTAAGAAGGAGTTAGAGCCCGTCAGGATGGAGGGAGCCCTAAAGGAAATGAGGGAAGATGCCAGGGTGTGCAGGGCTGGGAGGAGGGGCTGGGTCAGAGTTCACCTCAGGGCCCAGCCACAGGGACCTCTCCTCAGGCAGGTCTATCTGCCACGTGGTGCAAGTGAGGATTCTCCTCTGTCCTCAGCGGGAGGTCCTCACCCCAGAGCTGGTGTCTCCCTGAGGTCAGGCTCCACTGTCCACAGAGACGCTGGACCCAGTGTGTTTTGTGTGTTTTCTAGACAGAGAATCAGGGCGGACTGGTCTTTCCCAGGATTATCACTGTCTCAGTATCTGAAATGTCTAGTTCCTGATTATGAGGAAAGCTGACAATTGGTGTAATTGTCCTTTGCATCCCAGGGTTTATGCTCCTGCCTCTGGGTACAGGGCCCTGCGGGTGATGCAGATGGAGTACCCGGTCCCCACAGAGCAGACCCCCGCATCCTTCCCGGGTACAATGGGGCGGGGGGACCCAGGAGTGATGGTGCTGGGTGTGTGTGTGTGTGTGTGTGTGTGTGTGTGTGTGTGTGTGTGTGTGTGTGTGTGTGTGTGTGTGTAACCGAACAAGACCCCTATGGAGCCTTCCAGGGACAGGCCATCCCCAATATCCTCTGCTTTAGCTCTTCTCTGAAGTACCTGGATAATAGTATTTGATGCAAATTTCCTGAGTTGTTTTGCAGATGTGAAATCCACTCCCCACCCCCACACCAGGTGGAAGAACTACTTGGTGACCATGATCACATAGCCCCAGGCCCCCAGGAGCCTAAGGACTGATAATGTTAAGCCCTGTGACTCCACCCTGCTGCCTCACCATCAGCCAATCAGAAAACTGTGCACAAGCTGATCACTTACCCTGAGACCACACCCTCTCCTAGCCTTTGAAACTGCTTTGGTGAAACCCTCTGGGCAGTTCGAGGCTTTTCAGGGCCTGAGCCACCTCAACTCCTTGCGAGGCCCTGCAATAAACCTTTCTCTGCTCCAAACTCTGACATTTCAGTTTCTGTGGCCTCACTGTGCATGGGGCACATGAACTTGTGTTAACCTGTGTGTGTGTGTCTCTGTTAGAGTGCTTCTTCACAGAGACAAAGCAGGGATAGATCGTAACCTGGACTTGATGGTGAGATGGTGGGTTTCCCTTGGATCCAGTCCTGAACTCGGGCACAGGAATACAAATAGGATTTGTGCAGAGCAGAGTTACCCCACAGCCTGAGATTAACGTCCTTAGAAAGACCTGCCTGCAAGACTCAATCCTGGTTTGTGTCTGGTGATTAGATTTCAGGAAGTTTCCAGCTATTCTCCAATAAGAATGACCCCCCCGAGTCTATACCTTTCTGTAAACTTACGGGTTATGCTGAACGCCTGACCTCTACCCCACCTGGAGTCCGGTATTTTGGTAGATGCCAGACACAGGATGGCTAGTAGAGCACTGTATGGGCGAGCCTTGTGGGTATGATGAGCCGCCCTGGGGGACAATTCTTCACATAAGTTGTCACCATTTGACTCTAGTGATGAACCCATCTCTGGGAAAGGTCTCCTGGAAGCTTCTCCTTGTTTCCTCGGATTTTACGTCATCCACCATTGCACTTAGCTGATTTTGCTTGGTCTCCCTTCACTGAAGGAAATCACAGCCACCAGGACAACTCTCTACTGACTCTTGTGGGTCTTCTTAGTGACAGAAGTAGTTGCCTGTGGTCTTGGGGACACTTGACACAGGACGATCTGAGAAAACAAGCAGCAAAGCCAGGGTCTAAGGTTTCCCTCCATCTCCTGCCGTCTGCACCCAGGGGGTAAAAGTCATCATGGGAATCAGGGTCTGCACTAAACACCACCCCTCCCTGGACAGCCCAGGACCACCCAGGGAAGCAGTAAGTCACGAGCACTGGAAACTCCCAACGGCTCCCCACCACCCCCAGAACAAGCTCCAGTGAGAGAAAGATCAGGGCCACACTCGGATCTCCTGCTCTCCTGACTTTCACTGTGGGCTCCTGCCTACACCACTCTTGGTTTCTCTCCGTGGAACCTTGATCCGAAGGCAGGGACCCCAGATGCAGCCACATTCGCCCCCCCACCGCGGAAGCTGGTCTGGAGCCTCTGCCTCCTGGATCTCAAGGGCTGCCAGAGCTCCCACAAGAGCCTCAGGCCACCACCCGGGCTCTATGAGGGGGGCTCCCACATAGGAGGAGGGAATCCTCTGCCAGTCAGCACGTGCTTTGCCCTTGTTAAGGAGAAAATGCACAAGTGGTTCAGCCCTTCTTTCTCCATAACACAGGCTAACGTCCACTGCTCCCTTCTTGGTTTATCCTTTAAATATTCCATATGTTTGCAGTAGGAAAATAACCAAATGCAATCCACCTGCAGGAAAGTTCTTTGTTTACCCACTTTTGACTGTGATTTCTTATTGGATTTCCCATGAGTCGTATTCTGCATTGCACATATTACAACTGCTAAGAGTAAGGAGATTTTTTAAAAATTTAATTGAACTTTCAGAGGTTCTTCATCTCTGCTCCAGAAGAAGTAACCCATCGGAAATCTCTTGACCTCTGTGGTGCCGACTCCTCATTCACTGTGAATTCTGAGCGAAATCCCTCTCTGCCCACACTCCCCCAACCTAGTGAGGGCTCCTGTTCCCACTTCTGGGATACGGAGACAAAACAAGATCCACTTTCAGTCCAGAACTCGGTCCCCACATGCTGTCTGGAATACCGTTTGGGCCTCACATTGAATGTGGCACAAAATGGCAAGAGATGCTTTTGACTTGAGTCTGTTGCTTTGTGATCCGAGATTTTCATTTCATTGAGATTCCGAGAATCAAAATATCATCTATGATAGAAAGTACCTTTTTTCTTAGTCAAACATATGTTTCCAAATCCACCTAAAATATTGGGTCAAAACTTCTCCAGAAGTTTTCTCATCAAACAGAAGGGAATCAATGACCCTCTAGATTCAGTGTGTATCCCCATCGTGCTCTTTTGAAAACTCATCCACATCCTGCTCTGTGATGGAGCTGTTAGGACCTGCAGTGAGGACGGGAGAGGGGAGGGGTCTGTGTGTGGACACAAGGTGACCTTTGCTCCGATTCTCAGGCACAAACACACACATCTGCCTACAAGTACCCACACTGGATTGTTTAAACTGCAAGCTCAGGGTTACTATATTCAGGGGAATATTTGATATCACAGCTCAGTCTACTTTGTAGAATGTGACTTCTGAACATGTGGAGAGCCATATTCAGGTCATTCTCGTTAAAAGAAAAAGTCTTACTTTGAAAAATGTAAGACTGATTATAAATGCAGCTACATGTTTAATAGAAATAAAAGGAGAAAGGAATAATAGGATAACAGGACAGATGCAAAGGAGGAATGGCTGTTTCCATAATAATGGTGGAGGGTAGAAATCATAACAGAGGCTATTTCAGGAGAGTGAAAACACTCTGATTCCTGCATTGCACACTTATTAGCAGCTATAATCCCAATGAAATTAGAACTTAGAAGTGAAGTTGGTCAATATTTTCTACCCTCTACTTGAACTCTGATGATATAGATAGAAAGATGAATGAGTCTGGTCATTTATAAAATGCTGTCATAAAGACAAATGAATATACAGATTGAGACTAGCATAGACTTGGAAAATAAGGGGCCTAACTGGTTGGTTTAAAAAAAAAAATCAGATTTATCAGCAAGATGATTCAGATAAGAAAAGTGTGCACAGGAACAGCATAGAGTGAGCCATACACGAGGGGACTTCCAAAGTCAGAGGGCCTCAATGAGAACAGTCCACTGAAACGTGATTTCAACTTCATGAGAGCCAGGAGCCAGGACCACAAGAAAGAGCTGCTCTCCAGTCCTAGATGCCTGAACACACAGCTATCAAATGTTCCACTTCACTTGTTACTATGGGGATGATGTGTTCTGAGCAATCCAACCAATACAGGTTTTCATCTAAAGTATTGAATTTGGGACATTCCTGGCAGTGCAGGGGTTGAGACTTAGCGCTTCCATTGCAGGGGGTGCAGGTTCGATCCCTGGTCATGGAACTTAGGTCCCACAAGCTGCGTGGCATGGCCACAAAAAACACAACAAAAACAAACAAACAAAAAAACAAATTAAAAAAACTATTGAATTCACACAATTTAAATTTTAGTCACATTTCCATTTGAAAACTGTCTTTCAGGTTCAAGAAAAATTTAATATTGAACCCACAACACTCGTGCCTCTTTTTCAATGAATTCTCACAGGTGTTAGATATGCTGGGATTCCACCTGGAAAATGCACTGGCTCTTCATGGAAACATGTGACCTTGACGTCACTGAGGAATAGGGACATTCCCCTCAGCCACCCGCTATTCTGGAGCCACTTTGCAAAGAGCCCATTGTATTGGGAGACTGTCTTCCTGCAGGGCTGTCCCCGGACAGGGTTCACCGATGCCAGGAGAGGGACAATTCTGAAACCCAGAGTCTGTCCCCAACCCTCCTGGCTCAGCCCACTCAGATGCAGGTCAAAGAGCAAGGAGAACAAACAAGAAAAGCACACATTGTCCTTTGTCCTCATCCCTCTGCAGGGTCCTCAGATGTCCTCTCAGCTGCCGATGCTTCAACCACAGATGCAGATGAGCAACCAGCAGAGTCACCGCAACGGGGAGCCTGTGAGCTCAGGGCAGGATTTGGTTTCACTTCTCCATGAACTTGGACCACTGTGCAAAGTGCTACTACTTGTACCGGAGCTACAGTAATAATCAGCCTCATCCTCAGCCTGGAGCCCAGAGATGGTCAGGGAGGCCGTGTTCCCAGACTTGGAGCCAGAGAAGCGATCAGGGATCCCTGAGGGTCGTTTATTGACCTGATAAATCAAGGTTTTGGGGGCCGTGCCTGGGTGCTGTTGGTACCAGCTGACATAGTTATAACCCCCGATGTCACTACTGGTTCCAGCACAGGAGATGGTGATCGTCTGTCCTGGATTCCCAGACACTGAGGGAGGCTGAGTCAGGCCAGACTGGGCCCAGGACCCTGGAAAGAGGAGAAACACACTCTGGTCAGTTCCGTGTGGGGCCCAGGTCACCCTGAGGACAAAGACACAAAGGATCAGCCAGATGTCCCCGGGGACCCTTCCCTGGAGGCCTCACCTGTGCCCTGAGTGAGGAGGGTGACAAGGAGCAGAGCCCAGGCCATGGTGGAGACGCTCCAGACGCTGCCTTCTGAGCCCCCAGCCCTGGGCCTGGGCCCCCAGACCTCTCTTATCCCCTAACCCCTCAGAGGAGGGAGGGGCCTCCATGCAAATCTGCTTCCTGCACCTGCCCCTCCTGCCCCCCTCTGCTCACCCCCTCTGACATGGTTTGTTCTAGATTCTTCTGCATCCCTGGACAGCAGAGATTACTGGAGAATTAACTCCTTCACATGGTGTGTGAGGACAGACTGAGTCTATGACGTGATGTGGGAAAGGAATCCAGCCCGGGATTTCCTGTCTCTCCTGGTGTGAGAGTCATCGTGCTTCCTGGGGGAGGAATCCCAGAAGGTCCCCTCTGTGCTCTTGGGACAATGGAGAGGCCCTGAGCCCAGGCGGCTGAAAGATCCAACTGCCCCGCTTTCCGGGAGTCAGAGGCAGAGCTGGGTACCGGTAACCCCTCAACTCCCTCTTTTTTTTTTTTTTTTTCAACTCCCTCTTTTTTAAAAACATTTTATTGAAGGGACTTCCATGGCAGTCCAGTGGTTAACACTCTGCGCTTCCACTGCAGGGGTGCAGGTTCGATCCCTGGTCGGGGAACTACAATCCTGCATGCCGCATAGCGCTGTGAAAAAAGAAAAAAAGAAAAAAAAGAAAGAAAAAGAACAAAGAAACTGAAAATTTTTATTGACGTGTGCTTGATTTACAATGCTGTGTGAATTTCTGCTATTCAATAAAGTGATTCAGTTATACTCTATATACATTTTTTCATATTCTTTTCCATTATCGTTTATCAGAGGATAGTGAATACAGTCCCCTGTGCTATACCATAGGTCCTTGATGTTTATCCATCTTATATATAATAGTTTGCATCTGCTAGTCCCAAGCTCCCAATCCATCCCTCCCACACCCCCCAACTCCTTCTTTTCCCCCTCAGTTTAGAGGGTCCTCACGTTCCCCTCCAGCCTCTGTCTCTGCAGTGCTCTGAGTCTGAGGCCCGAGCCTGAGCCCTGGGCCATTTATTAGCACTTTTGAAGATGATTTGTTGGGGTACAAATGCTTTTGGACATAAGAAGTGTTCCGTGGGGAGCCCCTCTTGAAACTTCATACAGGACAGTATAAGCCTCAAGTACCTTCCCCAAATCCTGGCCCTTGCTGCCCCCTGGTGGCTGCAGACGGTGTCAACCAAGCCCCTGGGAGGCAGCTGAGCGGGGGCTGGAAATCCCTCTTGCGTTGCCCTCCCCTCCTCCCTCCTTCCCCATCAAGCTCAGCACCAGGCCCCCGATCCCTTCCATCCCCTCTAACCTCATTTCTCTTTGTCCATTAACTCCCTCCACGATGGGATGTGTCACCTGCCACACCAGGTGGCCTGGACCCTCACCCCAGGACTGTTTAGCCCACCCCACCACAGCCTTGGTACCAGGTTATGCCTGTGAGGCAACTCTTCATACCGAGTGACAGACATTTCAGGAGCCCAAGAGAGGTGACTCTATGGCCAATGGTGGGAAAAGCTAAAGGCTGGCCTTGGGGATTTAAGGAGAAGGAGAAAGATGTTTGGGGGAAGCAATCATTTTTGATTCATGACTATTGCTTAAGTGTGTTTTGAACATGTTTGTGCTTTTTTATTTTACACACTGGTTAAAATAATAATGTCTGTTATTAAAGATAAGACTAAGTCCCACAGTCTGCAAGTTGCAGACCCAGGAAAGCTGTTGGTGTGATTCAGACCAAGTCCTAAGACCTGATACCGAAGTTGCTGAGGACAGAGGAAAATGAGATGAGATGTCCCAGCTCAACAGCGAGACAGGAAAGGGGCAAACTCCTCCTTCCTCTGCTCTTGTTCTATCCAGACCCTCAAAGGACTGGATGCTTCTCAGTTCCTCCTTTGCTCCAAGCCCTGAGGCTTGGCACGCAGGGAAGTGGGCAGATGCCCTGGCCCAGCCAGGAAGGGGCGGGGGGAGGATGTCTTCTTCCCAAGAAGTTGTTCTGAAGCTGGTTCTGAGGGACACGGAGCACCTGGCCTTCTGATGAGTTCCCCTCCCCACACATCTGATCTCCCCCTTCCACCACACACACACCTGGGGAGGGGCTTCCTGCCCTCTGCATCTGCAAGGCCATTGCCTGCAGGAGGCCTGAGTTTGAGTCTGGGATGGAAGGATACTGGCCTCTACCTGAAGGCTCCTGCCTTTCCCTCTGAGCTCATTCATAGCTACCCCAAAAGGATTTTCTTTCTTTTTTTTTTTTTTTTTTTTTTTTTATGTGGACCATTTTTAAAGTCTTTATTGAATTTGTTACAATACTGCTTCTGTTTTATGTTTTGGTTTTTCGGCCACGAGGCATGTGGGATCTTAGCTCCCCGACCAGGGATCAAACCCGCACCCCCTGCATTGGAAGGCGAAGTCTTAACCACTGTACCGCCAGGAGAGTCCCCCAAAAGGATTTTCAAAAGTGGTGGTTCCCCCAAATCAGGACATATGGCCTTAGGAACGCAGACCAGCCATCCTGGATTGTCTCCAAGACCTTCCTTGTCAGCTTAATCTTGCAGCAGACTGGGGGACTAGAGGCTGTGTGGGGTGACTGAATTTCTTCATATCTCCAAAATAAATCACTGGTCAAGGAAAACATTTATGTTGGAAAAGTTTACCCCCAAATATAGAAAAGTTGGGAATTCCCTGGTGGTCTAGTGGTTAGAACTCCATGCTTCCACTGCAGGGGGTGTGGTTCGATCCCTGGTTGGTGGGGAACTAAGATCCCACGTGCTGTGCGGCGAGGCCAAAAAACAAAACAAAACAAAAACACAAAAAACAAGCAAAAAACACCCCAAAATATAGAAAATTATTTTACCATGGCCAGCGTTATCATTTTAGTGATCATCTTCTGGACATCTTGACATGCTTATCTACAATGTTCAGGAAAAAGAATTACATGTATTCCAGGAGGTGGGAGGGGAGGTCCCTGTAACTTTCACTGCTTCTTCTACTCCAGGCCTAGTCTAGCCCCCAGGAATATGGTAAACATTGTGAGCATTGCTTGAAGCAATGAAATGAATGAATGTTACTTTCATGTTTACTTGTACATGAATAGGTCTATATCATAAATATCTCCGACGTCATCTTTTCAGTGTGTCAACCTGAAATCAGGCCTTAAATCAGCCATTGAATCATGAAAATAACGATCGGCAATTTTCAAAGGGATCCCCTTTCCATTTCAAGTCCCACAGATGCATCCTTTGCCCTCTCAGAGAATTAGTTACAACCTGCCACTTTAAAACAATGGTCTTCTTGTTTTGGTCTTTTTCTGGTTCCACCCTAAAACTTATGAGCACTATCTCCTTGAGTGTTGCATCAGCAGCCTCTCAAGGATGAATGTTTGTTGAATGAGCCTGGACAAGAGGAAGGAGAGGGAGGCTGAGTCTCCAGTTCCAAGGTGAAAAAATTGAGTTTTTACCAGCCCTGTTCCAGGTAACAATCCCAGGTCCAGGGGGATCAACACAATGCCCTCATTTGCATGTACCTATGTATTCATTCATCCATCCATCCATCCATGGGTATAGCTGGACACCTTAAGCTCTGTTAGCTCACAGGCACGGGGGATGTCTGGGGAAATGGCAGGGTTGAGCCACGAAAGATGGCCATCACTACTGCCCTGCCTGTTATTCTTGGCCACCACTACCTTCTGGTGGCCTGTGGTTAAAGATTTAGGGTCACCTGGATGACAAGGACACAGCCTCACAGTCTGAGGAGACCAAGTACTTACTGGGCTTGAGTGAGGAAGCTGAATTCAAAGGACCCAAAGGAGGTCCCCCAGGCCAGCGTGAGTGACAGGCCTGGGGTTCCGCTTTGCTCTTAACCCCTCCAGGCAAGAATCCTCACCCGCCTGGCTCTCACCATCTCTCCAGAAGCCCGACTTTCTCCCCTAGAGGGGCTGGGAGGAAGGAGGTGCCAAAACCGTCCTGGATTCCATCTCTCCAGTGCCCCCTGGTGGCCCGGATGCGACATCCCCAGGGTTGAGGGGCACCGCTTGGGAGGGTCCCGCCCACACTTTCCTTTTCCACGCCCCTTCCTTTGTCCGAAGGTGTCCGTTGGTGAAAAGAGGAGAACCCTGCACTCAGGACCAGCACAAGCTGAGGCCATCGGAGGGGCTGCGGAGGTCAGACGGAGGTGAAGAGACCAGATGCAGCAATTGTTTGGCTTCTGAAAAAAACTGGAAAACCAAATGGGGGGGTGGGGAGGTGGGAAGCACGATCTGGATAGAGGACAATCTAGTCAAACCCTGGCTGGGGTCTCCGCTGCCCCAGGGGTCACATAAGTGGTAAAGTCGAGAGAGTAGGGGGTACTGGACTGGCCAAGGTCAGGGACATCTTATCTACAAGAGGGAGGTGGGAGTGGGCGAGAACCCTCGCCCACGGGGCCCTGGAGCCAGCCCTGGCACCCCACGCCCCGCAGAGAGGAAGGGGTTGTGGAAGAACAGGCCCAGAGGTGGGGGTGGGAGAGGAGTTGGAGGTGGGGGTTCTAAGCCTCGACCCCTCCCTCCGGATCTCAAGGGCCCCTTTATCCCAGCCCACGCCCACCCCTCCCCACCCCCCCACCTACCCCCACCCCATCCCCACCTCACCCCGTTATCCATCCTACCCCATTCCCCCATTCCCATTCCCCATTCCACGATTCCTCCCTCCCCCACCTCACTTCCATTCTATCCCATCTCCTACCCCCACTTCACCCATTCCCCCCATCTCCTCCCCATCCCCCCAACCCTACCTTTCCCCCACCCCTCCCCCACCCCATCCCCACTCTCACCCCCCGGCCGTCCAGTGGGCATGGCCACAGACGCCACCCCTCCCCCTCTCCCCACTCCCTCCCCGCCTATTAAAATGAACCCCTTCTAGACTCCCTGGGATACCCCACTCGCGATCCCAGGATCTCGTGAGATTTGCCCCAGGAGGAAACAGAAACCAGGATTGGTCGGGCCGCGTGGTTTCCGGGTGGGGCGCTGCTGAGTTCGCGGTTCTTTGTCCGCAGAGCACAAGCGGGGGACCCCGTGGCGTACCGCTGCAGCGCGAAACGTAAGTTCCCGTCCTGGTGCCCCCGTGTTCCCGCGGGGTGACCTTGAGCTAGTCCAAGGGGCCCCCGCTCCTGTTCTCCACCCGAAAACGAGCTATCACGACTTGGGGCTGGAGCGGAGGCCGCACGGGGTGGGGCGGCCGCCTTGGGCCTCTCCGGGCCACGTGCCCCGTGAAGAGGCCACAGCGTTGCGTGGGGGACGTAATAATCCAAGGAACCCGGGTCTGCGGGGATGGCCTGAGCTCATCGGCCGCCGCTTTGCGCTGGAAATGGGGTCCCCTCGGGAGGTGCCAGGGGGTGGGGGGCAGAGAAAGGGGCAGAACTGGGGCTGCAGGACGGCGGTCAGTGCCCTTAGAAGAAGGTCCCCTTGACCCGAGCACCAGGTCTTTTCTTCGATTGTCTGCTGCTTCAGCCGAAGAGAAACTTCTCGGGTTTGGAGATACGAAGAGATTCTCACTGAAACGGCAGGGTCGGGGCTCCGGTTTTCAGTTCACCCAGCAGAGTTCTCACTGTGGCTTCGTAAATACACGTGTTAACACACCGTGTCCTTGTTTTTTGGAGAATTTGGGTTCTTATTCTCAGACTTGGGTGGAGACGGGTGACTGAGACGGTAGGAAACCAGGGAGACCGGGTGTCGGAGGACCTGAGGCCAGTGTGAGCTGGACCAGTGCGGCGAAGACATCTTCAGGTAAACTGGTCCCCTGCACCTCCTCATGTCCCAGGAAGTCCTGTTGCTCCCTCAGTGCTGGTAATCGCGGAGCTGCATGCAATCTGCATCCTGAAGCCCTCACAGCGGGAGGAGGATGAGCAGCCTTTATTTTTCCAAGTCATTTTCCCAAGAGAGCTTTCATCCTGCTGCCTTCTTTGAAGAAGCAGCTGCAGTGTGTTGGGGTCCCATTCCCGAAGCCACGGTTACATTCAGAACCTGTGCTTGGGGCGAAGGAGCAGGGCTGGCATCAGCCCCCAGAGACTTGACTCCTGTGTGGTGTTGGGCAGGGGCAGGGTGGGTGAGCCCAGGGAGGTTTTGGTCTCCCTAAGTGGTGGGCTGGGACCCCTGGGCCTAGGGGCGGTCCTGGAAAGAAAGCACCCAGAGGGCACAACGAGTCCTCCAGCTGCAGCCCAAGGAGGCCAGGAAGGCGGACCTGGAGCTGGAGGATGGAGAGGGACCCCAGGGGCGAGGACGATCTCGTGCACTGGGGGTGTTGGGCAGCATGTGGGTGCCGTTGATACCAGCACACCGGGCTGTAACCCCCAGTATCACTGCTGCCTCCAGAGCAGGAAATGTGGCCTCTCTGTCCGAGAGCCACAGACACTGAGTGGCTGTGTCAGGACAGACTGGGCTCAGGACCCTGAGAGGAGCAGGATGTGCAAAGGGGAGAGGTCAAGGTCATCACTCCAGAGATGTTCAGGGTGGAGGGAGAAAAGGGGGTCAGCCCTGGGCTGCCAGACGGTGCCTTCCTTAGTGCCTCTCACCTGTGCAGACAGACCATGAGCAGAGCCCAGGCCATGGCGGAGACCCCCACAAGCTCTTGTCCTGCAGCCATGGCGCCAGGCTGGGCTCCCCACACCTTTCTTAGCCCCTGCCTCACGTGTGTGAGGGACCTCTGTGCACAGCTGCTTCCCAGATCCTTCAGGCGACACCCTATCAGCAAACCTGCTTACTTCCTCCTGCCGAGGGCAAGCAGTGCTGGGAGGTTTCCTGGAGCCTGAGGTCCCGGGGTACTGCTGCTGAGCCGAGGTACCAGTGAGTGCAGGCCTTTCTGGATTTCTCCCCGATATATCGCCCCTCCCCCCATCTTCCTGGAAGACCTGGCAGGACCCACAGACCTGCTGAGTGCCTGGACTGTGGTGGGTGATGTCCCCTGAATGGAGGCTCCTGTCCTCCGCTCTCGTCCCCGACCTTGTCCACTGTCCACGAACAGAGTGGGCTGTTCCCATCCACAGGCGACTTCCCCGGGCACACTCCCACTGGGCTGGCACGGTGATGGCTTAGCGAGCCCTGGACCAGGAGCCAGGGGCCTCGTTCCTGTGTCACCCTCTCGTGGCTGGCTCTGTGACACAGGTGCAAGGGACTCGCCCTTTTGAGCCTCAGCCACTGCACAGGGAAAGGAAAAAGCAATCTAAGGCCGCTGCCGACGTTTCAGATCTTGAGGGAGAAGCCGAGATGAGGAGAGTGAAACGCTTTGGTGATTTAAGCTCTACCAAACACGAGGAATTGTTGACTGACTCATCATTCTGAGTCAAAATCCAGCTTCAGGCTCCCGGTCCCCATCTCCCAGAGAAGCTTCAATGAAGAGCATGGTTGTGACAAAAAAATGAAGATGTCCCAGAGGCAGTGATGCCAGCAAACATCTTCACAGTAAAGGAACTTGGAGATAATGTCAGGCCCTGAAAACACAAAGGGTGAAATGTTGGAAGCAGATCCGGGCTTAGAAAGCAGAGTGACACTGCAATGAGAAGCCCGCGCACCACAATGAAAAGTAGCCCTCGCTCGATGCAACTACAGAAAGCCCATGCACAGCAACGAAAACCCAATGCAGCCAAAAATAAATAAATTAATTAATTAGTTTTAAAAAAAGGCAGAGTGACAGGTTGCCCAGGCGTAGGAAGGACACTCAGCCCCGATTGAAAGTTGTGTGATGAGAAGCAGGGAAGCAGTGTTGAGAGGATTTTTGATGAGTTTTTCGCAAAGAAACAAAACACTTTTTCTCAGTGCTTAAAATCACAGTGTACTAAAAAAAATAGCTTTACTATTTTTACTTTTCTAAACATTACAGTGGATCGTGTTAAGAGGGTTCTTAATGTTTTGAAAAAATATGTAATGGCTGCAGGAAACATCATATTGTGCCTTAGATTATGAAGGTTGGCTTTGCGGTTTCAGCATGCGTGGTCGCCTTGGTGGCCCTGCCCCACCGTGCAGGCCAGGTCTGCCTGTCATTATTTTTTCGACTTGCTTGTTTTTCGTTTGTCTGCTCAGTCGAATGCAAGGTCCGCGCCTCAGGGACACCCTGAGTGGAAGACCGTGACATTTTATTTCTTCCAGTCTTACTGAGATAGAATTGACATACAGCCCTATATAAGCTTAAAGGGTGCAGCATCATGAGTTGACTTGCATCCATCATGCAGCAATGATCGCAGTAAGTCTAGTGAACATCCATGTTCTCATATGGATACAAAATTATACAGAAAACAGATTTTTCCCCTGTGATGAGAACTCTTAGGATTTACTCTCTCAATGACTTTCATACGTAACCTACAACAGTGTCAGTTATACTTACCATGTTGTACATCACCTCCCTAGTATGTACTTCTAACTAGAAGAAGACCATGACGTTTTCACTGGGCTGTCCCTCCCCGTCACCCAGAACAGCAGTGGATGGTCTGCCCCAGGCACTCTGTAAATGTTGAGTAAATTGAGGGTTGTCGATAGAGGGGGAGCCTGGGTACGGGGGTGAGGGGACCAGCTGGGCGGGAGACCTCCCTGGGGGCACGTCCCCTCTGCCTGGTGCCTCCTGCCAGCCCTCAGCACAGGGTGGGCTGCCCCCTCAAAGGTGGAGCTAGTGCTCCCTGAGTTCTGAGGCTCACTGACCCTCCTCCAGTGGAAAAAAGTCCAGTGCAAAGGGCCGGACAGCCCAACGCACCTGGTGTCACTCTGAGCCACAGTGACCTTATGGCTTGGTGTTGGAGATTTGGGGTCAGTTGGATGACAGGGATGCAACACCGGACCCCTCTTCTCTCCTCCTCTTTCCAAAAGCACAGTTCCCACCATCTCAGGCAATAACGAGGTTGACCGTGCGAAAGTCCTGAGAAGCATCCTCTCCGGGGCCAAACGCCAAGACTGGGGCCTCCCCTTCTCTCTCAACCTCTCTCATCTTTGTGTCTAGGGTCAGTGCTCCCTCTCTGTGCCCTTGGAGTTGGCGGGGGGGACAGCCACTGGCACCTCCCCCAGGCCGAGGCAAACAGAGCCAGATCCTGGGGACACTGACAGTCCCCAGGTGCCCTTAGTGGTCCCAGACATGGCTTCAGCATATAAGGGACACAGCTCTGAGAGCCAGGAAACCAAGCCCCCGGCTCTGCTGCCATTTCCCTCCTCCCCCCTCGTCCTGGGCCATCCCCCGCCCAACCAGCCTGGAGTGGGCCCTCAGCCTCCCGCACCCCTACTTGCCTCTAGAAGCACCTCCCTCAGGATTAACTGGCTGGACCCAGAGTGACCTGGACGTCAGACATGTCCTCACTGGGGAGGAAGAAGTGGGGAGACTTGCTTGTTTCGGTCTAGATGTCATTGGATCTGAAGTGGAACCACATCTTGCCAAGTGCAGGAAGAGGCAGAGAGGGCTGACAGAGACCTTCGATTTTTCAAAAGACCCAGAGGGCAAAATATTCCGGGGCAAGAAGAGATCTTACTGCAGAGGGAAAGGAGACATACCAGTTCCTGGGTAGGACCTTGTCTGCTCGAGGCTGGGTCAAGAGAGCCGAAGGAGGAGAAGCCACCATCGGCCTGGCACCCAGGGCCTCTGTCAGCCTGGCGCCTCTGAAGACCAGCAGGGTTGGGGTCTTCTTCTGGAAGCCAGGAAGGGTCATCTTCCAGCATTTCTGGTGCTTCTTTGAATCCAGAAAAGCAGCTGGGCTTTTCTTTACCTTCTTCTACACTTGTTATGTCAGAAGAATTGGGGAGAAATCCTTGATTTCTGTTGATGCCAGTGGAAGGATGTCCGGTCCCCCACCCTTCCTGCATTGTGGCCACACCCCAGGCTCTGGGAGAGGTGGGCTGACTTGCCAGGGATGCAGAAAGAGGGGGCTGCCCCGTCAGCACAGGCCAGGAGCAGGAACCTGGGGACACAGATGCATTCTAAAGACCCCAGGAAGGCCCTGGGGGCAGATGCTTTGCGATCCCAGTAGAAATTCTGTGACTGGAGACGGGAAGGGAGACAGGACATACCCCCACCATGAGCTCAGAGGCTGCTCTGGCCTGTGCAGCATGAGAACAGGTGACCAGGATGTGGTAGAAACGTCCCCCAAACTGACTCATGCCTGGGCCTTGGGAGTTGTCCTGGGCCAGTCCTGACACTGGGCAGGAAGGACAGGTCTTCCTGCAGATGTGCCCCTGGTCCTTCTGCCTCCGGACAAACAGGCTCTGCATGGAGGTGGAGGTGGACAGAGGAGTGTCCCCTGCCTCTCTGGGGAAGAATGTTTGGCTTATACTTCCCATTTTTACATCATTCGAAGGCAGTGGTCCCTCCTGCCTCCTTGGATCTCCTGGATGCTGGGTTCCCATGGAAGCATCCCAGGCTTGGACGTCTGCCATTTCCTGTTTCCCCGAGGTCCACGTGAAGTCAGTCATCTCTTCTTAACGCTCTGTGGGGCAGGTCCATCCACACCCCTCCCCCGAGCGGGTCTTCTGGTTACTCCCTGCGTGGAGCATGGCAGTGTCTACCCCTGGCCAAGTCCCCGGCTCACCAGGCTGAAAAGGAAACTAACTGAATTTCAGCTTTTCTCTGAAGGTTATTTGAGGTGCTGGATGAAAAGTGCGAGCACCACACAGTGGCTGCTCCAGAATCAGGAACATTCTGCTTAACTTACTAATCTCGACTTCCTGCAGCAAATCAGTCAAGGTGATGGTCTGGGGGTTGAATGTCCATAGAGCACATTCCAGCTTAACCCTGTTTTAGGCAAACTGCTGATAGGGACGGTAGAAATTTGGAGAAAGCAGTCTCGGAAATTACCAAACCAGAGAGCATCCTTCAGAGAATGCTGCTGCGTCGCCCACAGAATAGAATTGTCGGGGCGTCACAATGCAGGGGGTGGAGAGGTTCCGTCAGCCTGTATTCTGAAACCTCAACAGAACCAACGTGTGAGCCAGCTCAGCAGGGGCATCGCCCCCAAACCCTTCAATACTGAACAGAACTTCACATCCGCTGAGGAGAGGTTTGGTGTTAGCGTAGCTGTGCTTAACGCAGAGCAAGAGAAAATTTGAATTTTGTTTGTGGGCCTAATGGCGCTCTCCCATCAGAATCCCTGTAAGTGAAAGCCTTAGGGGAGGAGTTGGGGGGCTTTTTGAAGCTGCTTTGCATTACTTGTTTCCTAGGATTGAGGAAATGTTAAGTTATCCGCAAACACTGGGAAGGGGCCTTTGAAGGTCATGATGAGGGTTGAAGCTGCTGGACAGAGCCTGGGCTGGGATGTGGAAGAGGACGCCTGAGCCTCAGGGCAAGTCCTCTTCTGGTTGCAGCCCTTTGCTGACACCGATATGTGTGCTTGGCCCGCGTTTATTTCCCTCCCTGCCTCCAAGAGCCCAAAGAGCCCACAGCCCTGACCCCCTCAGTGGCTTTCAGGCTGAATAAGGTGTGTCCCAGGTTTGGCCACCAGCACAGTTCGGGCCTCTCCCAGCCCACATGCCTACATTTCATCGTCTCAAGCCAATTTGCAGATCCCCGCTTATGGGAGGAAACACCCTTTGCCTCCAGGGACAGAGGGAGGAAGATTGAGTCTTGGGTTTGCCTTGGGTTTAAGGGATCCACCAGGTGCCCCCGTAGCCACTCCTGCTGGCAATTTCTCAAGCCCATCCTGACAAAAGTCTCTGAATTCCTCCAAACAAAACACACTTTACCTCGTCTTGGGTAATTTCCTTGGTCTCATTACAAACGCCCAGCCCCTCCCTCTTCCCAGCCAGCTCCTAGTTGTAATTTTGACGTGACCTCCTTTGGGGAAGCCTCAACCCTCAAAATCTGGAGGACCCACCATCCCTCAGTGTTAACCTCTGTTCCCCCGTGAACGGGCACACATTTTGCGGTTTTAGGTTACGTATAAGTGACTGCGTGATTCTCAGGAATTTTGTTATATTTCTTTTTCTTTTGGGGTGACACCACTAGGTCTGCACAAAGCTGTCTTAACTCAGACATTTGGGTAATTTTGATGTGGCCCGAACTCCCCCAACAAGTATACTTTCAGGTTGGTTTTCTTCTTTTATCTTTCGCTTTCATGAGTGGACAGAGGATCCTATCAGTTGTGTGTAACAAAGTCAAATCAGCGTTAGCTGGATGGATTTCTAGTAATAAGATTCCGCTTTCAATTGGAAATGGAAATTTCAGCTGGGATCTGAAAAGTGTGGCCAGGAAGGCCTATCATGGCTTCTCAGGAGCCAGAGGAGGGACTCAGAGGCCTGAGCACATTGCTCCTTGCACCACACCCGCCCTGGCGTCTGGGGCCTTGGGCCCTGACCACTGCCCCAGCCAGGGTCTCCACAGGACAGGCCATGCAGGCCAAGGTCCTGTAGAGAATTTTTCTTCGCCTTCTGTACACGTTTGCAGTAGCAGGCTTTGCTTTTGCTTCTACATGAAGTTTTGCCTTAATCCCAAACGTTGTGATTTCTGCTCTGGTTTATGCCACTCTTATAGACAGTTACAGTGTTTCTTAACCAAATAGTATTTTTTTCTTTTTTTGATGTAAGACATCTAATTAGTTGGAATTTTTTGATGACATTTTATGTATTTGGTTTGTGACCAGTAATTATAGTTCATATCATTTATGGTTTTGTGATTTTTACTAGTTTAAAGGGTTTTTTGGTTTGTTTTCGTTTTAGAAATGAAAAGTTTTTTTTTTTTTAATTCCATGGAATAAAAAAAAATTCCACGGAATATTTTAAAGAGTGGAGGCTTTGTTCTAAATGTGAGCGCTTTGTTCCTCTGAACTAAATCGTAATAATAATACTCGTAGGTACATCTTGGAATCAGTTTTTTTTTTTCTTAATCTCTAACATCACATGCTATCAAATACTGTCATGCTGCTTTATGGTTTCTGATTTAAAGATTTTTAAATGGGGTAACAGTACCCACTGTGTGGTGCTCCTCCATCTTTCCCATCTGGGTTATTTGTTGGAGTTTAGGAAGAGGCCATGTTGGGCTAAACTCCTTATTCCTGTTGTTTTCAGTCCTTGAGTGATAATCAGAAGCTTGTCTCCGGAGAGGGTGGGGTCAGCTGTCAGGCTTCTAGGTACCCACCTGTCAGAGGAGCTGGGATTAAACGCAGCAGCAGGTGGATATGGGATGGGGCGAGAGGTCACCTTGTCCCGTCATTGGGGCCTGGCGCCAGCAGGGCCAGAGCTGTGGCTTTGTGGCCAGAGGGGTGTCTTTGGCCCTGCGTTGGGTCCCCTAGAGGGTGGAGGGACGGCAGGGTCGCCCGTCCTTGGCCCGAGAAGGACCCACCCCTTGCTCTCTGGTGTCCCTCCAGGAGGCATTACGGAGCAGATTCTTCAGGATGGGCATCCGGGCCCCGCCGCAACTCCTGGAACTGGCCGGCCGGAGCCTGCTGAGGGATGAGGCCTTGGCCATCGCCGCTCTGGAGGAGCTGCCCGCTGAGCTCTTCCCGCCCCTGTTCTTCGCGGCCTTTGCTGGGATGCGCAGCCAGGCCCTGAAGGCGATGGTGCAGGCCTGGCCCTTCCCCTGCCTCCCGCTGGGGGCCCTGATGAAGGAACACAAGCCTCAGCTGGAGACCTTCCAAGCTGCAATCGATGGCCTGGACGTCCTGCTTGCCCAGGAAGTCCGCCCCAGGTGAGGGCGACCCGGCAGGCGGGTGGGGCCTGGGGGTCTGAGCAAGACGCAGCTGGTGTCAGGGAGGGTGCGGGGCCACGGGGAGGCCTTGGGGCCGTGGCTGGGCCACTCTGGGAATAGGCTTTCGGGCGTGCAGGGCTACTTAAGGTGCAGAGGTGACAAAAGGCACGTGGGCCCACCCTCTCCTCATGGCACTTAAAGTGGGGACCAGGAGGGGCCCCGGAAGCTCGAGGAGCAGCTGGTGTCTGGGGTGTCGCACCCTTGCCTGGGTTCTGAGCCATGCGGTCCTGGTCCCCGTGGGTCTCCGCACGGCTCAGCATGTCTCCCGTTGTCCCGCAGGCGGTGGAAGCTGCAGGTGCTGGATTTGCGCCGGAACGCCCACCAGGACTTCTGGACCGTGTGGTCCGGCACCAGGGCTGGTGTGTGCTCGCTGCTGGAGCCTGAGGCGGCCCAGCCCATGAGGAAGAGGCGCCGGGTGGAAGGTGCAAGGGCGTGGCCGAAGCAGACCTGCGCCCCCGTGGAGGTGCTCATAGACCTGTACCTCAAGGAGGGCACCCCTGACCCGCCCCTCAGCTACCTCCTGAAGAAGGTCAAGCAGAGGAGGGGCTCACTCCGCCTGTGCTGTCAGAAGCTGAGGATCTTCGCCATGCCGATGCAGAACATGAGGAAGATCCTGAAGCTGGTGCAGCTCGACTCTGTCCAGGACCTGGAGGTGAACTGCACCTGGAAGCTGGCCACCCTGCGCAGGTTCGCGCCACACCTGGGCCAGATGGTCAACCTGCGCCGGCTGCTCCTCTCCCACATCCACATGATGCCGCACGCCGCCTCCGGCAAGGAGGAGCACTGCATCAGCCAGCTCACCACCCAGTTTCTCAACCTGCAGCACCTGCAGGAGCTCTACCTGGACTCCATCTCCTTCCTTGAGGGCCGCCTGGACCAGGTGCTCAGGTGAGGCGTGGTGCTGTCTCTCTGCAGACCAGGGCAGGCCCCTCTCGTTTCATTACCCGTGGGGTGTCTGTCTACCGTCTGCCTGCCATGGATGGTGCCAGGGTGCACGGGCCACTCAGAGGTCCACACGATGCCGCCACTCCGTCCCCTGGCATCTTGTCACATAGCCTCCCAGGTTAGGGTCAGAGGTGTGGCCTCAGTTAGATGCCTGTCAAAGGGGGCTCTTTGCTGGGAATCTGCATCTTGGGGGCTTTGGGCCAGGTGAGGGTGGCTTTGGGCCAGGTGAGGGTGGCTTTGGGAATTCTTCCTGAGAGAGTGATGTCTAAGCTGAGATCATGGAAAATAACTAAGCAAGGAGGACATTGACCAGGGGAAAGCCCATCCAACGTGAGGTTTCAAATCGGAAGCTCTGTGCTGAGCAGTTGGTCCACGTGAGCCTGTCCCTCCCACCTATCCCACTTTCCTGTCTGTCCCGGGTTGCTTTAGGCTCCAGGTGAGGTGTGATGTGGGAAATGGGTGATTCTGGAGATGACGGGGAGGGAGCAGGAGTGAAGAATTGTGGAGTCCATCAGGACATTAAGCAGTTATTGCTCCTAAGTAGTCCAGAGAAGAGAAACAAAAAATCAAATGAGTATCATTATTGAAGTGGTTCCAATCTCGAGTCCAAATTACAATTATTATTTGCTTCTAAGGATTCTGATTACATAGGAATTCTTCAGTAACAAATTACTTCTTCTAGAAATTTGTTTTTCATTCTTAAAATAGAATCATAGCTTTACCTGGAACACAATGATGAAAGATGAGAGAATGCAGCCTGATTTATTTGTGTGAAAGAGTTGGATTGATTTCCTTTCTGGCAACTGCAGACTCAAAGCATTAGGAATAAACGTGTTCATTCAACAAGGACAAAAAAAAAAAAAAAAGAGTTGTGGAAAGTGAGGGATGGTTTGTGGCTGATACAGTGACCAGAGTTAGCCCCTGCCGGCTGGACCCCTCTGGACGTTGCCAGACCTTGCCTGGCTTAGCCCTTTAAGCACAGATCCCAGTACCCTCACTGGGAACAGAAAAACGGATGATGGGGTCCAGGAGGTGGCAGGAAGGAAGCCCGAGTTGAAAGCAGTTTAGGTCATGTCTCCCAATACTGTAGTTTGCTGATCCCCTCTCTCGCTTGGGACATGGTGTCAGGCTCCCCGGTGGGCACCTGCCATTGTTACCTCACCTGTGCTCACAACACCTGGCAGGGGTACGTCGTCCCCCACTTGACGGGTGAGCACAGGGAGCAGTTGAGGATTCCTTCCCTTGACCCCGTCACACGGCAGAGAAGGGATGGGGAAGGACCCCGCTCAACCTTGGGCTGACCTGACACCTCTCCTTTGACCATGCAGCATCCTCCGGAAGACTGGGATCTGGTGAAATGGGTTTCTCTTCCCTTGAGGCCTGGGCCACCCCACATCCCTCCGCCCACCACCTCCATCCTCCCGGGGCTGACTGCTCTGTCTCTCTCCAGGTGTCTGAAGAACCCCCTGGAGACCTTGTCGATTACCAACTGCCTGATTTCGGAGTCAGACCTGATGCATCTGTCGCAGTGCCCGAGCGTCAGCCAGCTGAAGGATCTGGGCCTTAGCGGGGTCAACCTGACCAGCATAAGCTCTGAGCCCCTCCGGGTCCTGATCGAGAAGGCCTCGGCCACCCTCCAGGACCTGGACCTGGACGAGTGTGGCATCATGGACTCCCAGTTCAGCGCCCTCCTGCCCGCCCTGAGCCACTGCTCCCAGCTCACCACCTTCAGCTTCTGCGGCAACCCCATCTCGATGGCTGTGCTGGAGAGCCTGCTGCGCCACACCGCGGGGCTGAGCAACCTGAGCCACATGCTGTACCCCGCGCCCTTGGAGAGCTACGAGGACGTGCGCGGCACCCTCCACCTGGGCCGCCTGGCGCACCTGCACGCCCGGCTCAAGCAGATGCTGCGGGAGTTGGGGCAGCCCAGCGTGTTCTGGTTCAGCGCCAACCCGTGTCCGCACTGTGGCGACAGGACCTTCTACAACCCAGAGCCCATCCTGTGCCCCTGTTACATGGCCGCCTAGACCAGCGAACGAGCCGCAGGCTTTGTCCTGGCATGCGGGCACTGCCGCTCAGACCTCAGCGCATCTCGAAGAAACACAAGCTATAGTTTCAGACAGTTGTTCATTGTTAGCGGGAAAAGGAAAGGTGATTCAGAGCAGGCCGGGGGGATGGTGACTTGGGGGTTGATGGGATCTTCGGGGAGATGCATCCTATAGATTTAGAAATGTGAATCTGAATTTCTAGAGGGGGATTCAGGCTTGAGAAGTAGATGGGGGTGTTATCCCTATGTGGATGGTTATAAAGAAATGGTCAGAAATAAAGGGAACCTCAGTGTCAATCACCTGGTGTTCACTGTGATCTGTGACTGTGATTCTCCCATTTAAACCTCAGGAATCTCCTGTTAGTGATTAAATAAGAAGTCAGCATGTGTGAGGCCCAGGCACCCTAGGCTGGATGAGGTTCGGCCTCAAGAGTTAACAGCACCATTTCTCCCTCCCTTTGGTCTTGTTTCTGGATCATCTGTTACCTCCTCACTTCTGTGGCTGTTCAGTCTATCATTGCACACAAGGTGCATCATCAGGGCCTGGAACGTACTAAGTGTCCAATAATGAGCACCACTGGAGGGAACATTCTTCCAAGGGACCCTCGCTGCTGACTCCACGCAGGCCCTGGACTCTAGCACCCTCCGCAGTGGATCCAGCAGATACACAGCCTCCATCCCTGGCCCTGGGTGGTGCCAGGATAGGGCTTCAATGTGCAAAGTCAGGCCCCGAGTCCTGAGGGGAAAATCCACCCACAGACCATCTGGAGCCTCTGGGACTCACCAGCCCATAACCTCCTTCCCACTGCGTCCAGCCCCTTGAATTCAATTAGTTGTGTCCTGTAAAAACATCTTAATTCCTCCTAGCAGAATAATAGTAAGCTCACATAGACAAATAACATTTGTTTACTATTCGTTTCCCACATTGAAAAGAGTTCATCATTTTGTGCGGAGGTAGGTCACACCAGGGTGAGAATACCCTTCTTCCGGGAAGACCCCCCCTTCTTCCCTGTCAAGGAGGTGATAATCCAGCTCTGAGCCAGTGAGATGCCCTGGATTCTGGGTCCCAAGAGAGAACAAACCCACGCCAGGTCTTGGGAGCACTTGGGTAGAGCAGGTGAACGTCAGACTTGGTTTGGGGGTGTGGTGAGGCCACCCCGTGGGACCCCCCAAGACAGCCCATCCAAATGAAAGGGACACGGGCTTCCCTGGGGGCGCAGTGGTTAAGAATCTGCCTGCCAATGCAGGGGACACGGGTTCGAGCCCTGGTCCGGGAAGATCCTGCATGCCGCAGAGCAACTAAGCCCATGCGTCACAACTACTGAGCCTGCACGCTACAACTACTGATGCCTGCGTGCCTAGAGCCCGTGCCCTGAAACGAGAAGCCACCGCAGTGAGAAGCCCGTACACCGCAATGAAGAGCAGCGCCCGCTCGCTGCAACTAGAGAGAGTCCGCGCGCAGCAACGAAGACCCAACACAGCCAAAAATAATTAAATAAATTTACAAAAAAAAAAAAAAAAAAGGGGACATATCATACAGTGGGGTCCACCCCGTGGCCCTGGGCTGCCTTACCTGGCTTCCCACGCATGACCTGGGGAGAAGGCCACACACGAAGGCCGGGGCAGGGCTCGTCTGCATGTCCCCTGACCGTGAGCCATCCTCCACCGCCTATCTGGTGTGGCCAGCTGTCAGCAATCCCCTTATCCTGCCACACAGCCACTGGCCCTTCTCTATCTTCTTCCCCTAGCAGGCACCCTCTTTTCTTCTGCCCCATCCCTTCCAGCCCCCTACCCTATGCCCCGTAAGAAAGAACAAGAAATGGACCCCTCGGCTTGTGGACATGCTTTGCCATTTCTGAAAGGAGAGAGAATGCAGAAATCTGTATAAGTGATGGTGTGCTGGGAAAAAGGGGGTCAGGAAAAGATCTCTCTTACTTTTCCCCAGTGCGCACCCAGTCTCAGCATCCCCAAGCATCCCTACGTTACAGAGCATATCTTCCGGAACGGGAACTGGCACCTCTGGGATATGAGGAAAAGTATACAGGACGAGCAGATTCTCCATGAGGAAGAACAGAGGCAGAGATCGTGTGATCTCAGTGCCAGATTCCTCAGCCGCAAAACAAATAATAACACTGGCCTCATGACATTGCAGTGAGGTCACCCACAGGGCTAACCTATGGAAGGCACTTGCCCCGGTCATGGATGGCCCCATATAGGACAGTGGTGATTATTAGCTGCCCGATGCAAGTAAAGGAAGAAAAACAAAAGTGAACACTGCCTCTTGCTTCTCAAGCAGGGTGCCCTGCACTTGGGACTTTATTTGGCCCAGAGACCACACTTGAGAAAGAAATCTTACAAGAGTCTTTGTTCAGAATTTAGATTTTGTCAACATGTTCAAAGAGGCATATGCTATCAATGCAGTGAGGGTCTGAAAGTCGTTTGGCTGGAGAGGAAGCTCATCCGTAAGGATGGGGCATGGGGAGGTAGTGACTGCTGGGGGCCCAGGGGTCCAGGGGCCATGTGGATGGAGGCCCTGTCGGGGGTGGGGGCGAGCGGGGTCTCCAGCTGCTGGGAAGCAGGCAGGGAGAGTATGGCACATAGGGTGGGATGATTGGAAGTAACCATTTACCCAGGAGCAGCCCCAGCTGCACGTCGGACAGGCAGTGGGGTTAGGGCAGCTGAGGGATAAGATGTGAGAGGGGTGAAGCTGAATAGAAAAGAGCCAGAGAGCAATCTAACACAGGGAAACAGCCACAGGCAGAAACAAGACCAAAAGAAGGCCTGACATGGGAGTTCCCTGGCAGTCCAGTGATTAGGACTGGGCGCTTTCACTGCCTTGGCCTGGATTCCATCGCTGGTCTGGGAACTAAGATCCTGCAAACTGTGCAGCGCGGACAAAAAAAAAAGGCCACACAAAACATTCTCTGACATAAGTCTCGTACCAATGTTTTCTTAGGTCAGTCTCCCAAAGCAATAGAAATAAAAATAAAAACAAATGGGGCCTAATCAAACTTATTGCACAGCAAAGCTTTTGCACAGCAAAGGAAACCGTAAACAAAACGAAAAGACAGCCTACGGACTGGGAGAAAATATTTGCAAATGATGCGAACAACAAGGGCTTAATTTCCCAAATATACAAACAGCTCCTACAATTCAATAACCAAAAAAAAAAACCCCAATCGAAAAATGAGCAGAAGACCTAAATAGACATTTCTCCAAAGAAGACATACAGATGGCCGATAGGTACATGAAAAGATGCCCAACATCACTAATTATTAGAGAAATGCAAATCAAAACAACAATGAGGTACTAATAAGGGGGCTTATACAACTAGGTTCTGCGAGAAATCGCCTAGACTTTGCAGCTGACACGAAGTTGGAGGGGAGTTGGAGACGCTGAGTCTGTGTCGTGGGAAACTTTGAACTGCAGAAATGCAGTGGTGGGTGCCATGTGGACCCAAAAGTGCCAGAGTGGGTTTTGTGTGAGATGCACAAGTGCCCGGTGGGGCCCGGGGTCTGACCTCTACATACTCCCCACACTCATGACCCCAGTGGGCACCTGCATGGCTTTGTTCTAGTCCACAGGCTATTCAATATCTTATCTTCCTTTGAGGAGATGGACCCATATTTTCCTCACTTAACTCATTGGTGAAGATCCAGCTCCACTTGCTTCTTTCTTCCAGCTCAGTTCCCCCAGTGTTTTAGTTGACGGGTAGAGAAGTGCTTCCACGCAATCCCTTAAATGGACCAAAACGGTTCAGGACAGAGATGAAATCTGACTGCCTCCTAAAACCTTTGGCATTACCTAAGTGATGAGAGTGATCAAGGTGTCTTTTGTTATGTTAATGAGGTGACTTCAGGAAAGCACCTAAGGCTGGGGGGTGGTTGCCAGTGGGGCCAATCCTGTGATTAGAGGGTTGAAACAATCAGTCCCAGCGTGCTGACCTCCAGGGAGGAGAGAGGGGCTGGAGGTTGAGTTTACCCCCCATGGCCAATGATGTGGCTACAAAATAAATGATCCCAAAACGTAGGGGCTTAAAACAATAACTGTTTCCTGCTGCACAGTTACTGTGGCTTAGCCGGGTGTTTCTGGCTCAGAGTCTCTTATGAGGGTCGACTCAAAATACTGGCTTAATCGGCTTATTCGTCTGAAGACTTGACAGACTTGACTTGTGCTGGAGAATCCTCCCCCAGGATGGCTCTCTCCCTTGGCTTTTGGCTGGAGGCCTCAGTGCCTCCCCACGTGGACTTCCCCAGAGGGCTGCTGGAGTGTTCCCATGACATGGCTGCTGGCTGGCTTCCACCAGAGCGGGTGATTCAAGAGAGCAAGGCAGAATATCCATTGTGATCTAATCTTGGAAATCACACACTAGCACTCCACAGTATCCTGCTGGTGCCCTGCTCCTTGTGAGAGGTCACGATACAAGGGTGTGAAGACCAGGGTGCAGGGATCATCGAGGGCCATCTTGAAGGCTGAGTTTCACAATAGTACAAAGTTATTTGCATGCATTATTTTATTTAATAGTCATAACGATCCAGGGAGGTAGTTACCATTTACTTCTGTGCTCCAGAACCTGGCATCATGTCTGGCAGACCCCGGACACTTGAGACTTTATTGAAAGAGAGGTGCACGTGAGGGATTAAGAGTTCAGGATCTATAGACCCATTGCCAAGGTCCAGGCCGGGGATGTGATTTATTTTGTGGTTGTGAGCAAGTTTCTTAACATCTCAGATGGCCAAGAGGCACATGAAAAGATGCTCACTATCACTAATTGTTAGAGAAATGCAAATCAAAACTACAATGAGGTATCACCTCACACCAGTCAGAATGGCCATCATCAAAAAATCTACAAACAATAAATGCTGGAGAGGGTGTGGAGAAAAGGGAACCCTCTTGCACTGTTGGTGGGAACGTAAATTAATACAGCCACTATGGAGAACAGTATGGAGGTCCTTAAAAAACTAAAAATAGAACTACCATATGACCCAGCAATCCCACTACTGGGCATATACCCTGAGAAAACCATAATTTAAAAAGAGTCATGTACCACAGTGTTAATTGCAGCTCTATTTACAATAGCCAGGACATGGAAGCAACCTAAGTGTCCACTGACAGATGAATGGATAAAGAAGATGTGGCACATATATACAATGGAATATTACTCAGCCATAAAAAGAAACGAAATTGAGTTATTTGTAGTGAGGTGGATGGAACTAGAGTCTGTCATACAGAGTGAAGTAAGTCAGAAAGAGAAAAACAAATACCGTATGCTAACACATATATATGGAATCTAAAAAAAATGGTTCTGATGAACCTAGGGGCAGGACAGGAATAAAGACACAGATGTAGAGAATGGACTTTAGGACACGGGGAGGGAGAAGGGTAAGCTGGGATTAAGTGAGAAAGCAGCATTGACATATATACACTACCAAATGTAAAATAGATAGCTAGTGGGAAGCAGCTGCATAGCACAGGGAGATCAGCTCGGTGCTTTGTGACCACCTAGAGGGGTAGGATAGGGAGGGTGGGAGGGAGGCTCAAGAGGGAGGGGATATGGGGATATATGTATACATATAGCTGATTCACTTTGTTATACAACAGAAACTAACACAACACTGTAAAGCAATTATACTCCAATAAAGATGCTAAAAAAAAAAGCAACCTAAAAATAGAGCTACCTTATGATCCAGCAATCCCACTCTTGGGCATATATCCAGTGAAAAACATGGTTCTAAAGGATACATGCACCCTAATGTTTATTGCAGTGCTGTTTACAATAGCCAAGACATGGAAACAACTTAAATGTCCATCAACAGAGAAGTGGATAAAGAAGATGTAGTACATATATACAATGGAATATTACTCGGCCATTAAAAAAAATAAAATAATGCCATTTGCAGCAACATGGATGGACCTGGAGATTATCATACTAAGTGAAATAAGTCAGACAGAGAAAGACAAATATCATATGATATCGCTTATATGCAGAATCTAAAAATAAAAAGATACAAATGCACTTATTTACAAAACAGAAAGAGACTCACAGACTTGGAGAACGAGCTTATGGTTACCGGGAGGGGGGAAGGATTGGGGGGAGGGATAGATTGGGAGTTTGGAATTGACATGTACACACTGCAGTATTTAAAAGAAAATGTCTTTCCATGAAAAAAAAAATCTGTACTATAGTATATCATATTGTAATAATTAGATATAATAATAATATATACACACCTTCTCATAACTTTTTTTTAAAATTAATTAATTAATTTTTGGCTTCATTGGGTCTTCGTTGCTGCGCGCAGGATTTCTCTAGTTGCAGCTACCCTTCAATGCAGTGCGCAGGCTTCTCATTGTGGTGGCTTCTCTTGTTGTGGAGCACGGGCTCTAGGCATGCGGGCTTCAGTAGCTGTGGCACGCGGGCTTAGTACTTGTGGCTTGTGGGCTCTAGAGCGCAGACTCAGTAGTTGTGGCGCGGCATGTGGGATCTTCCCAGACCAGGGATCGAACCGGTGTCCCCTGCATTGGCAGGTGGATTCTTAACCAATATGCCACCAGGGAAGTCCCATAACTTTGATTAAATGGAATAAAAGACATAGAGCTCCAGGAACAGGGCCTGGCTCATCGTCAGTGCTAAATAAACATTAATTGCTGTTATTGGTATTATTATTCCCAACAATATCTCCCGCTTCCGGTGAGGTTTTCAGTGACTCAGTCGTTTTTCAGGGTAAAGATAGGACCTAGTGGCATTTTAAGCCACCATTGGAAAAGGCTTGGATCTTTTCTAGTAGAAACACACAACCAGAAAACACAGATATGTCCAAAGAGTACTCTCTGACATTTATCTGTAAGTTGCTTCGACCTTTGAATTTGGGGCGCCCATGCCTTTGTGTTCACGAAGCATGTCATGCCTCCCTTTGTGGTCCTTCCCTCACATCCTCCACAGAAGATGCATTCTTGTTTGCTTCTGATCATTTGAAATCAAATGACAATAATCATCCAACTCCCTGATCGATTTCTCCCCATCCAAGTTAAAATCACTCAGTAAAATTATGTTAATAAAACACAACTGAAATTTGCGGAGTATGCAAATAATATACACCATTTACATAAAAGCAGGGGAAGAGGGCTTCCCTGGTGGTGCAGTGGTTGAGAATCTGCCTGCTAATGCAGGGGACACGGGTTCGAGCCCTGGTCTGGGAAGATCCCACATGCCACGGAGCGGCTGGGCCCGTGAGCCACAACTACTGAGCCTGCGCGTCTGGAGCCTGTGCCCCGCAACGGGAGGGGCCGCGATAGTGAAAGGCCCGCGCACCGCGATGAAGAGCGGTTCCCGCACCGCGATGAAGAGTGGCCCCCACTTGCCGCAACTAGAGAAAGCCCTCGCACGAACCGAAGACCCAGCACAGCCAAAAATAAATAAATAAATAAAAATAAAAGTAGCTATAAAATTAAAAAAAAAAAAAGCAGGGGAAGAGGGGTGTGTGCTTGTGGATGAGGAAAACATGCAAGGAAGGACACTTGAGAAATTCTCAACAACAGTTTATTTTGGGAACAGAGAGAGATACCTGTGGTCTGGGGCAGGAGTGAGACTTGCTGTACAGTGGGTGAATGCTCTTTTGTGTGGTTAGATTTTATTGTTAACTCTGCATAAGTATGATTTTTAATTGAAAAGTAGTTTCTGAGAATTCCCTGGTGGCCCAGTGGTTAGGACTTTGCGCTTCCACTGCGGGGGGCAGGGGTTCAATCCCTGGTTGGGAAACTAAGATCCTTCAAGCCACAGAGCTCGGCCAAAAAAAAAAGGAGTTTCTAAGGGACAATACATTATCCCTGGATCCATTGTCTAACTGTGCTTTTATGCCACTAATATCCCCGCAGGTTTTATTTTGTTTTGTTTTTAAATTAATAAAAACTTGTACATGATTTTTATTCAAAGGCTGACCAAAATCTATTCTCAATTGTCAAAAAAAAAAAAAAAAGAGTCACATCTGATTTCAGGATTTCAGCGTTAGATGTAACTTGACATTTTTCTCCTTGGCATGATTCATCTGTAATTTGGAGTTTTTACCTTAATCCATGTGGTAAAGATAGAATTTCCCCCGAATCCTGGTTCTCTGCCAACCTGGCAGAGCTAAGGTTTTAACTAATTCACCTTGCCCATCAGAGCACTTTTCTGTGACCAAGTCCCCTTCCTTAGGGGTACCCCTTAGAGTTGGGGGCTCCCACTAGACCCTTTTTGTGGCTAGCATGGGCCACTGAAATTTTCATCTAAGAATGCCCTGGAAATTAACATCACCTTGCTTTGGGTAAGCAGGTGGTATAAGTCATCACTGATTCAATTTTTTAATGTGTCCCGGTCCCTTGCCTTTTGGTCTCTCTCTGCCACCCCCTGACATTTAACTCAGAGCTGAGAGCTGAGAGCAGAAACAGCAGGAAGCCGGAGGCTCTGCCACTGACTATGAAAGCCCTAATCTCTTGAGATAAAGCTCTCCCAGGGAGGGTGGAAGAGGAAAAAGCTTGGAGAGCAATGGTAGAGCCAAGCTCTCCCCTGGAGGCGGAGGAAGGGGTAGAGGCTGGCCATCTGGAACAGGAACAGGTGTGCTTCCTGGGCCACATCGTAAAGTAGAGTCCACTTTTCACACAGCCCTGGTCTGCATGTCAGGAGGCACAGCCTGTGGTCCTGAGGGCCTGATCTCTTCCTGGGTACAAAGTTCTAAGATGGTGTGAGATGCCCAGCCCTGTTGGTAGATAATCAGGCTGACCACATATCACTCCACTATCATGACCACAAGTCCCAGGGAGCTGTCTCCACAGCACTGGGCCTGGGCTGGACTTGGCCATGGGGCTGTCCATGGAAGGAAAGGTTAGAACAGGTCATTTCCTTTTTTTTTTTTTTCTGCCCCTCCGTGCGGCATGTGGGATCTTAGTTCCCGGACCAGGGATCGAACCCACGTCCCCTGCTGTGGAAGCACGGAGTCTTAACCACTGGACCGCCAGGGACGTCCCAGAGTATTCTGTTATACAGCTGTGGTTTGTTTTTCTTCCTTTTCTTGGCCAAAACAGATACTTCCCCTCACATTCAGGATGGTATGAGAATGGGACTCGCTCTGTCCTCAAGGTTCTGTCCATCACAGTCTAGAGAGAGAAGTAGAAGAGTTGGGGCCAGAAAGAGAATTGAGTGCGGCCCCTAGCAGCAGTGGTCTTCAGGAAGTAATCCACAAGAGGAGCAGGTTGCTTCCTGGAAAATCAGGGTGGTTGGGCATTTGTTGATGGCCGGCAGTCACCTGGGAGCTGAGCTATCACCTGCATACCTCCTACCTATACCTGAGGTGAGCCCTCTCCATGGGCTCCTGATCTAAAGAGTGTGTAAAAGTGCTAGGGCGGCCACAACAAATACCACAGACTGGGGGTCGGGGAGAGCTTAAACAACAGGAAATTATTTTCTCCCAGTTCTGGAGGCTAGAAGTCCAAGATCAAAGTGTTGGCAGGGTGGTTTCTCCTGAGGCCTCTCTCCTTGGCGTGCAGATGGAGAGAGTGTTCTTGCTGTGTCCCTGTGTTCCTCTATGTCCAAGCATCCCTGATGTCTTGTGTGTCCCAATTCCCTTTTTGCCATGTTGCGCGGCTTCTGGGATCTTAGTTCCCCAACCAGGGATTGAACCCAGGCCCTCGGCAGTGAAAGCATGGAGCCCCAACCACTGGACCGCCAGGGAATTCGCCTCCCTCTTTTTATACAGAGACCCATCAGATCGGATTAGGGGCCACCCTAATAACCTCGTTTTAACTTAATCACCTCTTTAAAGGTATTATCTCCAAATACGGTTACATTCTGAAGTGCTGGGGGTTAGGAATTCAACATATGAATTTTGCAGGACACAATGAAGCCCAAAACAGGGGGTGAAGGTAGGGGTGATTCACCTGGTGAATGCTGCACAGGTGCTGTCATCATCTGAAGCAGGGGATTTGTACCCCACCTGCTCCTTAGAAAGACCTGGGACCTCTAATAATACAAACTCACTGGTCCCATTTCTGAAGATACTGATTCTGTTGGTTTGGAGTAAGATGGGCAGAATCAACCAGGACATAAGTACTTTTCAATAGCTCCCTTGTATTTACTGTTTAATATTTGGTCCTTGGCCAAGTGGCCTGGGCATCACATGGAGCTTGTGAGAAACTCAGACTCTTAGGCTCTACCCAGAACTGCTGGACCAGAATGTGCATTTTCACAAGACCACGTAGGTGATTCCTTAGATTCACTGAGGGTTAAGAAGCACAGTCCAGGTGATTCAAAATGCAGCCTGAACTGAATCCTTATCTCTGGGCTTTGCTTACATATCCCAGGTGGGGGTCCTAGAATCTCTGAGGGGGAGGGGCAGGCACCCAGCTCAAGCTCCAGCCTCTGATTGGTTTATTATTATTATTTTTTTAATATTCATTCATTCATTCATTCATTCATTCATTTACTTGGCTGTGCCGGGTCTTAGTTGCAGCATGCGGGATGTTTCTTTTTTGTTTTTTTTTAGTTTCGGCATGCGGGATCTAGTTGCCTGACCAGGGATCGAACCCGGGCCCCCTGCATTGGGAGTGCGGAGTCTTAACCACTGGACCACCAGGGAAGTCCCTGATTGGTTTGTTGAGTCACCAATAACATGCTCATCCCAAGGCAGGTGCTCAGTGTGTCAAATGAAAGAGAAATGAATTCCTGACCCTCAACCCATCCTCAGGCTCCCTTGAAGGAGTGGACTCGTGGGTGTTTTAATCATAGGAGAGATCAATGTTTCCCAAAGTATTGGAGGATTTTACACCTTGGGCCACCCTTCACTTCAGAATCAAATGGGGCAAACATTGAACATTCAGATTCCCAGGCCCCTGCCCTGGTAATTTGAGTTTCCCAGGTGTGAGATCCAGTCCTGGAATCTGTACGTTTCACAATGTCCCAGGTGATTCTGAGATTTGAGCAATCTTTATAAACGTATTAAGTAGTCGAAGTTTTCCTTCTTTTCCCCTAAGTTTTTGCAAACATTTTTAAGTTGACATCAAAAATGTTTTCATCATAAGTGTAAACACTGCAATGGATGTAGCTTCTGGCATACAATAAAAATAGGCCCTTTAAGTAAATAAAACTGGTGGCGCTTTTACTGCCAAGGGCCAGGGTTCAATCCCTGGTCAGGGAACTAAGATCCTGCAGGAAGCCGTGTAGCATGGCCAAAAAAAAAAGGAAATAAAACTGTTACTATCATGCTTTTAAACATATCCAAAAGAATGTAAATAGCATAGGGTTTTGATACTCACCACCATCCATTTTAAAAAGTATAAAATGAGCTCTTTCTAATGGTCAGATCATTTATACTTATTTTTCCAGCTTCAGAGAGATATAATCAACATACATGGTGTAAATTTAAGGTGTACAGCATGTTGATTTGATAAGAAAGGTTTTTGTTTGTTTGTTTTGCTGCGCTGCGTGATGTGTGGGACCTTAGTTCCCCAACCAGGGATCAAACACGCACCCCCTGAAGTGGAAGCGAGAGGTCTTAACCACTGGACCGCCAGGGAAGTCCCAGAAAGGTATTTTTGATGTTATATCAGGTTATGGCACTTTAGTATGCTTTCATTAGTGAACTTCATTTTTGTTCTAATTCAGTGACTCTGTTGCATTAGAATGAGTGGAAATACAAATAATTCTTGCCAGTGAGGAGTTGTTAGAAGCCCTCCCTATCCCCAAGAATCTGTATGCAGAGGGCTGTAAAGGCAGTGGGAGGGAAATTTTCCGATATAATCTAGGTGGTGAGGAGGGAAGGGAGAGTGAAGGAGGAGGAGGGAGGGAGGAGGGGAGAGGGAGGGAGACCAGGGTATGAGCTGTCACCCCTGGAACTGGTTTAAGAAAGAATGAGCCCCTGCTTAGAAAAAGCTCCTGGGCTTCAGCCTGAAAACCTACAATGAGGACCCCGGGAGTCCCATGGGTGCTGAGTCTTCAAGTGCAGACCACTTGGGAGTGAGCCCTGCCCCCTGGATCCCCCAGGGACAGGAGGAGAGCAGGGTTTTGCTCTCTGCAGATGGAGAATTTTCTGGCATTGGAAAAGGACCTCTGTCCTTTCAGCTTCCTGACCTCAGCCTGGGTTCTGTTGGAATATCTGTGTGGACCACATTCCCCTGCCCCTGCTGACCCCCAATAGCTTAAAATGCAGGTAAATTAGAGATGAGGTGGTGAGGCTGTGGACGCCAGAGAGAGGAGTGGGGACTCCTGCCATGGGGACCAGGAAGGCAGCTTCTGGGCCTGGCCCTGAAGCCCCACCCACATTCTTTCCTTTCCCTGGCAATTTGGATGAAAGGTTTCTAGCTGAATATCCAATCAGGATAAACTGGTTCAGGAACATGATTGGAGCCCTGTTTGGATGCTAGGGATTGGATTATAATGGGCTTTAAAAGGCATGGAATCTTCTGATTCAGCGTCACTGAGGAGAGCCAGGTAGGAGTTCCACTGACACAGGACTCAGGAAGTAGCGCTGCTGAACTTGAGAGAAGTCTCTCCTGGATATGGAGACCAGGACGTTCCAGCTTCACCCTTCGTTGGGGCTCAGAGTGCACTGAACCATCTGGACTTCAGGAGCTGGTGAGCTACGGAGTTTGGTATGCTCCATTTTGTTCTCTGAAGCCATGAGTCTGCAAACTTTCTCTGTAAAGGGCTAGATAGTAACTAGGCATTAAGGGCCATGTGGTCTCTTGCAGTGGCTTGACTCTGCCCTAGTAGTGCAAAACAGCCTCCAGCAACAGCAAGTGATCGTGGCTGTGTTCCAGTAAACTTTATTTGTGGACACTGAAATTTGAATATCATATAATTTTCACATGTCACAAAATATTCCTTTGTTTTTATCCCCCAAATTAAAAAAAAAGTAAAAAAATTAAATATATTCTTAAAAGTTAAAAAAAAAAACCTTAAAAAATATAAAAACCATACTTAGCTTGGTGGCTGGCAAAAAAAAAAACACAACAGGGGGCAAGCCAATTTGCCAATCCCTGTTTAAACCATTTGCCTATAGAATGCAGCTAGCATCCCATTAGTGGCTTGTGAAGTAAATTTAGCAGGCTGGATTCAGCTTATGAAAAGAAATAGAATTTTTCATTGAATCTAAGATGCCATCAACTGTAAGATACATTATTTCTGATACCACTATAAAAAAAAAATATATATATATATATACAGCCAAGCAAACTTATGAAATGCTACTGATGAAATGCAAGATAACAGAAATGGTCAAATGTCAACATTAGAATGTCCCTTAGTGTCAATGAACGTGTTAATGGCATGGAAGCTATCAGCAAATCTATTGTAAGGAGAGAACTACATTACAAAACTTTTATTTCAATAACCACCCCTCCCCACACCCAACTACATACAGGCTGATTTTCTCCCTTGTATGATGGTGTTAAATGATTAGGATTTGGATTTAATTAAATGCTTGGAAAATCACTTCTCAGCCTTTTGGCTAAGATCAAGTGTAAGTGCTTGGGGAGCCTGGAATTAGTGGGTTCTGGCCTATTGTACAGGTAAATGATCATATTAGTAACAGTTACTTTATATTTATGTAGCAAACATGTAGCATTGACAGTATGCCAGATGTTGCTCTAGAAACAAAGAATACAGCAGTGAACAAAACACAACTCCCTGCCCTCATGTATGTGGCTCATAGTCTAGTGGGTGGAGACAGAAAAGAAGCAAGATGTATTTTATACTTGTGTGTTAGGCAGGTGATAAACGCTGTTGAAAAATAGCTTCGGAGGTGAATATGGCATGTGAGTTGGGGGAGGTTGTGATTTTTGAAAGTGTGGTCAGGGAAGCCTTGCAGAGAAACTGTGGACCTGAAGCAGGTCAGGAGCTGGGATGCGGGTACCTGAGAAAGCATCCAAGGCAGAGGGAGCAACAGAAGTCCTGAGAAAGTACCGTCCTTCCTCGGTATCCATGGGAGATTGGATCCAGAACTCCCCACCCCGAAGATACCAAAAGCCATGGATGCCCGAGTCCCTTATATAAAATGGTGTAGTATTTGCATATAAACTAAGTAGATCCTCCCATATGCTTTAAATCATCTCTGGATTCATTATAATACCTAATACAATGTTGATGCTGTGTAAATAGTTCTAAGTACAGTGTAATGCTATATATATAGTTGCCAGCACGAGGCAACTTCAAGTTTTACTTTTAAGATCTTTCTGGAATTAAAAAAATTTTTTTGATCCGGGGCCTTCCCTGACGGTCCAATGGTTAAGAATTCCACTGCAGGAGACGAGGTTTCCATTCCTGGTCGGTGAACTAAGATCCGGCATGCCACGCAGTGCAACCAAAAAAAAATTTTTTTTTGATCGGTGTACAGGGTCTGGTGCCTTCCAGACTCACAGAGTGGAGGGAGGGAGGGGCACCCCGGGCGATAGCTTAGGGCTCTTTTAGACATTTCATGTTGGTTGGCATTTCTGAGTGAGATTGGAGATCTATAAGCAAAAGGGTGCATGCCAGCTCTCCTGCAGAGTTTAATGGGAGCATTGGGGCCGCCCTGGGGAGATAAGGCAAAAGTGGGGCCTGGGGGCTGGAGAGGTAAGTTTAAAATTATCATGTCACTTAACTGGGTTTGAGCCTATTTCCTCACATATAAAATAAGGGTGTTAATAGTTATCTCAATGTTTCAGCTGATGATTAAATAAGGCACCAATTTTGTCTTTTGAAATAAATACAATAGTCCCCCCTTATCCACGATGGGGAGGGGGGGATGCGTTCCACGACCCTCAGTGGATGTCTGCTACCATGGATAGTATCAAACCCTATATACACAATGTTTTTTCCTATGCAAACATACCTACGATGCAGTTTAATTTATAAAAGCACAGTAAGAGATTGACAACAGTAACTAAGAATAAAATAGAACAATTATAACAATACACTGTTATAAAAGTTTTGTGAATGTGGTCTCTGTGTCAAAAATATTATTGTACTAATTTAATGTTTCTTCCATCTCAGCTAAGCACTTACCATGCACTGAGGCCATAACTTTTTATTTATTTATTTATTTATTTAATGGCTGTGTTGGGTCTTCGTTTCTGTGCGAGGGCTTTCTCTAGTTGTGGCAAGCGGGGGCCACTCTTAATCGCGGTGCGCAGGCCTTTCACTATCACGGCCTCTCTTGTTGCAGAGCACAGGCTCCAGACGCGCAGGCTCAGCAATTGTGGCTCACGGGCCTAGTCGCTCCCCAGCATGTGGGATCTTCCCAGACCAGGGCTCGAACCCGTGTCCCCTGCATTGGCAGGCAGATTCTCAACCACTGCGCCACCAGGGAAGCCCGAGGCCATAACTTTTGCAGTTTGAAATGTGACAGCAATACGAGCATGGATTTGTTTCCTTCTTCACAATTTCACAGATACAAGATTCATTCTTACCATAGACCTTAGCAACATCAGCGTACAATTTTTTTTCTTTTTTTTTTAATCAAACTGAGAACTTTTGCCTTTTTACCTAAAGGTAGCATTTTATGGATTCTCTCTGGCATATCTGAATTGCCAGCATCACTCTGCTTGTGCTTTGGGGTCATTATTAAGTAAAATAAGGATGACTTGGACACAAGCACTGTGATACCTTGACAATCTGATAACCGACTGTCCCAGGTGGGAGGAAGCAGGACGGTGTGAGACTCCCACCACACTCCTCAGAATGGTGTGCAATTTAAAACTTATGAGTTATTTATTTCTGGAATTTTCCATTTAATATTTTCAGTTAGCAACCGAGAGTTAACTGAAACCCCAGAGAGTGAAAACTCGGATCTGGGGGGACAACTGTACTGACCATATCATGTGGTTGCCTTTAGGTGGGAGTTTGCCAAAAGAAAGCAGTAGAAGAAGGGACCACTTCAAGCAAAAAGCGATTGTAAAATGGCACACGTCTTTCTGTGTGAGGAAGCACAAGCCCCAGAACGACCAGAGAAGAAGATGGGAGGGTCCAAACCCAGAGACGAGGACGAGGACAGTGCTGAGGTGATCTTTGTTGGAGTGGAGCATGTCAATGAAGATGCTGAAACCCTCTTCGTCAGAGTGATTTCAAATTCAAAGCCGGTCATTTCTAACATTTTGAACAGAGTGACCAGGGACTCATCCTCAACAAGAAAGAAGGGTCACGTGAGTCAAGATACCACTTGCACATTGCAGCCTGCAAATTGCAGGACCCCGATGTCAAAGCCAGCAGCCATTTCACCGGCTTTTCAATCTGAATGGGGAGATGTAGATAGTCCTATTATTTTTGAGCCTTCGTCTAAACCTGATTATAAAATGAGCTCTCTGCAAGTCGTGCTTCACAATTCCTCAGATTTGCTCTCTCCGTGGCCTCATTGTCTACCTGGAGCTGCATTCTCAGTAAGAGGCAAGGATAAAAGTCCTCGTGATTCAAAGCGATGTCCCACTTCAGATATGAATATATACAGTGGGAATCCCAAAAGACTTAAAGTCAGCCATGGAATCCCAGGGGGACAGGCCTCAGCTATGGCCTCTCCAGGTAACCTTCCTACAAAGAACACGAGTATGACCCCGGAAGGTGTCCCGACCTCATCAAGCCATGTTCACAGTGGGGCATCATTTCCATGGGCTCATGCATATAACCAGGCACGTTACCATGTTATGGATCCAGATGGAGCATGTAGCTTGGAAAGGCTGGCAAAAACAGACTTTTCGAGTCTAGCAAGTCAAAACAAGACTGTTGATCCCAAGAAAGGAAATCTGATCATGTTACTTGATGATTTTTACTATGGACGGCATCCAGGAGACAGGCAGCCAGAATGGAAGACCCACACAACCTTCAAATGCCTCAGCTGCTTGAAAGTTCTAAAAAATGTCAAGTTTATGACCCACGTGAAGAACCATTTTGAATTTGAGAAGCAGAGGGATGACGGCTGGGAAATCCACACCACCTGCCGGCACTGCCACCGCCAGTTTCCCACCCCCTTCCAGCTGCAGTGTCACATTGAAAGTGTCCACACTTCCCAGGAGCCCTCTTCGGTCTGTAAAATCTGTGAATTGTCCTTTGAAACAGATCAGGTTCTCTTACAGCACATGAAGGTCAATCATAAACCTGGCGAAATGCCCTATGTGTGCCAGGTTTGCAATTACAGATCGTCAGCCTTTGCTGATGTGGAAGCACATTTCAGAACATGGCATGAAAACACGAACAGTTTGCTTTGTCTGTTTTGCCTCAGAATTTTCAAAGTGGTGACATCCTACGTAAATCATGCTTGGAGGCACTGGAACAAAAGGGTCTTTCAATGTTCCAAGTGTCGGCTACAGTTTTTGACTTTGAAGGAGAAAATGGAGCACCAAACCAAGAATCATCAACCATTTAAAAAGCCAGAGCAACTGGAAGGGTTGCCTCCTGAAACAGAGGTCAAGATCCAAACTTCAGTTCAACCAGGACCAAGAGAGGCAGCATCCATGATTGTGACCAACACTGAATCCCAAGTGTCACCTGAAAAAACTACGAAGAGGATGGCTATGAACACGAGATATTCCAGACGTATTGCAGCAGGGGTTCTGGCTAAAAATTATATTCTACCCACCTGCAGAAATCCCAAAAAGCTGAACTGAGGCTAGGTCAGCTGTACGTAGTGGCTCATAGATGCCAGCAAACCAGTGTCAGCGCCTGTCTGGCTTTACAGTGACTGAGATTGTATCTGCTTCATCTCTCCACTGTCAAGTAACTCCGAAGTCTCCATGCTCCTTCCCAGCCACCCTCTCCTCCCCAAAGTAACCACTTTTCTGACTTCAACCACCAGGGATTCGTTTTTCCTGTTTCTAAATTTTAAGTAAATAGAATAACACAATAGATTTTTTTTGGTCTGGTCTTTGTTTTCTTTTAAATAAGTGAGATACGTTCTTGTTGTGTGTCGCTGTGGCACATTCTTTTTCATTGCTGAGTAGAATTCCCTTGAATGAATATGGCACAGTTTTATGTATCCATTTTATTGTTCCTGAACTTGGAGGCTCATAATTTTGCTATTTTGCATAAAGCTGCTATGAGTGTGTGTCTGTCTTTCATAGTAATTTCTTTAAGATATCTATATCTATATGTCTAAATATAGATATAAGAAGTTCTGAAACTGCATAGATTTAGCTTTCTAGTGTGTAGATACGGCCAGACACTTTTTCAAAGTGATTGAAACAATGTGTATTCCCACCAACAATACTGTGAATTCCATTTCTACAGCTCCAACACTTGGTACTGTCAGTCCTTTTCAATATATAACTGAGCAGGACCCTGCAGGGCCTTCCCAGGGACAGACCCCCCACCCCCATGTCCCTGTCTCTTATTTGTAGAAAAGCTTTAGGTCCTAGGCTTTCCCCATGTTCCAAAGAGCGAATTTAATTAGAGAACTGAGAAAATGCAGAAACAAAATAAAACAATCAAGCAAGCAAGACAAAACAATAATAGTTTAGCCATAAAACAAAGTCAAGGATCTTTAATTTCTCCTCAGGGGCTACAGATAATATCCTGAGCCATATCCTTGAGTTGTTTTGCAGAAACTAAAACCCCCAGAAGACAGAAGAAGTTAACTGTATGCTGCCCACCAGCATGTAGACCCCCAGACCAGCTGGAACCAGAAGGTTGATGATGTTGACTACTGAAATACAACCTGGTTACCTCACCACCAACCAATGGTCATAAGAATTGTGCATGAGCCGATCACACACCCTGCCACCCTCTCCCTCATGTTGTCTTTAAAAACCCTTCCCTGAAAGCCATCCCAGAGTTTGGGTCTTTTGAGCATGAGCTGCCTGTTCTTGCTTGGTCCCGTTTTGGACGCCTTGCAATAAACGCAGTACTTTCCTTCATCACAACATGGTGTCAGTAGATTTGCTTTACTGAGCTCGGGCTAGCAGACTCAAGTTTTGTTCAGTAACAATTAGTGCTATTCTCTTGACGTTGTAGTGGTATCGCACTGTAGTTTCATCTGCATTTCCCTGATGAGTAATGATTTTGAGAATTTTTTTTTCACATGCTTATTGGCCACTTGAATATTACCCTCTTTTATTAAGTGCCTATTCAAGTCTTGCTCCTCCTCTTAAAAAACAAAACTATAGACTGTCAACTGGGAAGGGCATTAGGGAACTTCTGGGACCCTGAAAACGTCCCTTATCTTGGCCTCGATGGTGATTTCATGGGTGTACATATGTACAAAGAGTGGTGCTTCATGGAATGTTCTGTTTAAGAAATTGTCTGCCAAGAACATATTCCTCTCATGTTTTCTTCTGGAAATTTTACGATATAGCTTTTCACAGTTAGGTCTGATCTAGCTCAAATGTATTTTTTTTAATTTATGGTGTGATAAATCAAGGTATCAATGTTAATTTTTTCATATGTGTATTCAAATCAACCACCATTTACTAAAAAGACCACGCCACTGTATTGCGGTGGAAGCTCTGTGTAAATCAGGTAGATGGCTGTATATGTATTTCTGGACTCCATTCCATTTGTCCAGTGCTCTAGTCTTGTGCTAATGCCACAATTATTATAGCTCTTAATTACTGGGGCTCTGCCTAAGTTTGTGTGATGGTTAATTTTTTTTATCGACTTGATTGGGCTAAGGGATGCTCAGATAGCTAGGTAAACATTATTCCTGGGTATGTCTGTGAGGGTGTTTTCAGAAGAGATTAGCATTTGAATCAGTAGACTGAGTAAAAATATAAATCCTCAGCAATGTGGGTGGGCATCATCCAAGAGAATGTGGATGGTCCCTAAGATGGGATGTGGGTTCATTCCTAAGAGAACAAAGGAGAAGGAAGGGACATCCATCTCTCCTTTGGACATCAAAGCTCCTGGTTCTTGGGCTTTCAGATTTGGACTGAGTTATATCACTGGCTTTCCTGGTTCTCCAGTTTGCAGGCAGCATATGGTGGAACTTAACATAAGCCAATTCCCATAACATACCTCCTCATGTATCCCTCTATATCCTATTGGTTGCGTTTCTCTGGAGAACCCTAATACAGATATCTGGGAGTTTAAGTTCTCCAGCTTTGGTGTTGAAAATTATCTTGGCTATTCCAGGTGTTTTGTTGTACTGCAGTGGTTATAGTGAACATTCTTATCTTGTTCTCAAGCTCGTGTACTATAGTTCATCGATTGTGACATGAGTTATAGGGCTTTTTGTAACTACCCACTGATTGCAGGAAAATTGAGCTGCAAATCAATAACAGAAAGATATGGGAATTCCTGGCGGTCCAGTGGTTAGGACTTGGTGCTTTCACTGCTGAGGGCTAGGGTTCAATCCCTGGTCAGGGAACTAAGATCCCACAAGTCTTGAGGCATGGCCAAAAACAAAACAAACAACAAGCAAACAAAAAAAAACAAACAGAAAGATAATTAAGGAAAAAAAACCCAAAGTTTTGAAATGAAGCAATATAATGAAGCAAACAGGGCTAGGGCCAGAGTAAGGGTTGCCAGGAGCCCAAAGCGCAAACGTGCCATGCCTGTGTTTCACAATCCTCTTTAATGTTGTGGTCTAGGCTCACCCTAGTCCTGGTTCTGATTCTAAACAACTTGTAGCTCCTATGAGAAATCACTATGGAAAAAATGAAAATATGTGAACTGAATGATATTGAAAACAGCAAAATTTATGGGACAGAGCTAAAGCAGTTCTTAGAAGAAATTCATATGTTTAAGTGCATTATGTTTTAAAAGAAGAATGGTCTAAGTCAGTGCTGTCCACAGAAGTTTCTGCAGTGATGGAATTTTTTTTTTAATGTTATTGTTACATTTATTTCCTAAAATGTAATGTAACATTTATTTCCTAATAAGGATGATCAGCTTTTCACATGTATAAATGTGTATTTTTCTCTTCTGTGAGGTGGCCTGTTCATATCATTTGCCCATTTTTTGGTTGGAGTATTCATCTTGTAGAATTTTCTTTTTGGCCATGCTGCGAGGCTTGCGGGATCTTAGCTCCCTGACCAGGGATCGAATCCGTACTGCCTGCAGTGGAAGTGTGGAGTCCTAACCACTGGAAATTTCAGATGGAAATGTTCTATATCTGCTCTGTCCAATATGCCACATGTGACTATGGAGCTGGTGAAATGTAGCTAGTGTGACTGAGATATTAAATTTTTAATTTTACTCAATTTGATTAATTTAAAATTAAAAGGTAAAGCTAGAAGAAACAGATCTTCCTTACAAATGAGTTCCAATTAATTTGTGTACTCGATAATTTGTGTATCTCATAGATGTTTCCCCTCAGTGAGATTCCTTGCCCCTCCCTAAGTGTAGTTTGGATTTAGTGACTTGTTTCCAAAGAATAGAATATGGCTGGGGGAGAAAAGTAACTTTACAGTGGAGAAACTAGTGGTAAGTCATATTGATAGTATGTATCCCTGATGGGAAGTGATGAGAAGGATACGTCACCTCTGCGGTATAGTTCTAAAAACCTATAAACCCCAGTGTAACCGGGAGAAACACATCAAACTCAAACTGAGAGTCATTTGGCAAAATACCCGACACTTAAGGATTCCTGAAAATTGTCAAAAGTCATGAAAAACAAGGAACGTTTAAGAAACTGCCATAGACCAGAGTAAGCTAAGGAGGTCTTATAATTAAATGTGATTTGGTATCCTATATGGGAATCTGGAACAGAAAAAGGACATTTGTGGAAAAACTAGTGAAATTTGAATAAAGCCTGGAGCTTAGTTGATGGTAACTTACTGAAAGGTATTGGAGTAATTGTGAGGCCTAAAGGAGGTCATTTCACATATACACATTTTAGACATTGCAAATATTTTCTCTACATTACTTCCTCTTCATTTTGACTATGGTATACTTCACTGAATGGAAATCAAAGGATCAATAATATTTAGACTGTGTGATCTGACCATAATGCAACAAAATGAGAAATTGATAAAGAAACAGCTTTTAAAATCCCGTAGATTTAGAAAATAAATATATTAGTATATAATACATAACCCTTGTTTTAAGAAGAGAGTATTAGGATATTAGGATATACATGGAAATTAGGATATACTTGGAAGTGAATGATAATGAACATATTATTAAGCAAAAATTGTGGGACACAGTTAAATTGGTACTTTAGTAAATTAAGGTAAATTTATAGCATTACATACAAGAGAAATCAGTTACAAATAAATGAGTTAGGCATTTATCTCAAAAAGTTGTAAAGAAGAGCAACAGAACAAACCTATAGCGATAAGAAGGAAGGAAATAATAAAGAATGGAAAATGAATATAATAGAGAAGAAAATAGCATTATAGAGTAAACCAAAAACTTTTTTTTTTTCAGACGATTACTAGGAGATTCCAGCAGAACAGGGCACTTAAAAAAGATTCTGTAAAGGACCAAATAATAAATACTTTAGGCTTGCAAATATGATCTCTGGCAATTAATTGACTTTGCAGCCATAGACGATAACTAAAGGAACAAGCAAGTCCCTGTTCCAACTTTAAGGACTCTGATAATTGAATTTCATATAATTTTCACTTGTCACAAAATAATATTCTCTTTGTGGTTTTCCCCAGCCATTAAAAAATGCAAAGCTCTAAAATAAAAACAATTTTTTTTTAATTGTAAAGTTCTTTTTTAAGCTCGCTGCAGGCTGTACAAAAACAGGTGGCAGGTTGCACTGGATTGGCCCCAAATGCAAGTCCAAGAGGATGGGCTTCAACACCCAGTTGCGTGGTCAAGTTCCTTAAGCAAGGGGCAGGCAGATAGTGCTTTTATGGGAGAGGGATCACACCTGAGGATTGCAAGAGCTGGACTACCCTGATGCACTGGGAGCCCGCTCTTTACCCTGAGCCCTGGCGAATTCTGGCGTCTTGACAGCCCAAGACCTTGGAGACACAGGTTCAGCCTGACCCCGCCCCCAGCGGTTGCCACCGGGGGGCGCTAGAGAGCGCGCATGCGCCCACCCGGCCTCGCTGCCAATCAGACCGCAGCGCCCGACCTCGCGCCGGCACCTGGCAGCCAATCACAGGTGACAGCGGGCGCGCCAGCGGGGGCGCGGGCGGTGGCGGCGTCTGCGGCGCCGGGGGCCTGAGGAGGCGTAGTCGCCTCAGGCTTCGCCCCGGGAGCGCCTCAGGGCCGGGGAGCGCCTCAGGGCCGGTGAGCTGCCGGCCGTTCTGGCTCCGCCTCCGACGGGGACCGTGGCGCTGCCGGAGCGGTCCCTGAGGGCCGAGGGGAGGGTTTCTCGGGTCCTCACGAGCGGCGGGCCTGGCACGGCTCCGGCGGCCTGTGTGGGGCCGCGGGCCCTCAGGAGGGAGGGTGAGGCCCAGGCCCTGAGATCCCTTTCACCCTCTCCCTTCCCCAATCTGGGCGGGCGCCGCTCTCCGTCAGCCTCCCTCCCCCAGGGGTGGGCCGAGCCGGCCTCCGGGGAAGGGCCTGTCAGGCCTCCGGCCCCGCCGAGGTGTCCTAATACATTACAACACAAAACAATGTCAGGGCAGTTCTGTGACCCGGGCCCGGCGGGGTTCTGGAGATCCGTGGGCCCAGGCGCTGTCCGGAGGGCGCAACTGAAAAAACAAAAACCAAATCGATCTAGTGGCTTCTCCCCTGCCGCTGCGCCTGGGCTATTTTCTTGTTGACTGGGCCTCGGCCCGCCCCCGCCCCCTGTGGGAGCCCCCCTGGGCCCCCGAGGTCCAGGCTTTTGGTTTGGGCAGGTGGCAGATGAGGTGTTTTTTACTGAGAGAGGGGAGGTTGGAGGAAGAGGCTTGTTCGAGATTCTGTTCTCTGGTTGAGTGTGAGACGCCTGGTAAACATGCTCAGGGCAGGACCAGCTAGGGCCTGGGGGATAGAATGTTCCCGTAACACGTGACTCACCCTGACCCTTCTCTCTGCTGGTCTCTAGGATGCGACCTGCTCCTGCCTGGAAAATCTCAAGCCCCCAGGTTTTCAGGGCGCGCCTGAGGTAAGGTGACAGACGTCTTTCTAATGAGGACCGGAGTGGTATCTATCTATCTATCTATCTATCTATCATCTATCTATCTATCTATCTATCTATCTATCTATCTATCTATCTATCTATCTATCTATCTATCTATTTATGGCTGTGTTGGGTCTTTGTTGCTGCACATGGGCTTTCTCTCGTTGTGGCGAGCGGGGGCTTCTCTTCGTTGTGGTGCGCGGGCTTCTCATTACGGTGGCTTCTCTTGTGGAGCACGGGCTCTAGGGCGCATGGGCTTCAGTAGTTGCAGCACACGGGCTCAATAGCTGTGGTTCTCAGGCTCTAGAGCACAGACTCAGTAGCTGTGGCGCACGGGCTTAGTTGCTTCGTGGCATGTGGGATCTTCCTGGACCAGGGCTCGAACCCGTGTCTCCTGAATTGGCAGGCGGATTCTTAACCACTGCGCCACCAGAGAAGCCCCCAGAGTGGTATCTTTTTTACCCTCAGCGTTTTTCCTGTTCTCTCCCGGGCTAACACGTTGCTGCCCAGAGAACGTTCTCCTGCGTGGGTGGGAGCCGACCCAGAATGTGTGTGATGACTTCAGGGCACTCACTGGTTCAGCTCATTCTGGAGCCCTGTTAAGTTGCGGCCTTAAAAAGGGGCAGGGGGCTGGGGGCCGGCTTTCACCTGCTGTTATGAAAGGGAAAAAAGTAAGAGCACCATGGATTTTTAAGCTGACTTCTACCATGCAGTGAGGCTAACATGGGCTGATGCACGTGGCCTAAGGTTTCAGCTAATGTATTAAAATAATAAAGTGATGGGAGTCCCCTGGTGGCCTCCGGGTTAGGATTCTGGGCTTTCACTGCAGTAGCCCGGGTTCAGTCCCTGGTCGAGGAACTGGGATCCCACTAGCCACGTGGCACGGCCAAATAAATAAATAAAGTGGTTCATTCAGAGTAAATGTGTTGTGATTTAACATGATTCCATGGGATTAGTTTGTTCATTTCTGTACCCTTTTCCTTAAGGGTTTTATTTCATGAAGTAATTGAATGTGACTGGATGGGTGGGGTATCTGAGTTCACTTCATGCCAGTAAACAAGACTATAGGTAGCTTTATGCCCAGCAAACTGTGCATACAGCTCCCTTGTATAGTTACTTATCTATCGCTGGTACAACTTTGAGTCCTTGGCTTGACTATACAAGTTTGATTTGACTATACATGCTTCATGGCATGTCAGTTTTGCCGTGTTTTGTTTTGTTTTGGCTGCGCCGCGTGGCTTATGGGATTTTAGTCCCCCAGCCAGGGACTGAACCTGGGGCGCCAGCGGTCAGAGTGCTAAGTCCTAACCACTGGACTGCCAGGGAATTCCCGTTTTGTTTTTCTCGTTTGCTTGTTTTTTAAATTTTGCTGTATTTATAGGAGAGCTATTCTGTGTATGACAGTTCAGAGTTGCAAGTACGACATATGAATGATATGGTAACTTGAAATGTCTGTGTTGTACACATTATCTCACAACTTAATAGCCTGAAAAAACATATTATCTCACTGGTCTAGAATCCAGGAGTGGCTTAGCTGGGTGGTTTTGCCTCAGGGTCTCTCCTTGACTTTTGTTGAATCTAACTTCAGTCACTTGGCTGTTAGCAAGGGGCCTCAGTTCCTCACTCTCTGGGCCTCTCCATGGGGCTGCTCATGTCATGGCTGCTGGCTTCCCCCAGAGCGAGTGATTCAGGAAAGAATTTGCACCCAAGATGAAGTGCAGAGTCTTTTTCAGAAGTTACACACCTTCACTTCTGTCTTTGCTTAGTCTCACAGGTCAACCCTGTGATAGTGTGAGGGAGAGCTACACAGGATTGAGAATACCAGGAGGCGGGATTCATTTGGGGCCATCTTGGAGGCTGGCTACCATACCCATTAATCCACCATGCCAGCCTTTCTTCATATGGTCTCAGGTCTGTTACTATGAGTGAATTATTTGGCTTGTGTACACTTCTTGTGTACTAGATCCAATCAATTCTTGTTTGTTCAAGGATATTCTAGCAAGTCTCTTCTTCGGATTACGTTTTCTGTTTCTCTGGATGGTTCCCATCAGCAAACAGGCTGATTATTATGTCATCTCGCATTAAAAAATCCATCTTTAATGGCACATCCCCCTTCTGCTTGTTTTATTTCATATTTGCTAGTTATAGGAAAACTTCTACAGAGTTGGCCATATTTGTTATCTCCAAGTCTCTTGTTTTCCTCTAAATCCACTCTTGTCAAGGTCACTAATGAATTCCACAGTGTTTAACTCAATGGTCAATTTTTAGTTTTTATTTTATTTGATTTATTGGCAGCATTTATCAAAGTAGTTCATTTCCTCCCCCCTGAAAATAATTTTTCATTTAGATTACAGGATGCTTCTCTTTCCTGATTCTCCTCTACATACAATTCTCTCACATACAATATGTGACCTTTGGTGTCTGGCTTTATTCAGTTAGCATGTTTTCAGGTTCATCCATGTCATAGATATACAGCAGTGCTTTGTTTGTTTTTATGGCTGAATAGTATTCCATTGTAAGCATATACCACAGTTTTGTTTATCCATTCATCAGTTAATGGACATTTGGATTGTGTGCTCTTTGTGGCTATTGTGAGGAATGCTGCTGTTAACATTGTTTTTGCGGGGACTTAACGTTTTCAATTTTTATGGGTATATACCTAAGAGTGAAGTTGCTGGATCATATGGTAACTCTATATTTAATTTTTGAGGTATTGCCAAACTGTTTTCCAAAGTGGTTGTACCACTTTATAGCAATTGCACCAGCAATATATGAGGATTCCAATTTCTCCACATCCTCTGCAGCACTTGTTATTGTTGCTCTTTTTGATTATAGCCAACCTAGTGGGTGTGAAGGAGTATCTCATTGTGACTGATTTACATTTTCCTAATCATGTTAAGCAGTATTTCCTGTGCTTATTGGCCATTTGTATAGCATCTTCTTTGGTGAAATGTCTCTTCGAATCCTTTGCCTGTTTAAAAAAATTTTTTTTATTGTTGTAAAAAACATATAACAAATTTTACCATCTTAACCATTTTTTAAAGATTTATTTATTTTATTTAATTTTTGGCTGCATTGGGTCTTTGTTGCTGGGCATGTGCTTTCTCTAGTTGTGGCGAATGGGGCTACTCTTTGTTGTGGTGTGTGGGCTTCTCATTGCGGTGGCTTCTCTTGTTGCGGAGCACAGGCTCTAGGCACGCGGGCTTCAGTAGTTGTGGCACACGGGCTCCACAGCGCAGGCTCAGTAATTGTGGCACACGGGCTTAGTTGCTCCACGGCATGTGGGATCTTCCCAGATCAGGGCTCGAACCCGTGTTTTCTGCATTGGCAGGCAGATTCTTAACCACTGCGCCACCAGGGAAGCCCCATCTTAACCATTTTTAAGTGTTAAGTATATTCACATTTTTTTTTCTTTTTTGTTTTCTTGTTTTTGCCACGCTGCACGGCTTGCAGGATAGTTCCCAACCAGGGATCGAACCCAGGCTCCCTGCAGTGGAAGCGCCTAACAACTGGACCGCCAGGGAATTCCCCATTTACATTGTTTTGAAACAGATCTCTAGATCTTTTCATCTTGTAAAATTGAAACTACCCATCCCATTAAACAACAAACTTTTCCCTCTCCTGCTAGACCATAGTATCCACCATTCTACTTTCTGTTTCTTTTCTATTGCTTTGACTACTTTGGATACTTCACGTAAGTGGAAGCATACAGTATTTGTTTTTATGACTGGCTTATTTCATTTAGCATGATATGTGATGTCTTCAAGGATCATGCATATTGTAGCATGTGGCAGAATTTCTTTTTTATGGCTAAATAATGTTCCGTTGTATGTATATATCACATTTTAAAAATTCATTCATCAGCTGATGGACATTTAGGTTGCTTCCACCTCTTAGTTATTGTGAATAGTGCTGCTGTGAGCATGGATGTGCAAATATCTCTTAGAGACCCCACTTTCATTTCTTTTGGATCTATATCCAAAAGTGGAATTGCTGGATCATATGGTAGTTATATTTTTAACTTTTTGAGGAGCCTTTATACTGTTTTCCACAGCATTTGCACTATTTACAATCCATCCATAGCACACAAGGATACAGTTTCTGTACATGCTTGCCAACAGTTTCCCTCCCCTCCCCTTCCTTTCTCCTGCCTTCCTTCCCTCCCTCCCTCCCTCCCTCCCTTCCTTCCTTCCTTCCTTCCTTCTAGTAGCCATCCTGATGGGTGTTAGGTGATCTTTCACCGTGGTTTACATTCACATTTCTCTGATGATTAGTATGTTGAGCATCTCTTCATATACTTGCTAGCCATTTTATATCATCTTTGGAGAAATATCTATTCAGGTCCTCTGCCAATTTTTTAATTGAGTTGTTTTTTTATTCTTCTGTTATAAAAGATCTTTATATATTCTTTTATCACACATGTTAGTATCTATATGTGTCCCTTATAACATATCAATGTATATGTATCACATATATATGTGTTCCTAGTCACATATATGATTTACAGATATTTTTCTCCCATTCTGTGGGTTATCTTTTTACTTTCATGACGGTGTCCTTTGAAGTCCAAAAGTTGTCAATTTGATGAAGTCCTGTTATTTTTTCCTTTGTCATTTATTCTTTCGGTGTCTTCTCTAAGAAACCATTTACTCCAATTTTCTTTAAAGAGTTTTTTTAGTTTTAGCTCTACTTTTAGTTTCACAATCCATTTTGAGTTACTTTTTATATATATGGTGTGAGCGGGGGCCCAACTTCATTCATTCTTTCACATATGGATGTCCAGTTGTTCCATCAACATTTGTTGAAAAGATTTATCTGTTCCCCACTGATTATTTTGGTAATCTTACTGAAAATCAGTTCACCATTAATGCATGGGTTTTTCTCTGGACTCTGAATTCTATTCCATTGATCTATTCCATTGATCTGTTTCTATCCTCATGCCAGTGCCACATTTCTTGATTACTATAGCTTTGTAGTAAGTTTTGAAATCAGAAAGTCTGAATCTTTCAGTTTTTTCTTTTTCAAGATTGTTTTGGTTATTCTGAGTTCCTTGAATTTCCATATGAGTTTCAATTCTGTGAAAAGGCTAGCCAAGATTTTGATAGATCAGTTGTGGGAGTCTTGCCATTTTAACAATATTAAATCTTCTGATCCATGAATGTGGGATGTCTTTACATTTATTTAGGTCTTTAATTGCTTGAACAATGTATTTAGTATAATTCAGTGTTTTCAGAATAAAAAAGCGCTGCATTTCTATTAAATTTATTCCTAAGTATTCTTTTTTCAAAAATTTATTTTATTGAAGTATAGTTGATCTACAGTGTTGTGTTAGTTTCTGCCGTACAGCAGAGTGATTCAGTTGTACATATACATTCTTTTTCAGATTCTTTTCCATTATGGTTTATCACAAGATATTGAATATAGTTCCCTGTGCTATACAGTAGGATCTTGTTGTTTATCCGTTCTATATGTAATAGTTTGCATCTGCTAATCCCAAACTCCCAATCCATCCCTCCCCACAATCCTTGGCAACCACAAGTCTGTTCTCTGTGTCTGTGAGTCTGTTTCTGTTTCATAGATAAGTTCAATTGTGTCTTATTTTAGATTCCACATATAAGTGATATCATAATGATATTTGTCTTTCTCTTTCTGATAAGTATTCTTTGTAACAGTGTAAATGGAAGTGTTTATTTACTTTCATTTTCAGAACATTTATTGCTACTGTATAGAAACATAATTGATTTTTTTATATTGATCTTGTATTCTGCAACCATTTAATTCTAATACTTGTTTTGTGGATTCCTCAGGATTTTGTATATACAAAATCATGTCATCTCCAATATAGTTTTACTTTTTCCTTTTCCATTCTGAATGCTGCTACTTCTTTGTTTTTTTTTAAAGCTGAAATCTTGAGTGTTACATCTTTTTTTTTTTAAACTTTGGGTTTATTTATTTATTTATTTATGGCTGTGTTGGGTCTTCGTTTCTGTGCGAGGGCTTTCTTTAGTTGTGGCAAGTGGGGGCCACTCTTCATCGTGGCGCACGGGCCTCTCATTATCGCGGCCTCTCTTGTTGCGGAGCACAGGCTCCAGACACGCAGGCTCAGTAATTGTGGCTCACGGGCCTAGTTGCTCCGCGGCATGTGGGATCTTCCCAGACCAGGGCTCGAACCCATGTCCCCTGCATTGGCAGGCAGATTCTCAACCACTGTGCCACCAGGGAAGCCCTTTTTTTTTTTTTTTTAACTCCTTTTTCTTGCCTGATTGTCCTGGTTATAGAACTTCCAGTATAATATTGAGTCAAAGTGCGGTAGTAGACATCCTTGTCTTGTTCCCAGTCTTAGAGGGAAAGCTTTCAGTCTTTCACGAGTAAGTATGATGCTAGCTGTGGGTGTTTTACAGGTACCCTTTGATTGAGAAAGTTCCCTTCTGTTCCTAATTGTTGAGGGTTTTTTGTTTGTTTGTTTGTTTTTCATCATGAAAAGGTGCTAGATTTAGTCAAATGCTTTTTCTGCAGGCAGGTGTCTTTTTTTGTCCTTTATTCTATTAAAATGGTATAATGTTGATTGATTTTCCTATAATAAACCAACTTTGCATACCTCCATAAATCCCATGTGGTCATGGTATATAATCTTTTTTATGTGTGGTTAGATTTTGTTTGCTAGTATTTTGTTGAGGATTCTTCTGTATTCATAAGGGATATTGGTCGTGTGTGTGTGTGTGTGTGTGTGTGATGTCTTTGTCTGATTTTGGTATCAGAGTAATACTGGCCTCACAGAATGAGCTGGAAAGTTTTCTCTCCTCTTTTAGTTTCTGAAAGAGTTGATAAAGGACTGGTGTTAATTTTTCTGTAATCACTTTGATAGAATTAACAAGGGTAGTCATCTGATCTTAGGTTTCTCTTTTGGAAAATTTTCTGATTACTAATTCAATGTGTTTGCTTGTTTTAGATCTGTTCATATTGATTTTTTTTTTTTTACTGAGTCAGTGTGGTAGTTTTTGTCTTTCTAGAATTTGTCCATTTCATCTAGGTCATCTAATTTGTTGGAATAGAATTGTTCATAGTATTCCCTTGTTTTTTGATTAAATTTCTGTGTGGTTGGTAGTAATATCCCCTCTTTATTTTAAAAAATAATATATTGAGGTGAAATTTACGTAAGATCGGTGATTTTGAAGTGAACAATTCAGTGGTATTTAGAGTATGCATGATGTTGGACATCTGCTGCCTCTGTCTAGTTCCAAAACATCTCCATCATTTCAAGGTAAAACTCTTTATCCAGTAAGCAATTTCTCTCCATTTCCCCTCCCCCATATGCTGGCAACCACCAGTCTGTGTTTAGATTCTATGGATTTATCTATTCTGGATATTTCCTATAGATGAAATCATACAATATGTGATCTTTTATGTCTTTCTTCTTTCATTTTGCTTGTTTTCAGGGTTTATCCAGGTTGTAGCATGTATTAATATTTCTTTTTTTTTTTACTTAAAATTAAATTAAAATATTTTTATTGAGGTATAATTGACATATAACATTATACTAGTTTCAGGTGTACAACACAATGATTTAATATTTGTTTATATTGTGAAATCCCTACAATGAGTATAGTTAACATCTATCACCATACATAGTTAAAATTTTGTGTGTGTGTGTGTGATGAGAGCTTTTAAGATATACTCTCTTGATGACTCTCAAATATTCAATACAGTATTATTAACTATAGTCACCATGTTGTACATTACATCCCCAATATAACTGGAAGTTTGTACCTTTTGACCCCCTTCACCAGTTTTGCCCACTTCCCCAACCCCCTGCCTTTGGCAACCACCAGTCTGCTCTATGAGCTTGTTTTTTGTTTGTTTGTTTTTGCTTAGGTTCCATATATAAGTGAGATCATACAGTATTTGTCTCTCTTTGTCTGACTGATTTCATTTAGTGTAATGCCCTCAGGGTCCATTCATGTTGTTGCAAATGGAAAGATATCATTCTTTTCTCTGGCTGAATAATATTCCATTGTATATATATGCTGCATTTTCTTTACCCATTCATCCATCAATGGTCACTTAGGTTGTTTCTATATCTTGGCTGTTGTAAATAATCCTGCAGTGCTTCAGTGAACATGGGGGTGCCTTCATTCCTTTTATGGTTGAATAATAGTCTGTTGTATGTGTAGAACATGGTTTATCATTCATCCATTGAAGAGCATTTGTGTTATTTCCACCTTGAGGTTATTGTGAATAGTGCTGCTATAAACTTGCACGTACATTAGATATACTTGTTTGAGTACCCGTTTTCAATTCTTTTGGGTATATATCTAGAAATGGACTTGTGGGGTCATATGATAATTCTGTGTTTAACTTTTTGAGGACTTACCAAACTGTTTTCCACAAAAATCCTGATTTTTGCAAGCCTTTGGTTAATTTCCAGGATCTAGAAAGCTTGATTTTGACAGTTTTTGCTGGTGTTTTCTTTGCTTTTATGTATTTTCCTTATTCCATCATTCCCTCTGACATCACCATAACATTTAACAAATTGACATTGTCATTTTTTTTTTAAGGTGTCTTTTTTGTGGTCCTCCACAACCCCTCTCTTTAAATCATTCTCCACTCACCTGATACTTCCAAACCCTCTCCAAATTCTTAGTCTTAGTGAAAGGAATTGCCTCAGAACTAACAGGCCACTTTTAGGTTGAACTCCTCCCTTGCTTATATCTCCTTTGTGGATTCTTCTAAGATGCTGCTCTTGGGAGGAAAGGAAGGAAAAGCGAAAGTGGCTGAATTTCTCTCCTGCCTGCCTGGGTGAAATGTAGTACTCTAACCATACTGTTCTAAGAAAAGGCTTCCCCAAACTGTTGGTCCCCATAATGACCTCTGGCCATAGTCATCCTCCTGAATCCCAGGATTGCAGGGCTTTCACATTTGGTATAACAGTACACCTCAGTGGCTCCCAGACTTGAAGAAAATTGGTTATATCCCAAGTTTGAACATTTCCTACCTTTTCCCTCACCCTACCTTCTTCTGTTGAATTATTTTTATCCCCTTCTAGATAATTATTTTCTTTTAATGAATATTTGAGTGCTTATTGTATGCCAGGACTGCTCTTGGCCCTTGGGAGAAATCAGTGAACAAAACAGACAAAAACAAACTAAAAAACAAAACAGAATTTCTCCTGTGGAAGGAACTAACAGTTCAGTGGAGGAAGAAAGATAGTCAATATAATAAATATGTACATTCTCTTGTGAAGTAAAAGGTGATGTTATGAAACTAGGAAAAATATAATAAGAGTAGGGTCATAGGATTGAATGTTGGGTAGGTAGGAGTGTTGTGATTTTAGATAAGGTGGTCAGAGTAAGTCTCTTGGAATAGGTAGGTTTGGACATGGACTTGAAGGAGATAGAAGTGTTAGCCATGGGGATATCTGGAAGACAAGAATTTCAGGTGGAGACTTTGAAGGGAGCAGCAAGGAAGCCACTGTAGCTGGACTGGAGTGAATGAATGTTAGAGTAGAGAGAGGAGAGGTCAGAGAGGTAGCAATAGTGGAAATGGTGGGACTTTCCTGGTGGCACAATGGTTAAGAATCCACCTGCCGATGCAGGGGACATGGGTTCGAACCCTGGTTCGGGAAGATCCCACATGCCGCGGAGCAACTAAGCCCGTGCGCCACAACTACTGAGCCTGCGCTCTAGAGCCCGTGAGCCACAACTACTGAGCCCGCGTGCCACAACTACTGAAGCCCGCGCGCCTAGAGCCCATGCTCCGCAACAAGAGAAGGCACTGCAATGAAAAGCACGTGCACTGCAAGGAAGAGTAGCCCCTGCTCACGGCAACTAGAGAAAGCCTGTGCGCAGCAATGAAGACCCAACACAGCCATAAATAAATAAATTTTTTAGAAGAGAGAAGCCCTCAGGTGATGGAAGGGGGTTTACGTCAGGGCGACCTCAAAAATAAAATAAAAAAAGAAGAGTGGAAATGGTGGTGAGGGTCTGTAAATCCTTACTTTTTCTCTCAGTCCATTCTATAGAAGTAGTCATGTTTTTTGACAATGAACAACCTTGGCTTAATAGTTGTTCTCCTCCTAGACTCCCAGGCTAGATTAGACTCTATTTTTGCGTTCCTTTATCATCCTGAGCTTATTTGTGAAAAAATATTTGTTAAAAAATATTTATGAAAAAATTACTTTTGTTTTGCTCAGTTGCCCTAGGATAGAATCCAAATGTTTATGGCAGTTTTAAGGATCCCGTGAAACTCCCATTTCCCCCAAGGGTCTGTGTTTAATGGATGTTGAATTCTAAGGCAGCAACTGTATGGGGTTAATGGAGTAGAGGGAAGAAGGAGTGGTGGAGAAGGGACTTGAGTGCTGTGGTGGGGAGAGAGTGACGGGGTTGGGACAAGAATCTGGAGGAGCAGTAATGGGTCAAAAGAGTCAGGGGCAAGGGAAGATGGTGAGGGTAGGTACCAGAGGAGTCCTAGTGGCGTAATCTCAGGAAGTTACTTAAGAGGGACTGTTGCCTGAAAAAATCTGGTGTGTGGCTATAACAAAACCCATATAAAGGGCCGTTGTTGAAATGCAGAGGAATAACCTGGGAGGTGGGTCATCACCCACTGTTCTCTCAGCTATTTTTGGAGTGAAACCTCTCATTGGCTCCTTCCACAGCCCTTGGCAACTTTCTTGGTGGGGGAAATGAAGTGATTTTTGAGGACTCATCCCTTAGATCTAGCAGGTCTTGGCATGTCCAACCTCCCTACCCCGAATTCTCAAGATTCTGGTAATTGTAGAAAATAAGGACACTAGAGGAGAAGTGATAAGAAAATTCCCATGGTTTGTTGTTACTCTTGTCCTAAATGAACACATTCATTAACTTATTTGTTTTATGTATCATTCTTTCTCCACTCTTAATTAATTTTTCATCTCGGATGATTGGTTGGATGAAAAGTTAATCAGTATGGTCAACAGCTAAAAATTCTACTAAGATCAGTTAGGTGAAAGTTCAGCAATGTTATTGGAACCCAGTTTATTTTTATTTTTTAAAAACAACAGAATTTATTCCCACAGTTTTGAAGGCTGGAAAGTCCAAGATCAAGGTGCTGGATGATTTGGTTCCCCACTGAGGGCTCTCTTTCACCTTCTTCCTGTGTCTTCACATTTGGGGGGGTGTTGGGGGAGATAGAGAGGAAGCAAGCTCTGTGATGTCTCTTCTTGGCACTAATCCAATCACGAGGGCCCTCATGACCTTATCTAAACCTAATTATCCCCCAAAGACCCCATCTTCAAATACCATCACTTTGGGGGTTAGGGCTTCAACATGTGAATTTCTGATGCGGACAAGGTTCTCAGAGTAAATTGATAGAAAACATGGAATTAATGGAGCACACTCTGCTCTACAAATAAAAGTTCATATTGATGAGAGTTACTATTTATTAATTCATTTAACAAATTTTGTATTTGTTGAGCTCCCATGCTATGCTAGGCAATGGTCGTTGTGCTGGTGATCCAGCAGTCAACAAAAGACAATTCCTGCCCTTTGGAGTTTACATTTTACTGGATAGACAATAGAAAATAATCAAGATAAATAATGTTTATAATATATTAGGTGGTGATAAAGGCTTATAGGTGGAAGAGAAGGGAAGAGAAATTGGGAATGTGAATTAGAGGTTGGTTGGAGTATTTGAGAACCTCTCTGAGAAGAAGGCTTGGAACAGAGCCCTGAAGGCGGTGAGGGGCCAGCCATGTAGGCATCTGGATGATGAGCATTCATAATAGAGGGACAACAAATATAAGGACTCTAAGTAAGGTAAGGTGTTTAGTTTGTTCAAGAAATAGCAAGGAGGTTAGTGTGGTTAGAGTGAAGTGGATGGGGGAGAGGAGTATGAGATAATTGCAGGGGACAGTATGTAGGGTTGGAAGTGTGGTCTTATAAGCATTGGAAGGACTTGGCCTTTTACTGAGTGAACGAGAAAGGCATTGGAAGGTTTTGAGCTGAGCAGTGATGCAGTCTAATTTGTTTGAACAGCATTACTTTGCCTACTATGTGAAGAGACAGGTGGAGTGAGGGACAAAGCACTGTTGGATTTAAGTTTAGTGGGGAAGTCAGGATTAGAGGGAGAAGTTTAGGAGACATCAGTGTTGAGTTGGGGTGAGATTATCAAGAGAGTTCATTCCCAATTTGCTAGCCTGTGCTAAGCGCTTGACATTGAATTATGCTATTTGTTGACCATATGTAGGTACTCTTACTCTATTCTTTGAAGTTGACACTTCTTTTCTATATTAACATATATGAAATCAGTATGTGTGAATCAATTTAGATATGTGCATTTAATATAAATTTTCTTCCAATTCTACTACAAAACAAGATGCCATTGAATATTTGATGCTTTTTCTTTTTTTCAAATAAATTTATTTATTTATTTATTTTTGGCTACGTTGGGTCTTTGTTGTTGCGCGGCTTTCTCTAGTTGCGTCGAGGGGGGGCTACTCTTTGTTGCGGTGCGCAGCCTTCTCAATGCAGTAACTTAGCTTGTTGCGGAGCATGGGCTCTAGGCACACGGGCTTCAATCATTGTGACACGTGGGCTCAGTAGTTGTGGCTTGCGGGCTTAGTTGCTCCGCGGCCTGTGGGATCTTTCCGGACCAGGGCTTGAACCCGTGTCCCCTGCGTTGGCAAGCAGATTCTTAACCACTGCGCCACCAGGGAAGTCCCGATGCTTTTTAAAAAGAGCTGTTACTTTAAGTCTAAGAAATAAGGATTTTTGCCTTTAAGATACAGAAACACATTTAAAAGTTATAAATTTTCCAAAACAGATGTAGCTGGTTAGAATTCCAGCTTAATCTTCTTTGACTCCAGACCCCATGTTTCTAAACACTGCACAATGGTGCTTTTGTAAAAATACTCATCCTTTACATGTGATTTCACCTAGTGATTAGTTGTTGGAGTTCTGGGTTTTTTTTCTTTTTTTAATAGAAGAGATCAAAATCAGCATAAGGCAAAGCTATGATTCTAGAGTTGTATAGACTTGTAATCATAGGTTTTTAAGCTGTCATTTATCCTCTTTGACTCTCAGTGTCCTTATCTGTAAAATAAGGATGTTTATAAATACCCTAGAGTTTTGGAGAGAATTAAATAACGTATTTTTCTGTACTTAACTGATGTGTAGTATGTTTATACTTAGGTGGCAGTTTATATAAAGGAAGCACTGGGACCTGTGGCCACACCCTTCAAGAATAAAAAAATTTAGAAAATGGAACCACCATGTATGTTATGTGAAGAACAAGAGCCAGAACCACAGAAAAGCATAGAAGAAACCAAACAAGTAGACGATGAAGATGATGAACTGATCTTTGTTGGGGTGGAACATGTAAATGAAGATGCTGAGCTGATCTTTGTTGGGATGACCTCAAATTCAAAACCAGTTGTTTCAAACATATTGAACAGAGTTACCCCAGGTTCGTGTTCAAGGAGAAAACAGTCTGGTCACTTCAGAAAAGATAATGCTCACAAATTGCAGCCTGTAAGTCATGTGATGCCTACATCAGAAACAATGACTGTCTTACCAGTTTCTGACTCTGAATCAAGATCAACAGATAGTCCTATTATTATTGAGCCTTTGTCTAAACCTGATTATAAAAATAATTCACCACAAGTCGTGCCTATTAGCTCTTCAGAGTTATGTTCTCCTCCTTTGATTACCTTCACAAGTTCATTGCAGCATCCAGTAGGAGCAGCACTTTCTACAGGAGGTATGAATAAAAGTCCTCGTGTAACAAAGCGACTTTCCACTTCTGAAACAAATAGCACAAATCCCAAAAGGCCTAAACTCAATGGAATCATAGGGGGACACTCTTTAGCTCTGGCCCCTTCAGGTATCTTTCATACAATGACAGCTCAGCAAAGCACACCCTCAGACAGTGTTCATACCTCATTAAGCCATGTTCAGAACAGAGAACCTTGTCCAACAGCTTTTCCAAAGGACAGTGTTCATTGCAAGCCTATAAGTCCTTCTGGGGAAAATGGACTGGCAAAAACAGACTTTTCAAGTCTAGCAAGTCAAAACAAGACTGTTGATCCCACGAAAGGAAATCTGATCGTGTTACTTCGTGACTTTTACTATGGACAGCATACAGGAGATGGGCAGCCAGAACAGAAGACTCACACAGCCTTTAAATGCCTCAGCTGCTTGAAAGTTCTAAAAAATGTCAAGTTTATGAATCACATGAAGCACCATTTGGAACTTGAAAAGCAGAGGGGTGACAGCTGGAAAAACCATACTACCTGCCAGCACTGCTACCGCCAGTTTCCCACTCCCTTCCAGCTGCAATGTCACATTGAAAGTGTCCATACTTTCCAGGAGCCCTCTGCAGTCTGTAAAATCTGTGAGTTGTCTTTTGAAACAGATCAGATTCTCTTACAGCACATGAAGGACAATCATAAGCCTGGTGAAATGCCCTATGTGTGCCAGGTCTGCAATTACAGGTCATCAGCCTTTGCTGATGTAGAAACACATTTCAGAACATACCACGAAAACACTAAGAATTTGCTTTGCCCATTTTGTCTCAAAATTTTCAAAACTGCAACACCATACATGTGTCATTATAGAGGACACTGGGAAAAGAGTGTTCACCAGTGTTCCAAATGCCGGCTACAGTTTTTAACTTTCAAGGAGAAAATGGAGCACAAGACCCAGTGTCATCAAATGTTTAAGAAGCCTAAGCAACTAGAAGGATTGCCTCCTGAAACAAAAGTTGTTATACAAGTGTCACTGGGACCTCTTGAACCAGGATCAGTGGAATTAGCATCCATTACTGTGAACACATCTGATTCTGAACCTTCACCCCCCAGGTCTAAAAGTAGAATTTCAAAAAAACCCCATTAATTCTACTTTCAGTAAATCTGAAGCAAATACTTCAATCAAAGTTAAAAACCCCACTAAAAACAAAAAATCCAAATCATAACATTATTCAATAGCATCAAATATAGTGAAACCAATAGATCATTTATGAGGTTTTTCTAAAAATTCATGAAGTACAATATTGTTTGATCTGAATTTTGAGATATTATTTTAAAACATATTACCTGATTTTCATATAACTATCTGGCTTAACACATAAAAGGTGTGTGTGTGTGTGAATGGGAGGGGGAAGAGAGAGAAAGAGAAAAGTGAAAACCTATTTATTATTTTGGTATTTCATGTTATTTGTAAGTTTGAAAGCTCTGCTATACATATAATCTGTAGAATTTTTTAACAACTTAATTTTATTTTCAACTTTTTCCATGCCTTGAAGATTTCAATATTAACTATAGCCTATAGTTAGGCTATAGTTAGGCTAACTATAGAAATGGCTTTGTTATGGTGTGGTCCCGTTTGCTGCTGAATTCTCAGAAGTGCCTCTGTTGTGCTGATCTAAAATAACCTGACTCTGAAAGCCTTGGTGTGGAGAAGTTGATGGAGACCCTGTGGTGTGAATGGGGACCAGAAACAGGGAATTCAGTAAGTGGAGAGCAGTGGCTCCTTGTCCCAGTTGAGGAAGGAGCACACATTCACTCCAGGCTTGGAGCCAAGGCAGAAGGAACACTGTCTCAGACTGTCTTTACCTAGCCCAAGGACATCCAAGGAAGCCAAACCATTAAAATAAAATGCCTATGTTTGGTGAGGGGCCCCTGCAGGCATCAAGCAGGTACTGTGTATCATTGGCTTCAGATGGGGAAGCAGAGATAATTAATAGAATGGGACCTGGTGCCAGGGGACCTCCTTTTGAGTGATCAAAAGGGGAATTTGATTTGTTCTCTCACCTCTCCCATCTGGCTGGCCTTTAGTCAGAATGAACTAGCCATATCTCTCTCAGTCACAGCAGTAAAGCAAGTAAAGGTTCCCAAGGAAAAAAATCCCTGACATCCATAGTTTGATCTGTATTGGACCCATAGGTTAACTGAAAAGGGCCAAACACATGGAATCTGTCCAGTTTATGAATAGGGCTAAGTTTAGTTCTCTTACCCTTAAGCTGGAATGGGGTTGTCCAAGAAAAGTAGAAATAGTGGATAAAAATAGTTTAGAGTGATTAAACCCATTATAGGACTTTTCCTAACACATTTCCAATTACATGTATCTTACCCTAATTGAACATGTGAAGTTTGCAATTTTGTATCTTGCCTTGGACATGAATGTATTACAGTTAACAGTTAATTCTTTGTGTGTATAATTTCCCATTTTATCAGACTAATACTGAGTTTGGGTCTTACTTGACACACTCCAATGTGCCAGAAATGTCTCATTTATTTCAGTAATTATCAGGTCATAGGGTTATTATCCTTTATTTGATCTATCAACTGTCTAATCTGTGATTATACTTGCCGGAACCTTTTTCCTTGCCATCTCCAAGGGCTCTTTCACAGAACTGGGGTACCCTCTAAGTATTGGTTCCTGAACATCAGCAGCCTTGGTTGCCTCTGTGGGTTCCTGGAGTTGAGTCTCCCTAGGCATGTTTTAGTGCCATCCCTTCTCACTCCACCTCCAGCCCAGGTACCTAGCAGCCTCTGTGCACCACTCAAGGAATCTGGGATCCTGGCTGTAGACCTGTGCCAGGAGAAATCTCTCCCTTTTGCTGTTGCTTTCTCCTCCTCTTTAAAGGTACTTTATCTCTCCCCACTCCTTTTTCCCCCTCCTCAATCTAGTTAAATTTTCTAAGCTTTCACAAAATGCTGGAAAGGTATAATCATCAAGGGGTTAGCATCCCTCATAGAATTGAGGAGGAAGGACTACAGATAACAAAGTTGTTGTGAGTATATCGTCCATATTTTAGATAATTCCCTGAGTGTAGATTCCATTATATTTATTTGCTCAATGCTTGATTGATTGATTTGCACTTTGAATATTTTACTAGGCCTTTCCAGTTAGTTTGCTTGGGCCAAAGCACTTTGGTAAAATTTCAGCTTGAACCCCTTTAGGTGTAGAAAGAGTGTGTGTGTGTGTGTGTGTGTGTGTGTGTGTGTGTGTTCTGGTCTCAGGTGGAAACTTCTGTATATAAATAGATGTGCAGACTTTTGCATACTTATCTCCCTTATTCTGTTTCTATGGTAAAAATATGAAATGTTTTAGTTCTTTGTGTTTGTGGTTGCTTAGTATTATCAACCCTGTTACTGTTGTTTGCTCTAAAGTATGCTCCTAAGGAGTACAAATTGTTATTTATTGCCAACTAAGGTTCCAGTGATATGGCCCCTGACTACCTCCTCTCTTCCATTCTCTGTCGTGCTACTTACTCTGCCATTTTCCCCACTGGTGCACTATTTTTGACACACTGGCCTTGCTTTTCCTCAAGCAAATTCCATTTCTTCCCAATCCAAAGACTTTGTAACTGCTGTTCTCCTTCTTGGAATGCTCTTCCCCTAGGCCTGCATGGCTTGCTACCTCGCTTAATTGTTTGACACTTCCTTTGGTATATTGAGCTTCACCAGTGTTGTTAAAATCACACAGTGAAATCTCCAACCCACCCCCCTTTTTTTCCTCCTCTTAAACGCACTTTAAGTCTCCACACTCTTCTTCCCTACCAGTCTAAATTTCCTAGGTTTTCACAAAAAGCTGGGAAGAGATAATTATCAAGGGCTTTGCTTCTCTCTTCGAATTGAGTTTGCTTGAGTCAGTTTCTGTGCCTGCAAATAGAAGACAATAGTGAGTTGAGTTCTTTCGAGAGCTTTCTCTGTTTTTCTATTGATACCTCTATATTTTTTTAAGGCAATGTCACTTTGTTTTGTTTACAAATATATTGAATATCTGTCAAGATTACTATTTTGTTATTGCCCTTTGTGAATTTCCTTGTCTATTTTGCTTGTTCTTTCAGATAAAATTTATTTTATTAATGTTGCCAAAAATTGCAAGTAAAATTAGCAATTATAGAAATAAAATGTTTTTTTTGAAAAAGTGTTTTCACTATGTTGTCTTTTCACCAATAACATGGCATATTTTTAGTTTTATTTGTAATCTTATTGCATTGGCCAGGACTTCTAAACAATGATGTGTAAATGGGCTTTCTTATTCTTGGTTTAATTAGAAATGCTTTACCATCAGAGGTAATGAGTATATGGCTTAATGAATTTCTATTTCTATCTTTAAAATTTAAAGAGAATTGTTTTATTGGATAGTTTACAACATCCGTTGAGACAGTCATTTTCCTTCCTTCCTTCCTTCCCTCCCCTCTCCTCCCCTTCCCTTCCCTTCCTTTCTTTCCTTTCTTTCACTAACCCAAGGTTTTGCTTGGCTGGATTCACAGCTTTTCTATTAGAAACCTTCCTTTCGTGAAACAAAAATAATTCCACTTGGGGTTGAATATTATCCTCTCAGAATCTCATTTCATTTCTCATTTCTAGTATTGGAATTAATTTCCTCTCCCCCTTACTAGATTTGCCACAGTTTTATCAATGTTTCTGATTTACTTTTTCCAAGAAGCAACCCTTGCTTTATTATCCGAACAAGTTTTATCTGTAATCTATTTTTGTCTCAATTCATTATATACCTTCTACTTTCTTTATGATTGTTCTTTTTTATAACCTTGTATTTTAAAAGCTTTCTTTTTTTCTTTTTAAAAATTTTTATGAAAATAGAGTTGATTTACAATGTTGCGTTAGTTTCAGGTGTGCATCAAAGTGATTCAGTTATGCATATATATCCTTTTTTAGTTTTTCATTATAGGTTATTACAAGATATTGAGTATTTTTTTATTTAATAAAGGATTAGGACTTTACCTACCTTTATTTAAATAACAGTTTTGTCTGAATCCCAAATATTTTGATGCATATATATATTTTTTTTTAATTAAAATTTTCATTCTCTGTACTTTTTTTGTAAGTTAATTCCAAAGATTTCAGAATTTGCAGGCTGAATGTTTTAGTCTTAATTTATAGTTTACTGAGAATTAAGTTTTCCTTGGAGCTCTGAGGGTATGTGTGTATGTACACTGACATGTCTATATACACATCCTTTTCAGATTACTACATGGGTTATTTTTTAAAAAGATATTTTCTGTTTGTATGGGAAAAACGTGAAATGTTTTAATTCTAGAAATCTATTCCCCCTAAATGAATATAGTATAAAAGGTAAAGGTATGAAAATATTCATTTGAGAGTAATTCCTAGTAACAAAACTTGGAAATGTTAAAAATTATTCATAACACCTATTAAAGGTGGTAAGAAAACCTTTATTCAAGGGAAGACTACTACAATGGGGTTTTGTAATAGGGGAGAGAGATTGAGCTTAACTCTGACTCCAGCAAGGACAAAGTTGGGATTTATAGCCAAGGATCAGGGTGGGTGTCAGTGCATGGAAACTTACTGAGAGGAAGCATCAGGGGTAAGGGTGGATTCTAGCTAAACCCACTGATGGGATCATTGCTGAGGCCAGGCCAGGGTGATGAGATATTGAGGTGAGGGGAGAGGAATTTGATCTGATATCAATGGTGGTCAGATCAAGGGTGGGGGATTTCTCCTGAACTAACTCAGCAGGATTCTTGCTAAAATTGGACTAAATGGGCAGAGCCCCTGGATGAAGACATAGCCCAAAGTTGGCAGTGTGTTAATTAACTATTGGTGCATAACAGATTACCACAGAACTAACAGCTTAAAAAATATTATCTCACACTGGTTCTGAGAGTTGGGAATCCAGGAGCAATTCAGCTGGGTGGTTCTGGCTCAGGGTTTCATGAGGTTGCAGTCATCTGAAGGCTTGACAGGGGCTGGTGGATTTCCCCCCAAGATGGCTTACTTACATAGCTGTTGAAACTCCAGTTTCCTTGCTGGCGGTTGGGAGAAAGCCCCCATAATTTCATGTGGGCCTCTCTACTGGGCTACCTGAGTGTTCTCAAGATATGAGTAAGCTGGCTTCTAGAGAGAGTGAGCAAGGAGGCTGCAATGCCTTTTATGACCTAGTCTCAGACATTTCACTGTCATTTCTACAATATTCTATTCATTAGAAGTGAGCCACTAAATCCAGCCCACCCTTGAAGGAAAGAATTTGTGGACATAATTTAAAACCACCAGGGTACACACTTGGCCACAAACTGTTTACATACCTCCTATGTGCAAAATGCATTTTCCCCCCAAAGCCTCTGAAAGTTTTATCCATTACAGCATTAACTTGAAGTCCAAAATCTTATCATCTAAATCAGGTCCAGATATGGATCAAGGTCCAGTTGTGCAGCATCTCAAGTATAGTTCCTCTAGATCTGAAGACCTGTGAACAAAAGAGATGAGTTAATCTGTCCACTTCCACAGCCAACATACAGTGGTGGGATGGCATAGATAACCTTCATAGACACACCTGTTCCAAAAGGGGAGGGGAGATGGGAGTCAATAGTCAGTAGCAATTCTGAAATCCCACCAGGTACATGTTGGCAGTTCATTGACTAGGATTCAAGACCTGGAAACTTTCTGGGCTTCAATCTCTGGATTCTTGATTCTGCCCTCTGACATACTTCCATTTTATGAAAGGTAGGTAGTACATGGTTACAGTGAAATAGTCTTTGCCTAGCCTGGTTCCTGCTTGTAGAAGGCAGAAGTCCAAAGCTCTCTATTTTGTACTATTTCTGGTCCTTTCAGTCCAAGCTAGAGGCATTTCTTAAATATATTCTCTTAAAAACTTGGTGTTTCTCCTGTTAATCTTATTGGTGTTCATGCCAAAGAACTCCACTCCAAAGCCACAACCACACATCTCTTCAAGATAAGGCCTACTCTATCTTAGTTTTCTGCTGAGATAGCTGAGGGATAACACCCTTAAGCTTTGTAGAAGTCCTATTGTGTGATTGAGATGACTGCTGAGTCACACCCCTAACTCTTTGGAGGGCCTTGGCCTGACTAAATGATGCTGTGAAACATCACCTTCAATCTTTCTGAGGCTTAACAAAGAATTTTAGAATCCACCTTCTCCCTTGAGCCTCTGTTCCAGCCATCTGCTTCTCTTTCCATTCCTCCAAGAAGGCCAGGCTCCCTTCCCTCTGGTTAAAAGCTATTTTCGGGCTTCCCTGGTGGCGCAGTGGTTAAGAAACCTCCTGCCAATGCAGGGGACATGGGTTCAATCCCTGGTCCTGGAAGATCCCACATGCTGCTGAGCAACTAAGCCCATGCGCCACAACTACTAAGCCCATGCGCCACAACTACTGAGCCTGCGCTCTAGAGCCCGTGCGCCGCAAATACTGAAGCCCACGTGCCGCAACTACTGAAGCCCACGCACCTAGAGCCCGTGCTCTGCAACAAGAGAAGCCACCGCAATGAGAAGCCCGCGCTCCGCAACGAAGAGTAGCCCCCGCTCACCACAACTAGAGAAAGCCCGCGTGCAGCAACGAAGACCTAAAACAACCCAAATGTGGGCAGTGGGAAGTGAAGCCAGTGGGAGCCTGGATACCCAGGTTCCAAGTCTGCCTCTAGATCAGGGCAGGTCAGTCCCTTCTCTGAGCATCCGTTTCTCCATCTGCCAAGTAGAAGCCAAATAAATAAAATAAATTTTAAAAAAAAAAGAAGAATTTTACAGTCACACTCATCTTTAGGCCACCTTTTTTAAAAAAAATTTTTTTTTTTAATGGAAGCATTAGTTGTTAAGGTGGTTCTTTTTTATTTTATTTAATTTATTTTATTTATTTATTTATTTTTGGCTGTGTTGGGTCTTTGTTTCTGTGCGAGGGCTTTCTCTTGTTGTGGCAAGCGGGGGCCACTCTTCATCGCGGTGCGCGGGCCTCTCACTATCGCGGCCTCTCTTGTTGCGGAGCACAGGCTCCAGACGCGCAGGCTCAGTAGTTGTGGCTCACGGACCTAGTTGCTCCGCGGCATGTGGGATCTTCCCAGACCAGGGCTCGAACCCGTGTCCCCTGCATTGGCAGGTAGATTCTCAACCACTGCACCACCAGGGAAGCCCTTAATTTTTAAATTTAAAAAATTTGAAGTACAGTTGATGTACAATATTATATTTAGACTACCTTTCTTCAGTGCCCTGGATATGATCTTTGCTTGGTAGCCATTAATTTTAGCATCTTTTACCATCTTAAAAGACTGGAACATTTCAAAATCAGCAAGTTCTGTCTCCTTTTTTGTTTAATAGTCTTTCCCTTAGCTTTTTTATTTCCCTTCATATTATACTATAGTCAGCAAGAAGAAACCAGGCAGCACTTTCAGCCGTTTGGCTGGAAATCTCCTTAGCTAGATGACTCAGTTAATTAGGTACAATTTCTCCTTTCAGCTCAGTAGGTACATTTTCTACTTGTCATAGAACTGCATGTGTAGTGTTACTAAACTTTCTGCTGCTACGTACCCCCTTTCTCAGTTTTCTAATAACATGTGCCTCACTTCCTTTTAACCCATGCCTTCTCAAAGTCCAGGGTTTTTTGTTTGGTTTTTGTTTTATTGTTTTGCTTTTTTACTAAGGCTTGCACTAACACTCTCCTCAAAGTCCTTCCAGCTTTTGTCCGCTGCCCAGTTTCAAAGCCACTCTCATACTTTAGGTATTTGTTACAGCAGTGCTCCCCTTCCAAGTGTAAGTAACCTATTGCTGTATAAAATTTTACCCCAAACTTATCAGTTTAAAACTACAAACATTTATTATCTTATGGTTTCCAAGAGTCAGGAATTTGGAATTAGCTTAGTTGAGTGGTTCTGGCTCAGCTTCTTTCATAAGGTCACAGTTAAGATGTTAAGATGGAGCTCCAGTCATCTGAAGGCTTGACTGGGGCTGAGGATCAGTGCTGTGGTCTGAGTGTTTTGTCCCCCCAGATTCATTTTGAAATCCTATCTCCCAGAAGTGATAGTATTGAGTAGGTGGGGGCTTTGAGAGGTGATTAGGTTGTGAGGGGGGAGCCCTCATGAGAGGGATTAATGCTCTTATAAAAGAGTTCCTACAGAGTTCCCTAGCTCCTTCCACCATGTAAGGATACAACAAGAAGTCTGTGACCTGGGAGAAGGCCCTCACCCGACCATGCTGGCACCCTGATCTTGGACTTCCAACCTCCAGAGCAATAAATTTCTGTTGTTTACAAGCTACCAAGTCTGTGGTGTTTTGTTATAATAGCTTGAACAGAATAGGACGATCAACTTCTAAATTTACATGGCTGTTGGCAGGAGGCCTCAGTTCCTTGTCACATGCTCCTCATGACATGTCAGCTGGCTGTGGCAGAGTGACTAATCCAAGAGAGAGCATGGGAGAAGCTGTAATCTCGCCTTAGAGGTGAAATACCACCACTTCTGTTGTTTACTGTCGGTGACACACACCAACCTTGATATAATATGGAAGTTGACCATATATGGGCAGGAATGCCAGAGGGTGGGGAATCCTTGCAGGCCATCTTGAGGCTACTACAGGGAGAATGGAACAGAGAAATATATATGACATGGAATCTACAAGGAATGCAGATAAAAATGAGTTAATGGTCATGCTGTTACTTTCCCACTCTCCACTTTGCCATTGTGGCTGACACTGGTCAATCTGAGATGAGATTTTTTTTTGAAAGTAAGTACATTATTTTTAAAACTCGGAATACATAATATATTCACATTGTTCAAACATCAAAAACTATAACAACCATTCTCAGGTTCTTTTTTAGCCTTCTATATAATTTCTAGTGTTTTTCTCTCTCTTTTTAATATAACTGATTTCTGTTACAAGTTTTCTGCACCTTCATTCTGTCCCATCTCTGTACCCTTCAGTGTTCCTGCTGGGGTGGCTGATTAAGTCAGTGATAACCAACTTTATCAAATGTTTGCTCAGCCACACCCTTAGTGTTCTCTGGAGTATGCTTTCTCATTTTCTGCAACATAGATAGACTGAGAATTCTCCAAATCTTTAAGTTCTTGTTCCTTTCTGCTTAACAATTCTTTGTTCAATTATTTCTCTTTTCAGGGCTTCCCTGGTGGTCCAGTGGTTAAGACACTGCAGGGTGTGCGGGTTTGATCCCTGGTCACGGAACTAAGATCCCGCATGCCGCATGGTGTGGCCAAAACAAAAAAAATTATTTCTCTTTTCTCTCATTTTACTTTAAGCAGTCAGGAGAAACCTTCAGTACTGTGCTTGGAAATCTCCTCAGCTAAATATCCAATTTCATCACTTGAAAGTTTTATCTTCCACAAAATACTAGAACACAAACACAATTCAGCCAAGTTCTTTGTCACTTGATAACAAGGATCGTCTTTTCTCCATTGTCCACTAACATGTTCCTCATTTCCCCCTGAGACCTCATCAGAACGACCTTTACTGTCATGTTTCTACCAACATTCTGTATATGGTTATTTATGTATTTTCTAAGAAGATGGAAGCCTCCTCTATAGCTGCTCTATTTTTTTTTTTTCTGAGCCCTCACTAAAATCACTTTTAACAGTCCCTTCATGTCAATATTTGTTTCATCTAGCATGCATTTAAAAGCTCTTCCAGCCTCTACTCATAACCTAGTTCCAAAGCCACTTACACATTTTTAGGTCTTTGTTAGAGCAGCACCCAGTTCTTGGTACCAATTTCTGTCTTAACTTGGGCTGCTTATAACAGATTACCATAGAATGAGTGATTTAAACAACAGACATTTATTTCTCACAGTTCTGGTGGTTAGGAATTCCAAGATCAAGGTGCCAGCAGATTTGGTTCTTGGTGAGGGCACTCTTCCTTGCTTATAGATGGCTGCCTGCCTCACATGGCTGGATCCTCTCACGGCAGAGGGAGCGAGAGAGAGCACTTGCTCTAGTCACTTTCTCTTCTTATAAGGACACTAATCCCATCATAGGGATTCTACCCTCATCTAAACCTAATTATTTACCGAAGGCCCCATCTCCAAATACCACCACATTAGGGGTTAGGGTTCAACATAGGGATTTTTGGAGAGATACATTCTATGACCATCACACAGTCCCTCTGCTGGAGATTCCCTTACTCTCTCGACATTCACTTACCCCTCCTCTTCTAAGACCCTGCGTACATGTCTTACCTAAGTGGACTCTTCCTTGATTTGTCCAGAAAAAGGGTAGTTGCTTTATCAGTTGAGTTTCAAAGATCCTAGCTAATTCTCTGTAATATTAATTAGCATATGAGTTTATAATTTATTTCTAATATCTTTGAGGGTGATCTTCTTGACAGAAGGAAACCTGTCTTATTTGTCTTTGTATTTACACCCTCCCAGACCAACCTAATACATTGGTTTAGCCCTTATAAGGATTAGCCCTTAATAAATGGTTGAGTAAATGAATTGATGCATGGGCAGATGGATAGATGGATGAAAGTTTGAGCCCAAGACATATATTTGTAAAATGAGGGTTTTAGATTAAACAATTATTAGTTTTCCCCTACTACTTTGAGGTTAAAATATTTAAAGATAGGGGCTTCATGTGATAATGAGATCTAGAACTTGAAAGCAAAAGGAAATGAGATAAGAAAGCAAATAAATAGGAGGCATCTTTAAAATTTGGCAAAATAGCAGAATGAGAGTAGAGAAAACATATGCAATGTTTGTGAATTATTCATTTATTTCTTTTGCTCTTAAAGTTTTCCTTTTTATAACAGTTCAACTCTCACCTATAATTTTCTTCAATCTTCTTTGACTGATAGAACTTTGGAGAATAATATACATTTTTAATCTTTAAAATTTAAATTGTATTCAATATTTTAGTTATACTATACATATGGTATTTCCATACCTGTCTATTGGAAGAGTTTATACTGATACCTCCTGTTTAATTCCAGCACTCCTAGATTCAGTCTAGGCTACTTTCCATATTATATCTCCCTTCTGTTTTAGTGAGAACACTAGCTCCTATTAACTACAGTATATTTTCTTATTTGCTCAGTTCTAGAAAGCACATTACATAGATTCAGAATTGTTAACTCGTACTACTTATAATAAAAAACCTACTTACTAGTACAGCCATCAGTAGTACTCAACCTCATCCATAGGCTGGGCCCCCGAGAGGGTGAGAGCAGCTTTGCCCCCACGGAGGGAGCCTGAGAACCGGGTGGGAATCTATGTTTGTTGTTTGTGTCCTAAATCAGTGTTCTGGGAACTTGGCCAGGTTTCTGCTGGAACCAGGATGGATAGTGACCACCGGGGACCACTCCAGTGCTGGAGGCACAGGTGAGAGTGACTGTCCAGAGTGAGGGCTCCTGAGTCACCAGAGGCTGAGAACTAGCCCCTGAAACCAAAAACAGACCCATTTTAGGAATGAGGAACAAAAGCAGAGGAATCACTCCAAAGACCAGTCTCTGAAATCTCCATGAACCTGGGTAGCGAGTGAGTAGTGGGAGGAGAGGAGTCCAGGCCATGGTGCAGGTGCTCCAAGGATCCGCTGGCTCCACAGCTGATGCTGAGCTCTCTGTTGGCTCTTTAGTTCCTGTGTGTGGTGCATTGTGCAAATCTGCTCCCTTTACTCTCCTCCCAACCGTGTCCTCAGCTCTCAAAGCAGCTCCCTTGCTAGGAGACAAGTTTGTCTGGTGAAGCAAGTGGGTCCAGAGCCCCTTAAATTTGAAGTGTTGAGTTTGTTTCGGGCCGTGCTCACCTCTGAGGGAATGCATAGTGCCTCGTGGGGGCTTCTTCAAGAGAATGTGAATGGTAATGGGAGATAGTGAGAATGAGTGGTCATCCATTCATTCATTCAACTAACAAGTATTGTTTTAATTCCTTTGATTTTTTTCTACAACTTGTAGCTTGCCTTTCACATTCTTACTGGTATCTTTTGATGAGTAGAAGCTTTTACATTTTATGAAGTCCAATTCATCAATTTTTTTCTTGTATTCTTGGTATCTTTGTGCCTTTTCTATGCAAATATTATAAAAATATTCTATTATTAATTTTTATTCTCATTGCTATTTTTTTCTAGAAGCTTTATTGTTTTGGTTTCACTGATTCTATAACCATCTTGAATTAATTTTGTGTGTGGTGTGAGGTAGGGAGTCAGAGGCCCCCCCCCCGCCCCATATAAATATTCAGTTGTCCTAGTACCATTTATCAAAAGCACTTTTTCCTCTGTTGATTTTCATTGGTACCTTTGCTGAAAATCAAATGACTATAAATGTGTTTGGTTTTTTTCCAGCTTTATTGAGGTACAATTGACAAATAAAATTGTATATATTTAAAACGTACAAAAACAAAAAAAACAAGAAAATAAATTGTACAGCATTCATGATGACTTGCTGTATGTATACACTGTGAAATGATTACCAGAATTAAGTTCATTAACACATCCATCATCTCACATAGTGTCCTTTGTGTGTGTGTGTGTGTGTATGTGGTGAAAATACTTATCTACTCTCTTAGAAAATTTAAAATATACAGTATAAAATGTTGGTTTATTTTTGAACTCTTTATTATATTCCACTGATTTATTTTTCTATCCTTACACCAGTACCACATGGTCTTAATTACTGTGGCTTTGTAGAAAGTTTCAAGATTACTAGGGCTATTCTAGGTGCATTACATTTCTAAGTAACTTTAAATCATTTAGTAATTTCTGCCAACCCACTGGAATTTTGATTGGGATTGGTTTGAATATCTATACCAATTTGGAGATATTTAATATCTTAAAAGTATTGAGACAGTTTTTATTTCTTCCTTTCCAATTTTTTATGCTCCCTCCCCCTATTTTTTAGAACCAAAATTAAATCTCTGATTTAATTCAGAATTTAACTTGAAGAATATTAGGTGAAATTAGTCCCTTACATAAAAATATTTCATAGATTTTCCTTGGTAACATGTTAATGGTTTTTCAAGATGGAAATTTCTAGTAACATAAATTATACTTTTTATGTAGCAATAAGCCATTAAACTGTGACAACAGAAGCTGGCACTTTCTGGGAGAGCATATATAAATACATTTCTGTGTGAATAGTAGGTATATGTTAGGGCATAAGTCTTTGACATGTACAAGCTCTGAAAATGAAAACTATTCTTTATGTTTCAGTAAAAACTTCATGAATTTTTTATGTTCAGGGAAACATAAAGGATCCTGAAAGTATGCTTGTCATGTTGTTCCTTGACATAGAGCCTATTCCAGTGGTTCTTCATGAGTTGAGCGCATTTCAGTGGTACCTCCAAGTACTGTGAAATCATAATTCCCATATTATTGAAAACTAATTATCATATAAATAGTGGCACATGCCAAATTTAAGTATCCCATTAAACCAGGTTCCTGAGAAACCAGGTTGGCAAAGCTGATTCAATAAGGATGTAAAGAAGTAGGATTTATGTAGTCAGCTATCTTATGTTGAAATAAGATAGGTAAAGTAGATTGCTAAATTAAGTACAAAGCTGGTTAAAAATTCTAAAATTATAATCCTTGGTCTTATCTTTTCTACTTACTTCTAATCTGTTGTCTACATGTTAACCTAAATTCACCCATTATAAAATATCTGGACCCTAATCAATTCTTAGACAAATAAAGTCACAAATTCTGATAAGGTCAGATGGGACTATTTAAAAAAATCTCTAGTGTGATGTTCCAGGATCATCCAATTATATTTTGTTGCATTTCCAAATTTTGGATTATATTTTCCTGAAAAATACTTATTTAAAAATTATTTTAAAACAATCAGACTCACAGGAATTTGCAAAGATAGTACATAGAGTCCTGTGTACCCTTCATCCAGCTTCCCACAATGGTGACCTCTTATATCTATAGAACAATATCAAAATTGATATTGGTACAGTATTGTTAACTAGACTACAGACCTTATCCAGTTTTCACTCTATTTTACATGTATTCATTTGTGTGTGTGTGTGTGTATGCATGTGTATAGTTCTATGCAATTTTATCCCATGTCTACATTTGTGTAACCATCCCCACTGTCAAGATACTGTTCCAGCATAACAAGGGAATCACCTCATGCTACCCCTTTATATTTGCACACCCTTCCCATCTTTGTCCCCTGGCAACCCTAATGTGCTCTCCATCTCTGTTTTGACAAAAAGTTTTGTCAAAAAATTTTTATCATGAAAGAAATTGCTGACACTGTTATTGCTGGCAGTGACAGAAATACAGAAAGATTAAAGGAATGAAATAAACACTTGGAACTACTCATGGGCCCTGACTACTGTCACGTCTGATAAGGCCTTTTTAAGACTTGGGTGGTGTAAGATGTTTTGAGGGTGGCACAAAACGAATGTTCTTCCCTAGGCCCAGGATTCACACACCTAGTCCTGGACTCTTTCTTCACCCTCTTGGGCAGAACTGCCCACTGAAATGGAACGATTGATGGGTATACCCTGAGGGCGGAACCTGCCGGTCAAGCGGATGTTCATGCCCGAGGCCACTCACTCCATGAAAACTCCTCAGCTGTGTTGGAGGCATCCTTCCAGGTGCCAGGGAGGATGCATCAGACCAGAATGGCAGCAGAGCCTTCCATGACGGGGTTCACTGTCTAGCAGCACAACCACCCGCCTCTGCATATCTCTGAGACGAGAGGTTATGATTGTGTGGATTTTCCTGGGGTACCTCAGGGTGATTCCAGGCATGGAGACGCCGATTTGATAGAGCCTTTGGAAACTAAAGGATTTAAATATTCATTCATCTATGCATTCAACTTTATAAAATTATTATTACTTATCAAACACAAGATGAATTGAAAACATTCTACCCTCTTAGAATTTACAGTCTATTTGAAAAAAGAGACTTGAAAAAAAATATATAGGTCAGAAAATATGTTAATGTAACACATGAATAAGCAGGGGGTAAATCTGCCTGGAGAGGTCAAGGAAAGCTTTCCAGAGGACAGAATATCTGAAATGTGACCTTTGAGAAAGACCAGAATGGAGATAGACATAGTGGGGATGCTGGGAAGGAAGTTGGTCAGATGGTGATTTCTGGACGAGAGATCACCCTACATAAAAGATTAGAGACAAGAAAGAAAAGTGTTGTCTGATAACTAAAAGTAACTTGACTTGACTGGGCCACAGGGTGGGGCTGAGACTGAAAGGGCTGAGAATGTGTCAGTTAGGAGTTTGGACTTGATGTTTTAGATGGTGTGTGTGACTTCTGAAGGGGAAAGGATCAGGAGCATACTTGTAGTTTAGGAAAACACTCTAGATGACATAGGATTGGAGGGGCCTGGAAAGAAGGAAAGGCAAAGGAAAGTGGAGCCGATAGTTCAGGGAGAAACTGGGGAGGGGCCTCTCATGGGCCTTAATGAAAATATATTTTCAAGAAGGAAGATGTCAGTACTTTGAACTAATGGGGAGGGGAGAGTTATTTGAAAGGTACTGTGCACCTATGAAGTTGTCAATTGGAAGATCCTTCCTGACATTAAGCAGAGCACCTCAGGAGGTGATGGAAAGGGAAGTCCTCCTGCAGAGCTGGAGGGGCTAATGGGAGAGCCCAGGTTAGGGCAGCAAACCACACCCCCAGCTCATCTGTGGAAGATCCTCCGAGGAGAGAGGCAAGCAACTGATCTGTGCAAATTATGTTTAAAAAAAGGGAAGGGGGGCCAGGTGGGGAAGCAGCACAGAAGAGACCTTGTTTATGTGTGGAAAGCAGCATCCTGGGGTGGAGGGCTAGAGTCTTCTTTGTGAGGCCAGAGTTGGCCAAAGAGCTTTTGAGTTTGGCTCTTTTCTCTCTCCCTTGCTGCCCTGGCTGGATTGCTGCCTGTGCTATCACCACTGAGAGACTGAAAAACAAAACAAAACAAACCTAGCTCACGCCAAACTGAATTTTGCAGCCTAACAATAGGGCAGCAGGGATCAACAGCACAGCAGGCCACTGCGGGAGTGTTTCCTCACTCCTCAACCCCCTCTAGGCCCTAAATTTACAGGAAAAAAAAGATAAAATCAATCTCAGGAGAAGATAAAGTGGGGGGCTGTAGTCACCTAGCAGGGGAGAAGCAACAGAAGAGCATGGGCTCAACCGCACTATAAAGCCTGGGCAGATCACACCTCCCCATTTAAATTCAGTGGGAGTAACACAGGCTAAGCCTCAGAGTTTAATGCCCTCTCCTTGTGGCTTTCTAGTCTGAATAGCTGATACACCAGTGGGATGGTGACAGTGAACAGGTACCCATAGAGAAGCACACACTGTAAGAAGGCATCAACTCAACGTTATAGCAACAGGAATTAGAATCAACGAGACAGAACATGAATATTTAAATAAGTGTAATGTTATCAAAGATATAAGGAAGAATAATGGTATTTGGTTGGCCAAAAAGTGGCTTTGTTTTTAAAGTAAAAATAAAAGACACATTTTTCATTTTCACCAAGAACTTTATTGAACAACGTATTCACCGTTTTGTTCCACTATCTTCTGTCATTTTTCAGGCAACTTCATAATTCCATCTTCCCAAAACTTTTTATCTTTTTGAGCAAAGAACTGTTCCAGGTGCCTTTTACAGTCTTCCAGGGAATTGAAATTTTTTCCATTAAGAGAATTTAGTAAAGACCGAAATAAATGGAAGTCCGAAGGTGCAATATCTGGTGAATACAGCATATGAATCAGAACTTCCCAGCCAATCTGTAACAGTTTTTGCCTGGTCATCAAAGAAACATGCGGTCTGGCGTTATCCTGGTGGAAGATTATGCATTTCCTGTTGACTAATTCTGGACTCATTTCGTCAAGTGCCACTTTCGGTTGGTCTAATTGGGAGCAGTATGTGTTGGAATCAATCATTTGGTTTTCCGGGGAGCTCATAATAGAGGACTCCCTTCCAATCCCACCATATACACATCACATTCTTTGGATGAAGACCAGCCTTTGGTGTGGTTGATGGTGGTTCATTTCGCTTGCCCCACGATCTCTTCTGTTCCACACATTATTGTACAGTATCCACTTTTCATTGCCCGTCACAATTTGTTTTAAAAACGGAACGTTTTCATTACATTTCAGTAGAGAATCGCATGTGGAAATATGGTCAAGAAGGTTTTTTTCACTTAACTTATGTGGAACCCAAACATCAAAGTGATTCACATAACCAAGATGGTGCAAATGACTTTCAATGCTTGATTTGGATATTTTGAGTATGTCAGCTATCTCCCACGTGGTATAACGTTGATTGTTCTCAATTAATGTCTCAATTTGATCACTATCAACTTCAACTGGTCTACCTGACCGTGGAGCATCATCCAGCGAGAAATCTCCAGCACGAAACTTCGCAAACCCCTTTTGACACATTTGATCAGTCACAGCGCCTTCTCCGTACACTGCACAAATCTTTTTGTGCATTTCAGTTGCGTTTTTACCTTCCTTGAAATAATAAAGCATAATATGCCAAAAATGTTGCTTTTTCCCTTCCATCTTCAGTATTAAAATGGCTACACAAAAATTCACCAATTTTGATGTCTTTTTTTAAATGCACTCTGATATGACAGCTGTCACATACAATCTAACAAAATTGTTTCAAATGAAGTTAAAGACAACTAAGTGCTACTAGAGCCATTGTACAGAAAAAACCGAACGAACCTTTTGGCCAATCCAGTAATAAACTATTAAGAGAATTTTTTGCACCAAACGAGTTACAGTCATCCTCAGTGCCCTGCATAGCTTGCTCCCTCACCTCCTCAAATATTTGCACAAATATCTTCTTCATGTGGCCAACAGACTAGATAATTTAAAATTGTATCCCCATGCCAATCCTTATTGCTACTCTCTGCTTTATTTTTATCCACAGCACTTATCACCTAACACACCACACAATTTATCTTTCCAGTCTGTTTCTCCCACTTACAATGAGTTCTCTGTGAGGTCATTTGTCTGTAACCTCAGCACCTAGAATGAGGCCTAACTCTTAGTGGGTATTGAATCAGTACTTGTTGAACTAGATCAATAAATGAAGAAGTACAAGAGATATGGGAATTATGGATAAGGAATTAACCTATAGATTTATTATCTAAAGAAGCAAGGACAAACAGTAAAAAGGAAGGAACGAGGAGAGAGAGGAAAGGAAGAAGGAAAGGAGGGAAGAAAGGAAGAATAAAATAACATATTCGTATCAACTTGGACTTAAAATAATAAATGATACTGATGGAGTGAGGGTGCTGGGGAGTGGGCACTGGGAGTGGGACCAAAAAGGATTGAGAGCTTGCTACAGCGCTTAGTGTTTAGTTGCAGGTGAGCTGTCTGTAAGGGGCTACATACACCTGAAGGCTTGGTTGGAGCAGCCTTGGTTCCTCACCACGTGGGCCTCTCCATGGGGTTGTATTAGGCTCCCCCAGGGGCAGCGATCCAAGAGAAAGCAAGAGAGGGCAACCAAGACAGACCCCTTTTTGTAACCTAGTGTCAGAGCTGATGTCCATCATTTCTGTGTTCTACTTGCTAGAATCCAGTTGTTATACATAGCAGTTAAAGATGGCCTCTGTATATTGGTCCCTGTGTTGTTTACTTCTTCACGGAAGCCTGTGGCCATGAGTTTAAGCCTGCCTGCACCAAAATAAAATTTTCACCTGTCCATTTGCTTTAAATATAGACCCAATAAGCATATGTATAGCCATTTAGAGCCTGCCTGCTTTGCATACCCCATGAAATTGCACTTAACATTTGCTTGTCATAAATGAGAGAAGTCCTTGGGCTATAAGGATCACAAACTGCTCTGCCCTTTGTAGCTGTCTGACCAGGAGATTCCTGGCTGTGCTGCTGAATGATTCATCCTAGACTTGTAAGTCCCTCTCTGATTCCTTTCCTACTTGGGAGTTCTTTGCCCTCTTCTAGTTTTGGCCCTGCACCACTGTTTCTGGAAGGTTTACTGTTTCTGAAAAGTCCACCTCTCTGTGTCACCCAAACAGAGCTCTCTATGTGTTACTGCCGTCTTGTAACCGTACTTTTTGTCTTTTTCCTTGATCAGCCTGAAATCCTCAAACTCACTGCCCAGTACTTGGTACGCCCCAACTCGAGGGAGGGGATCACACAGGGCAGGAATACCAGGAAGTGGGAGGTCACTGCAGCCATCTCAGTGGATGCCCCCCACAGTCTGCCCCCTGGCCGCCAAAGATTCACGTCCCTCTCACACACCAGACACATTTCCCGTGTTCAGCTTTGCACACAGCAGAAGGTGAGGCTGAGCCCGGGGGTTTATGTCTCCCTTCCCCACCTGCATCTGTCACTGTGGAAATGGTTGCTGAACCACAGAACACAGTAATACTCAGCCTCATCCTTGGACTGGGCCTCCAAGATGGTGAGGGCGGCCTTGTCTCCAAGCAGGGAGCCGGAGAATTGGGCAGGGACCCCCGGAACCCGGGTGCTGCTACCACCTATTAGACCCTGGGAGGCCTGACACGGCTTCTGTTGGACCCAGCTGGCATAGTTACTGGTGGTGATGGCCCCAGAACTGGAAACACAAATGAGTGTGACTGTCCCTCCAGGAGTTGTGGACAGTGAAGTTTCCCGAGTCACCACCTGGGAAGTGGCCCCTGAAAAGTGGTGAGAGACCAAAGGTCAGGAGACGGGACAGGGGCATGGAGGTGAACCTCCCCCCCTCCTCCAAGCCCAATGTCCCCCTGACGTGTGCAGTGAGCCAGAAGTGTGAACAGGAGAAGAGCCCAGGCCATGGTGTAGATGCCCCGGGCTGTGCTTCTCCAGAGCCCTCAGCAGAGTCAGCCTCCACAGCTCTTGTTATAACTCCCACCAGCCTGTGGGGCGGGGCCTTCGTGCAGATGCACTTTCTTCCTGGGAACAGTCAGCAAGGCGGCCAGCTCACAGCTGCTGATCTGTTCCCCACCTGTGACCATGAGTTAGTGGGAGCCTGGAGGACCGGTTTACAGCCGTCGGCTTTCCCAGGCTCTGGCTCACAGCCCCCTCTAGTGGCCATATTGAGACTATCACTGACGGATGCGCTCCTCTCCGCAGCCCCTCTTCCGTCAGGTCTGGAGTTTTTAGGTCTCTCTGAGGTCAGTGCCTGGGATGCCCCAGGCAGGAACTAACTAGATGGAGGAATTTCAGGAAGAGGAGGCCTGAATGAATCACCACCTCTGTTTCTTCTTTACTCCAATTCACACACATTAGACTTGCTTGTGGAATAGAGGAAACGCGGTCCTGGATTCTCCTGCTGTCTCAGCTCCTCAGGGACCCACTCAGGAACGTGGGTACATAGGCAGCTGACTGTCCCGTGGTCAGATGCTTGGTCTCTACCAGGGCCTGGTAGCATTTCAGAACTGATTTCTTTCTTTCTTCTTTCTTTCTTTCTCTTACCAGAATTTTCAATTTCTTTTTTAAATTATTTTTTAATTTAAAAACATTAAAATTTTAAAAATTGAGGTAGAGTTGACAGGATTGATTTCTGAATGGTGTTTAGTTCTCTGCTGCTTCAGAAAACTGGATGGCTACATTATGATTTTTCTTTTAGGCTTGCCAAATACTTCGTGTGTTTGGGGCTGGGTCATAGGACTCGAATGGCAGGGCTGTGTGCCTCATGGCTTCAGAGCACTTGTCTGCTCTGGGCCACCTTAAACCTAGTAGCCTCTGTATAACCCGGTAAGCTGATGGAGCAGTATTCCCAACAGTGGAATACAGACTTCCAGAAGCTGAAGTGGCCAACTAAGTGTGTACTTCTTTTTTAAGGGTGGCAACTGTGAGATGCAGTAATTGGTCTTACTCTGGAGGGCATGTCCTGTCATGTCACAGACTAATGTTCCCCTAGGGAGCTCATCGATATGATGGACCTCTAAAATTTACAGGGTTTGTCTAGAGCAGTTATTATACCAAGGTTTTTACTGTATTTGCCATATCTTATACCATGTCTTCAATAGAACGGATTGGCCTGATGGTCTGTGGAATGTCCAGATGGCCCAGTCCCTTGGGGATACTTAGAGCTGAAGAATTAGTGTAGCTCTGGGACAAAACATCAATGTTATATTGTTAGTCCATCCTATGACTATGGATTACTTTCAATCTTTTTTCTCGATAGAAATGGAAAAGTATGCATTCACCAGATCAATGGCAATGTAAAATGTAACTCTTCTATGGTGGATTCCTCAGGAAAATATCTGTGAGCTGGAGATTTTCCTGCAGGGGTTTTATTGTAAATGACCTATAAAGGAGTGAGGGAAGGGGATGGCACAGCAGAAGAAACTGATCTGCACTGGAGTAGCAGTAGAGGCCTCAACTGGTGCCGTGTGGATTTTTGTAGGTGGGAGGGTCCTTCAGACTTATTGCAAATTGTGGCAGGTGGCTGGGCCTCTGTGCTCCTGCAACAAGCAATCATTTGATGTGGCCGCCCCTGGGTGAGGGGTGTAATTTCTTGCAGGTCAGCTCATTTAATGCCAGGGAATTACCAGAGAGAGACGTGGCTGTTAGCTATCAGCAGCAAATACTCCTGGAAGTTGGAGGGAAGAGAGTCTTGGTTCTGAAGGAGGGCACTGGGTGACACATGCCCATACATCGGGTTCCTGGAGGAAGAGCATAGGGCAGAGCTCTTTTCCTTCCAAGTACAAGGGCACTTGGGGACAGGCAGAATCCATAAAAGAATGAGTATCAGAAAATGGGAGCTCCTTGCAAATTTTGTATGTGTTGATGGACCCCTCTCCTCTCCACGAGGAAGGCTGTGGTAGATCTCTTGGTCCCCATGGCATGGGAGGAAACACCAGAGGTGGGGCTGAGCCCGTCACCCCTCTGAGGCTCTTTGAGCTTCTGCATGTGCAGCAGAGGAGTCCAGGTGGTCCAGAGGCTTCTGCCTGGGCTCAACAGGGCACTGCCTGACAGCTCAATCACTGCTGACCCCCATGGTCAGGAATCCTGGACCTCCCACCATGCTCAAAATGACCATTGCTCAAGGAGCCCCAGGTCTGGAAAGTGAGTCACGAGTAGACAGAGCAGTAGCTCCACATCTCAGGGGCTCCGGCAGCCAGAGGCAGAAGGAACAACAGGGTATCTGGAGGAGATGGGGCAGAGCGTCAGAGTTGCTGGAGGACAGATTGTAACTAGGTAAAAACAAGAAGGGGCTATAGGGAAATTCTGCAATGCACAGACGTCTTCTTATAATTAAGGAACATTATTTCATTTGATGTAATTATAAGAGCTTCTTTAAAATTTTTGTTTGCTAATTCCAACCTCTGGGTCATCTCAAGATTTATCTCCTGAGTATCTTGTCTCATAGGAAATAGGCATGTTTTCATATTTCTTTGCTGCTAAATAATTTGAGATTGTATTTGGAACTTTATGAATATTATATCATATTGATTTGAGGTTCCATTATATTTCTCCTAGTAATTTTTTTTTTTTTAAAGGGAACGCTATTTATTTATTTATTTATTTTAACTGTGTTTGGTCTTCGTTTCTGTGCGAGGGCTTTCTCTATTTGCGGCGAGCGGGGGCTACTCTTCGTTGCGGTGCACGGGCTTCTCATTGCGGTGGCTTCTCTTGTTGCAGAGCATGGGCTCTAGGCACGCGGGCCTCAGTAGTTGTGGCCCGTGGGCTCAGTAGTTGTGGCTCACAGGCTCTAGAGCGCAGGCTCAATAGTTGTGGCACACGGGCTTAGTTGCTTTGCGGCATGTGGGATCTACCAAGACCAGGGCTCAAACCCGTGTCCCCTGCATTGGCAGGCAGATTCTCAACCACTGCGCCACCAGGGAAGTCCCCACTTGGAGATTTTTATCTCTGAGCATGGAAGTTTTGTCTGTGAAAACATGAGCAGGCTGAGGTATCAGAGCAATGGGTCAGTCTCAGATTTGAGGGGAGGAAAAGCATATGACAGGGTCAGATTTGTCGTTCTCAGGAAATTCAGAAGTGACAACAGAAGGTCACCCTGAGTTAGACATGGTCCAGGCAGAGCAGCAGTGACTGTCTCAGGGGGAGGGCACAGGGGAGCTTTTAGTCTCACTTTCCTGTTGGTCTGGAGCACCGTGTAAGTACCAGTGTTGCTGTGAACTGTAGCACAGTAATAGTCAGCCTCGTCCTCGGGCTGCAGCCCAGAGATGAGCAGGAGCCCTGCGTTGGCCGAGGCATCTTTGGATCCAGAGAAGCGGCTGGGGATCCCGGAGCCCTGGTGCTTATCAGAGTCTGACCTGAACCTCAGGAGGTACCGGGGAGGGCTCCCTGGCTTCTGCTGGTACCAGAATATGTGGTAGCTGCCAACACTGTACCCACTGCTCAGGGTGCAGGTGAGTCTGGCTGATGCTCCAGGAGATGTAGAGAGCGAGGGCGGCTGAGTCGGCACAGGCTGGGAGAGGGAACCTGCAGACACAGACACAGGTGGGGGATGGGGCAGGAGCTGGAGGAAAGATTCCAGGAGTCTGAGCCATAGGGGCTGATGCAGGCTGGGGACTGAGACCTGGTCCCCAGGGCCGGTCCCTCCCTGTGCAGTGAGACAGGAGCACGAGCAGGAGAGGAGTCCAGGCCATGGTGCTCACAGACCCCTGGTCCCCACAGTGGGGCTGGGCTGCCCCAGGCCTCTTTTTCTCCCCCAGCCTCTGCCAGAGGAGGGGCTCCCATGCAAATGGGTGTCCACCCAGGGCCCGCCCAGCCCCTCCCTGAGCCCTGGTGCTGGAGCTCAGCTCACAGCCCAGACTCAAGGGGATGGAGGGCGGCTTCCCCCTTGGGACCCCCTGGGAGGAAGCACCTGCTGAGACCACACAGGTCCCTGCTCAGGGGCCTCTGCCAGCCAGAGAGGACACACTGCTGAGTCCCCACCAGAGAGCACAGGCCCCACCCCCAGGCCCAGCTCCTGGAGTGAAAGGTCCTTCCTGAGCAGCTGTGCAGGGACCCCAGGGCAGTCCCACAGTGCCGCCAGCTGGTAACATGTGGAAAATGGAAAAAATAACAGATAACTGGTAGAAAAAAAAAGATTAAAATGCATGCTTTTCAACGAAGATACAACATTGGCTCTATTTGAAAAAATACGTAAATGCACTACTTTCTAAAGTAAAAAAATTTATTATTGAATTTCTCCCGAAAGATATGATATATACATTTTATTGGGAATAGCTAAGAAACATTCAGCAATCATATGGTTCCAATAGATTTGCTTTGTGTATTTATTACAAAACATTGAAAAAGATGTAAAATTTCTTAGTTCTTTTGAGACAGCAGTTAAAACAGTTATACATACACCGGATAAATTGAACACCAAAGAGGAACACTGACAAACTACTATCAATGAATATTGATCCAAATGTTCCCCAAAAAATGTCAACAAAGAAATATTTATACCGGTTTAATAAATCGATACTGAATCTAAATGTCATTTTTTCAAATATACAACTTGTGTTTTATATTAAGACATTAAAAAAATAAATTTAACACCAATAATAGCAAAACCCACATAAAATAGAAACAAATGACACATTTGTAATATGCTAATACACACTCTTCACACACGCCTAAGTGCACACAGGTTACCCTGTGGGGCCTCTGCCCCCAAGCTGTGTCTCACCGTCCGCACAGATGCTCCCAGGAGCCTCGCTCCTCCTTGGAGACACCTTCTGACTCCTCACCTTCTAACAGCCCCTCCCTGACCCAGACGTGGCAAAGACCACACAGAGGACTCGGAGGAGGTGACCCGAATCTGAACCCTGTGGTCAGGGAGGCCACCAGGAGCTCCTGGGTGACCGGGCCTCACAGGAGGGAGGGTCCCACATCAGGGAGGACAGTTTGCCCAGCGCCCTGGAGCCAGGGCAAACTGTGGTTTCCCCGCTGTCTGGCCCAGCTCCCTCTCTGGGACTCTGCACTGCGCCCCCTGCTGGCCACAGGCGCCTCCTCCAGCCACTGGGATGTCCCAGCCCCCTTGCAGAGAGTCCCATTGTACAGCAGGCTTTGCTGATGTTACTCCCAGGAGAGTCGGGTGACGGGGCCTTTCCAGGTCCACCCTGGAGACAGGAATACTCTCACCCTGGGACTCTCGTCTCCATGGAAACTGACCATATTTCCAAAATGTGCATCTCTGTGAACTGTAGCCCCACAGCCCAGCCCTGCCCGCTGTGCAAACACTGCACGTGTGTATGAAAGGACAGTGACAGGGAGCAGCAGGCCACACATGTGGTGACGTGTCCTGTGTGCAGGTTGGGGTGTGCTCAGGGGTGGCGACAAAGGAGCCTGAACAAAGCTGTGATGAGTCAGCAGGAATGTGAGGGAGGAGTCAGGTGATCCCCCTGCAGAGACAGGCAGAGCCCTCAGGCCAGAGGTCAGGGCACGTGCCAAGGTCAGAAGAAGGGAGAGGGTGGCTGCTGGTGAGGCTGGTGAACGCTCACTCGAGGTCAGGGAAGTGGACCCTCTGAACTTGTGACTCCAGCTCCTTCAAATGGAACAGAAAGAAAAGTCAGGGAAAAGATGATCCCCTTAATTAAACCCTGAAATCCTGTTTTTACTAAGTCTTAGTGCATATGAAGGTGCATATGTTTATACAGCCTCAGCTCCGTTCACTGACATTATTACTTTTAATAACCGGCATCGCACCCATCAGTGTCAGTGGGAACCCAGCCCGGTCTTGTCCAGGGACAGTAACCGGTGCTCTGTGAGCCCCACGTGCCTGGTGAAGCCGGGAGCTCAGGGTTCGGGGCTCACCAGCCCCCTGGCGTGAAGCACCGGGTGAGGAGCCAGGCTGCCGTCCCAGGCTGAGCAGGAATAATCAGCCTCGGCCTCGGCCTGGAGCCCAGAGATGCTCAGGGAGGCCCCGCCGCCTGACCTGGAGCCCAAGGACCTCCCTGAGACCCTGGGGGACGGTTGTGACTCCTGTGGGTCAGGAGTTTGGGGACCCAGCCAGGGTGTTGCTGCACAAGCTGCCCCCTCGCTGCCAACGTTGTTGCTGTTTCCAGGGCAGGAGAGTGTGGCCGTCTGTCCCGGGGACGCGGTCGCTGTGAGGGGACAGAGAGGAGGCTGAGAGCAGGACCCTGCTCCCTGTGCAGGAGAGAGGGCTGAGGAGCAGAGCTGGGGGTCCCCGGCCCACGCCCAGGTGAGGTCGTCCCCCCATGTGGGGAGAGAGGAGGTGAGCAGGAGGGGCGCCCAGGTCACGGTGGAGCCTCAGACACGGAGCCCTCAGCGCTGGTGTGGGGACCGTGCTCCCCGAAGTCCCTTTCTATCCCCCCAGATCCACATGGGGCAGAGTCACATCTGCACATAGACCTGCTGTCTGTGCTCCTGGCCTCCCTGCCCTGGGTGCCCACAGGGAGAAGGAGGGACCCGGGGGGAGGTGCCTGGCTCCTGGTGACCCCCGGGTCCTGGCAGGTCAGCGTGGCCCAGTGAGCAGACGGATGGCTGGACCCCCTGGAGTCCTGAGCGGTTTCCCAGTGGGGAGGGGCCATCTCAGGACTGTCCCACACTGTCCCTCATGGCCTCAGAGCCCCGTTTTCAGTCCTGTTGTGTTGTGGTCATTGTTTTTCTAAAGTGCAGACAAGGTCTCTTTCAACTCCCTTCCTTTGATGGGTGAGTTTAGGGAATTGGGATGAGATGGGTGAGTTTAGGAAATTGGAGTGAGATGGGTGAGACTCAGAGTTTGACCCCTGGGAGGAAGCAGGAGGAAGCAGCGGCCGGAACCCACAGTGACCTGTGAGCAGGAACCCTGCCCAGCGCAGAGAGGACACACTGCTGAGTCCCCATGACACACACAGGCCCCAACGCCCCAGACCTGGGAGTTTGGGGGGTCACACAGCAGGGGGCGCCCATTTTGCAGACCCTGGGGAGACCCACAGCGCCCCCTGCTGCTCCTGGTCAAGTCCAGCTCTGGGTGGAAGTGATGCTGGGGGCCTGGGCTGATGGCTGGTCACTGTCAGTCCATGAACATCCACGGCCACGCCCTGTACTGTGAGAACCGTTAGTGATAGACACTAATTGTTCAATTTCTCAGAAAGCAACACTTTCCAAAATGAAACGTACACATATTTAAAAATCTACCAATGTAGTCATCAGTAAAATGTAAAAGAATTTTAATATTACATTACAAAATATAAAACTATATATAAAATTACATATAAAACTATGTCAGCTTTAATTAAGTGATGCTCAAAATCAGAAAAGCTAAAAAGTGTGGGAAAAGGCTATAAAAGAGCAGGAACTGTCTCTAGGACACCATCGAACATGGAATTTTTTAAATGCTTATTTTCCATCATTAGCTTCACGATGCAATGACTATAAGCATGTGGTATATAAACAGATCAGCAAATGTGCTATGGATCTAGCTGTTGTGCGTATATGAAAAAATCATAAATATTAATTTATTCTCCATCATCAAATTAATGAAGTTGGGTATGTCTGTTAATCCTCTTTGGACAAGAATAGTTGTGCTGGTCATACTGGGGTCCCTCAGTGTCATTGTTGGTTGATATGATTGGGAGCTGGGCCCCCTCCCCATCTATAGTCAGAGAGGGGTCCCCTTGGAGAGATGGACACACCTGGGAGAGACTGGAGGAGGCACGTGGCCATGAACCACTGGACAGGAGATGGGGCCCCGGAGCCTCACTCCCCACGGGGTGCTGACCATTTCCACCCTCTCTCTGCCTCTCCTGCCTCTCAGGGCTGAGCCCTCTGAGCACATGAGTAGGTTTTGGTAGCACTTCCCCATGGGCTTATATCACTGTGCAATAGTAATTACCACTACTCACGTAGAGACTACAGTAATAGTCAGCCTCGTCCTCAGGCTGGGCCCCCCTGATGGTGAGGGCGGCTTTGTTCCCAATGATGGATCCAGAGAAGCGACCAGGGACCCCAGAGGGGCGGCTGCTTGTGTGGTAGATGACAGTTTTGGGAGCCTGGGCTGGGGTCTGCTGGTACCAGCTGGGGTAGTAACCGGTAGTGACTGACCCAGAGCTAAGGCCACAGGTGAGGCTGATCGTCCCTCCTGAAGACACTGACACGGATGGCTCCTGGACCACAGTCTGAGAATCCACCCCTAAAACCGACAGGAGAGAGACAGGGCTTGTTATGGAGATAAGATCCCCTGAGGCCCTGTTTGTAGGTGCCCCCAAGGATGCAGAGTCCCAGCGCCTGACCTAAGCCATAAGTGAGGAGCCCGAGCAGAAGCGCCATCCAGGCCATGGTGGGGACACTCCCAGGACACGTCCTCCTCAGCCTCCTGGGCTGGAGTGTGGGGTCCTCGGGCCTTTTCACGCCTCCCAGACCCATTAGGAGGAGGAGGGGCCTCATGCAAATCAGCTTCCTGTCTCTCTGTGCCCAGTGTCACCTGATGTCCCCTGGGGGAGGTCTCAAAGGAGGCAGATGCTGGGACTTCACACAGACCGGGGACAGCATGGGGATGAGACACTGAGTGATGGGGGTGGCATCCTTCCCCTAATCAGCTCCCCCACGTCCTACGTTTCTCAAACCTGAATTCTTCTCTGCAGAGCCTGAAGGCTGAGTTATAAATGGATGTACTCTCCACCTTCTGGCCCCAGGGGTCTAGTTCATCCCAAACATCACATTCATCCCATGACTATGACCCTCACTCCCTCCCCAGTGGAATCACTTCTTGCTCCTTGTGGAGGATCAGTGGGCACTGCTTCCTCCAGCAGGAAACCCAGTACAGACCCACAGAGTCCTGTGTGGTCTGTGGAGGGACCGGGGTCTCCGCCGACACAGTCTTTGACAACATTGCTGGTCACAACAGTCCAGTGCATCCGGGCTGGGCATGCTGACACCCAGACCAGCACCAGACGTGGGGGGCAGCTCCCCTTTTCTCTGAGAAGCCATCAAGAAACTAGGGTGGCTTCAATGTACCTGCAGTTTTTTAGAAGAAAAGTAATAATACAACCATGAAATTTTGAGATTCTTCCAAAACATCAGATAAAAATAGGAAAACATGTGACTCATAATCAGAAATTAAAATTATACTGTATCTGAGCACGTTGGTGTGAACATCATGGAGCGTTTTTTATCCGAATTTCCCTAAACGGTCTGATCTGGAGCAGAAGGACTGGGAAGAGCAGGCGAGGGCGGTTAGGATGGAAGACGAGTGTGGGGAGAGGAAACTTCTCCAGGAAGTTTTGAAGTACGGCCACAAAATTCTTGTTCTCACAGTGTGATATGAAATGTGATTTTATATTCATTTCAGAGTTGCTGCTACAGTGTCTGTTTCACACAATGTGCGTGGTAGTTGTGTTCCTTTCTCATTATCTGTGTCTGAGGCCTCAAATCCTGTCAGACAGAGATCCACACTAGATGCTTTGGTGCCTATTAAACAAAGTTCCTCTGCTACAGTGGGAAAAATATGCAATTTTGTGTGCATCAAATTTGAAGATAAGGAGGATTTAACACTTAAGAGAAAAAGGGAGAATTAGAAGGAATAATTGCACAGTGATTGTTCTCAGATATTTCAGGATCACCTGACAGGTGAGTTTGCCCCTACCAGGGGTCTGGGGTCATTATGGGTCCACCTTCACCTTCAGACATGTAAAAGGTGTAAGGTTGTGAGTATCAAAGTGGCTCAGACCTCATCCTAATTCTCCGTGGTTCTCTTACAGTTTGACGTTGTCACTGTGGTGGTTGTTTTAGATTCTCCTGTCGGGTCCCCTCAGCCCACCCGGCACAGGCCTTTTTTTTTTTTTAAATGGCTAACATGTGCCAAGTTTTGGAATGCAGCCTACCATATTACCCATCCCTAGCACTCGATGAGTATTAGCTTTTAATGTTATGAGAATAATGAAGTGTTTGTTATTAATAAATACTAGCTGTTAATATTATGTGAATGCTGAAGTGTTTTACTGCAGCCAGACCCCAGCGATTGTGAGAGGCTAGGCTGTGTTGCTGGGGGGAGTATACCTGTTTGTCTTCTGGGTCTGGGGGCTTTCTGTTCCTCGTGAATGTAGTCAGTCACCTGGGACACTTACTTCTCCAAGGGGATGGGTGGGGTCTGGAGATGTGGCTGGGTGAGCATGGTAACTCTTTCTCTCACCAAGTGTGTGCAGAGGTGGAGGGCTACCAGCTACTCCAATTTGACAGGACTGCTCTTCACCCTACTGGGAGTGTGTCTGCCTATGGATCTCTATATTCTGTCATTTGTAGGGCGGCACAGGCCTTTTGATGCCTGTCTTCGCCATGGAGTAGAATTCCAGGGGTTGGGTATCTAATATCTAGGTCCAAAAGAACAGATATTTTTCCACCTTCCTCCCAAAGAACCAGAGCAGGGTGATCTGTGGACCTCTGGGGATTAAGCTGGGAGAAGTGAGCACGTGACGGGGTTGCTTTGAACGTGCAGATCAGTTGGGCAGGATTGATCAACACCTTCACAGGATGAAGTCCTCCAATCCATGAACCCAGGTCTCCTTTCACTTATTTACATCTGCTTTAATTTTTCTCAGCAATGTTTTGTAGTTTTCAGTTTATAAGCCTCTCACCTACTCAGCTAATCCTAGTCCTAAGTATTTTATTCTTTCTGATGCTCTCATGAATGGAATTTTAAAAAATATCCTTTGTGCTTCTTCATTTTTAGTAACTAGAAAGCCAATGGCTTTTTGTAGGGCATTACTCCTCTTAATCCCGTGGGAGACCCTAGATAGAGTCCGGTTAGGGTTTGTGATAAGTGTTTCTTCTCCTTTTTGTAGGGCAGGTAACAAACAATGGAGAGGTGGGAATATTGAGGTGGGGTCTGCCGTCCGTGGACAGTAAGATGAGCCACACAAAGGGGCAGCCCTGGACGTGTGACCATCTAAGGAACTGAAATGGCCCAGCACTGCCTCCACTAATTATAGGGGAAAGGAAAGGCAAAACACTTTTTCTTTTCAGTTTGAGAAAAATGTCATTAATGTATCAAGAACTTATGTAGTGGTTTGTGAAACATATATGGTAAAAGCACCCACTATTCTCTGATTGGTGCCTGGTGACAATAATCTGTGGAAACGCCACAAATCAGGAGCAGCCAATGTGACTTTTAGCTCCATTTATTATTCAGCACCATACAGCAAGTGTTAGATACCGCAATTAAACAGGAAGAATCAATGGTTGGATCATTGAGGGGCATGGAGAGGTAGTTGTTCCAAAAGACCCAAATGTATGATGCACCTTAGATGCTCTGGTGTCAGTGCAAAAGTGTCCAAAGAAATCTCCCCTGTGAGCAAAGCACAGGCGTTCATCCTGAGGGCTGATAAGAGGGGGTCATAGCTCTAGAAACTCCTGGGAATTGGCAGATGACCCCAATGATGGAGGCTCAGGGTTCCCGAGTCAGAGTTCAGGTCTGAGATGACCTCCACCGACCCCCACCTCAGCCCCTGAGCTTCAGGGCAAAGAGTCTCTGTGTCCCCAGCGATGGGCGCATGGACTTTCTGTCTTTGAGACCCTCTCCTAGGAATGGGCTGCTGGAGGGACTTTGAGGACAGAGGGGAGAGAGGAGCCTCCACACCCTGGCAGGCCCCCAGGGATGAACCTGGACCCAGGGTGGCAGCAGAAGCTCCAGCCAGACCCTGAGCAGGAAGCTGCTGGGTGGCCCCACCTCCCGCAGATGAGAAAGGAGTCCTGGTCTCAGTTCCCGCAGGCCTGGAGCTACCTGGTAGGAAATCTACGTGGGTCACAATTGCATGTTTGTTTATTTGTTGCTGTTATACAGCTCCCTGTTTTGATCACCCAGTCTCCATTGTACATTCTTTGACTTTTATTTATGTCTTTGCCCAGAGAATATCAAAATGTTAGGGGAACAATGTCTATTGTTCTTTATTGCATCTGTGGGTTCTCTTTTGCCTGTGAATGTTATTCTGGCAGTACTTAATTTCTTTTGACTCTCTAATGTACTAAATGTATACATTTCCAATTTATAGACACTTATTTACAATTGCTGTCAATAAGAGGTTGACATAAAAAGAATATTATTGTAAATGCAACTCTCACCCTTTTTAAGAAGTTCTTCCTGCATTTCTGACCTAAGGAACCCTCATGACCCGCTCCCTAATCTGCGTCATCCTCTGATCAATGATTTTTTTTAATGTTTATTCATTTATTTATATTATTTTTGGCTGCATCAGGTCTTAGTTGTAGCGCGCGGCTCTCTGGTTGTGGCCCACCTGCTCAGTAGTTGCGGTGCGCGGGCTTGGTTGCCCCGCGGCATGGGGGATCTTAGTTCCCCAGCTAGGGATCGAACTCGTGTCCCTGGCATTGGAAGGTGTATTCTTAACCACTGGACCACCAGGGAAGTCCCTGATCAATGATTTTTGTTAAGAGCTTCGTGGATTTAATGGTGGTTTGGATTTATAAGGTCCAAGGCCAGGACAACTGGTATTTATCCAATATCATCCCCAACAGAGAAACATAGTGGGAAAGGCATTTGAAGTCGTGGGGTTAAACTGGAGAAAGTAGCAGGTGAAGGGTCTGAAGGCCACGTCCTTACTGAGGAGGGTCTCCTGGGCCTGGAGATCAGGAGCTTCTCAAGAGCTCAAGAGAAACAGAGCAGCTCAGCTCGCTTAAGCCTTCAGGATCAGGGACAGAGCAGAGACTCTGGACCAGGGGCAGGAGGCCTGCAGGGAGCAGTTGGAGGACCAGCGGGCCTCCCAGTCACAGGTGCTGGATGTCCACTTCCCTGTCATCCCACCAACCACGCAAGGGATAGTTCGTAGCTGGGCACCTGGTGATTCTGTTTGCACTGGTGCCCAGTCCAACTCATACTGCTCACCCCACGACAGGCCAATGAATGGAGAGACGAGGTCTTGGGACCAGGAATAATGACTTTCCTTGGAAAGCCAGCAGACAGAGGAGATGGCAGTCTAGTGTCCCAAAGACATTTACCCAAGTTAAAATTCAGGCTTCTTTTAAACTGAAAGGGGAGAGAGTGTGGCTGCTTCTTGCAAACTTCTTGGTGGAGACCAGACCCCGGAGGCGATGCGATGACCCTTTGTTTGTGCAGCTGTCCGCGCAGGTCCGGTCAGGATGTTCCTGGAAACCTCCAACAAGACAAAGGTTATTCTCGGTTCTGCACCTTTCTGTATATATATGAATGAAGAGTGTTAGACCTTGACCTCCCATGTCAAGCCTGGGAGGCAGAGCCCTGACAAAGGGCTATTCTGCATATTTTAGGCCGCAGGTGGCATTCCTTTTCAAGATGCAGAGCCAGCCTGACTAAGCTCAGGCCACAGAGCACAGACCTTGGAGCTAAAGGATCAGATCCAGCATGGAGCTGTGTTTGTTCTTATCTGTGACATCTGCTCCCTGTGTCCAGCTCTGTCAGAAGGGAGACAGAGCTCCCTCCTCCAAACACCCGATCACTAGAGGAACGAATTTCTATTTCCCACTCCCACTGGACCCAGGAATTTCTGTCAGATGTCCCAGGTCTGAGTCGTGGGGAGTGGAGACAATGTGGACAATGTCTCTGAGGTGACAGGCCCTGTGACTCTGGGCTGGGACAGGAGCCTTGTGAGCAGAGGTCCCACCTGGGTGGGAGTGTCAGGGGTGGTGACTGAGTGACAGTCCAGCCCGGACAGCACAGGGTGCGGAGGTTGTGCCTCATGTCCCCACGGGCCTGAAGCACAGCTCTGAGGCCGCCGTCCCAGAATAATTGTCCCAACCAGCCTCAGGCACCGTCTGAACCCCAGAGACTGTCCAGGGGGGTGAGTGGCCGACAGGGAGCAGAGACTCGCCCTGGGATCCTGAGGGTCAGACTCATCCCAGCAGAGAAGGGGGTCTGGCATCCTGGCCATCCCTGACCCAGGACCCAGTTCTGTCACTGTCACTGGTGTGCTCTGCGGAGGGACATCCTGCCTCCTGGGGAGCCTGACTCTGAGGACGGCTGGGTGAGCACAGACTGACCCCTGATTCCTGGAGGGACAGAGAAGCCTGGAACCTGCAGAGTCCAGGACAGTGTGTGTGTGTGTGTGTGTGTGTGTGTGTGTGTGTGTGACAGAGGCTGTGCCCGTGTGTCCTCAAGAAGCCATTCCCTCAAAGTCCACCCTGAGCCCCAGTGGCCCCTGTCCCTCTTGTGGCTTCTCCACCCCTGAGGTGGCTTCTCCAAGCAAACCCATCCCTGGGGTGGCTTCTCGGTACGAGCCTCCAGGCTCTGGGGCTGGGGCTGAGGAAGGCCGTGGGCAGGAAGCCACGTCCCTGGAGCAGGATCTCCTTCAGATGGAAGGAGGAATCAGGGTGACACTTCTGTTAGCAACTCCACAGAACAGAAGCCCGGGTCACGTGGAGTGGAGACGCCTGTCCCCTGTCCTCCCTGCAGGACTGGGAAGGACGGAGCCCTGTCACCACAGCTGCGGGTCTGCAGGCCCAGGAAGCACAGGGCAGTGGGGGCCACAGCCCCATCGTCCTGCGCCCTCACCAGAGCCGAGGCTCGCAGGCCCTGCTGGGTCCAGGTGTCTGCAGCTAGGGGACCAGAGGAGATTGTCTAGTTTGATTTTGGAAAAGAGAGGAGGATTCGGACTTTAGGGACCTGAGGAAAATGTTTCTGCAGTTGAGGTGCTTTCGGAGAATTCATAGAAACATCACCTGGGGCAGAAGAAAACACAGCCCATCTTGAGACATGGAGCCAGGGCTTCCTCTGCTAAATCCTCAGGACTCACCTCGTGTGGGGTCTCAGTTAATTCTGAAGGAAGAAATAATCCATAGCTTCCCCGCGCAATTACTCAGAGGCTGGATGACCCCTGAGTTTTAGGAAAATGCAGCCCTGTTTACAGCACAGTAAAGAGGTTGAGGAGGGAGGAGGGAGCAGAAAGCAGAGCTCGTGTCAGTATTTGAGCTGTGGGGACATCTGTACAGCCCGGGACTCACAATCTGTGGGATGAGATGAAGGAAATGAGGAGGGACGTGGCTGTGCTGGGAGCATTTCTGGGTCAGACACAGCACCTACTCTGGTGAATTTACTCCAGACGCTGAAGGAGGGGCAGGTGGGCTCTGTCCTCACCTGTGCGGGTTCCTGGGACACCTGCGCTGTCTCGGGTCACAGGCACGACCCTGTGTTTCTCCTCCCTCCATTCACAGAGATCTCGGTGCAGAGAAGCCTCCCTTGCAGATCCCTCCACAGAAGCTTCTCACTGAAAAGAGGCTCAGAGCCAAGGTCTGTGGGCCCAGGGGTTTTTGTCTCACTTCCTCCTCATCTGAGACACTGTGGGAATGATAGCTGCTCCCACTGCTATGACCTACACCACAGGAGTAGTCGTCCTCGTCCTCGGGCTGCAGCCCAGAGATGAGCAGGAGCCCTGCATTGGCCGAGGCATCTTTGGATCCAGAGAAGCGGCTGGGGATCCCGGAGCCCTGGTGCTTATCAGAGTCTGACCTGAACCTCAGGAGGTACCGGGGAGGGCTCCCTGGCTTCTGCTGGTACCAGAATATGTGGTAGCTGCCAACACTGTACCCACTGCTCAGGGTGCAGGTGAGTCTGGCTGATGCTCCAGGAGATGTAGAGAGCGAGGGCGGCTGAGTCGGCACAGGCTGGGAGAGGGAACCTGCAGACACAGACACAGGTGGGGGATGGGGCAGGAGCTGGAGGAAAGATTCCAGGAGTCTGAGCCATAGGGGCTGATGCAGGCTGGGGACTGAGACCTGGTCCCCGGGGCCGGTCCCTCCCTGTGCAGTGAGACAGGAGCACGAGCAGGAGAGGAGTCCAGGCCATGGTGCTCACAGCCCCCTGGTCCCCACAGTGGGGCTGGGCTGCCCCAGGCCTCCTTTTCTCCCCCAGCCTCTGCCAGAGGAGGGGCTCCCATGCAAATGGGTGTCCACCCAGGGCCCGCCCAGCCCCTCCCTGAGCCCTGGTGCTGGAGCTCAGCTCACAGCCCAGACTCAAGGGGATGGAGGGCGGCTTCCCCCTTGGGACCCCCTGGGAGGAAGCACCTGCTGAGACCACGCAGGTCCCTGCTCAGGGGCCTCTGCCAGCCAGAGAGGACACACTGCTGAGTCCCCACCAGGGAGCACAGGCCCCGCCCCCAGGTCCAGCTCCTGGAGTGAATGGTCCTCCCTGAGCAGCCGTGCAGGGACCCCAGGGCAGTCCCATGGCGCCCCCTGCGGGTCACAGAGCACAACTTCACGGTGACCTGAGGACCTGTGGGCTCAGCAGGTTCTGCAGCTCACCCGGTCCCTGTCTCCTTTCGCACATCCAGGGTGGTTCCCAGTTCCTGGGATTCCCACACAGTGTACATTGATTTTTGTTTGTCTGTTTGTTCTGTGTGGTTTCTATAGTAGACTCACAATCTTTAAATTATTTTTGCTGTATGTATGTGTCACTACCTAGTCATGTATATCCCTCTTCATTTTTGTTCATATGTAAAATGTCCTAGGCTATTCCTGGATTTAAATTTTTTCACACAAATGTTAGAAAAAAGGTCTCATTTCTCCAAAATTCTGACAGGTATTTTTAAAAATAAATAGAAACTATTGATAAGCTAAATAAGCATAATTTTCAGATTTCTTCATTGCAATCCATCCTGAGCATCAATGGATCTGTTTCTACGTGTATGCAAGTCTTGTTTTACCCCCTGTATGGAATGTTCATCTTTCCTGGGATGTCTGTACGTTTTCTTCGTCAGGAGGTTGTCGGAGTCCGTGTAGACTGAGTGGTTACTGACAACGGTCTTGCGTGGGGGAGGTGAAGGGCATCCAAGCTGCGTCCAAGTCCTGGTTCCCAGGGGAGCAGCCTCTGCTGAGGCATCAGGGAGTCGCCTGCTGGGCTGGTGTTTTCCTGAAGTGGTGACAGGGAGAGTCGTGCTCAGAGGGGAGGCTCCAGAACAGCCCTGTGGAAGGTGTGAGCCTGAAGTTGCAGTGCCCCCCAGGCAGATCCCAGAACACTCCTGCCTAGTGGTCCTCACATGGGAGGGAGCCTCATGCCGCCCATTCCCTCGTCTCTGAGAGCGATTCTGTCCCTGAACAAGGGCTTTCTGCTGAGTCCAGGGGAACAGGCTGAGTGTGTGATTTCAGCACTGACTCATTTTAAAGGTTCTTAAAGTCAGTGATCCACGGGGAGGGCCTCAGAGCCTCCTACAGAGCATGAAAAGGGGCTCAGCATCAGGGGGTCATTAGGGAAATGCAAACTACAATGACATATTGCTTCACCCAGACTAGAAGGGCTGTAAAATAAAGTGAGAGATAGTAACAGTTGCTGGTGAAGACGGGGAGAAATTGGAACCCACATACATTGCTGGTAGAGATGCGAACCAGGGCAGCCGTGTTGGAAAACATCGGACAGTTCCTCAAATCTCAAAATATACTGTTAGCATAGTTACCATAAGACTCAGCTATGCCACTCCTAGGTATCTACCCAAGAGAAGTGAAAGCATACTTCCACCAAAAACAAAACAACACCTAACTACTTGTACACAAATATTTCTGGCAGCATTTTGCATAATAGCCAAGAGAAGAAACAAAAACAACTCAAATGTCCTTGAAGGGTAAACAAACGGTGGTCAGCTCATACAATGGAGTATTATTTGGCAATAAAAAATGGATATTGACCCACACGGATGGAACTTCAAAATGTTATGCAAAAGAATTAACTGAACTAAGACAGTCACAAAGGACACCTATTTTCTGGTTCCATCTATATGAAATGTCCAGAATAGGCAAATCTGTAAAGACAGAAAGTGGAGCAGTGGTTCCCTAGGACTGAGCAGAGGTGTGATGAGGTGTGATCACAAATGGGTGGGGACGTTCTCTGAGGAATGTGGGCAGCTTCTAAAATTAGAATATGGTGATCCGGGACTTCCTTGGTGGTCCAAAGGTTAGGACTCTGAGCTTCCACTGCAGGGGGCACGGGTTCAGTCCCTGCTTTGGGAACTGAGATCCTGCATGCCCCGCTGCAAGGCCAAAAAAAAGAATATATAATATAGTGATAGTTACACAACTCTGTGAATATGCTAAACACCCTTGTACTGTGCACATTAAACCAGTGAACCTGTTGGCATGCGCAGTATATCTCAATGAAACTATGTTGAAAACAGTATGAGAAGAAGCCTGTGTCACTGACCCTTTAAAGTGGGTGGGTGCTGGACAGTCAGACCCTCACACTGTAAGGTGGGCCACAGTCACCCTCCTTATTTGTCACAGGCAGTCACGGGGGTGATCACGGGGAGAGGGGGTGGGTTTTTGTCTCAGTTCCCCGTGGGTCAGATGCGCTGTGTTACCACTGATGCTGTCATCCCACGTTGAACAGTAATAATCAGCCTTGTCCTCAGGCTGGAGCCCCAAGATGGTCAGAGAGGCCGTGTTGACAGACGTGGAGCCAGAGGACCGGTCTGGGATCCCTGAGGGCAGAGAATCTGTGAGCATCGCGGTTTTGGGGGCCCCGTGAGAAATCTGTTGGTACCAGTTAACGGTATTAGCTCCAACATTGTTGCCATTTCCGGTGCAGGAGAGGGTGACCTCCTGTCCCACAGAACCTGACACGGAGCCTTCCTGCGTCAGCCCGGACTGCGCCCAGGACCCTGGAACAGAGGAGGGGACACACAGAGAACTGAGTCTGGGCCATTGTCCACAGCATGTTCTCCACAGGAAGGAATAAAGCGGCCCAGGTGTCCCCGAATCCCTTCTCCCACCTTCCACCACCTCTCACCTGTGCAGTGAGCGAGGAGGCCGAGGAGGAGAAGGGTCCAGGCCATGGTGGAGACGCCCCAGCTCTGCTTCTGAGCCCACAGGGGACCTGCACAGAGTCTCTCTTACCTTGTCCCTCATGGGAGAGCAGAGGACCCCTCCATGCAAATGACCCCTCCCCCGGTGACCCTGGCCCTAAATTGGGTGAGAGCTGAGCACGGGGTGGGGCTGGGGAGCCTCCCCTGGGCCCTGGGTGGACCCAGGCTGGACCGATGAACACAGAGCAGAGGGCACAAGGCAGGGCTCCAGGGCCTGGATTCCCAGCTGAGAGTCCCCCCACAGACCCTCAGGGACAGGCGCACAGCGTCCCCTGCGGTCCACACCCAGGCTCCCTTAGGACTGGGATGGACATTCCCGAGCTGAGCCCAGCGGGTGAGACCGCCTTTAGCCCCACCTCACACACCCCGGTCTCCACCCAAACTAACTGGATCTTGCCACCACCTTCTCCTCCCAGGATGAGACCCACAGACCCACCTCCCTGACTTGTGCGTTTTATCCCCGTTGCAGCTGGAGAGTTAGTGTAGAAACGCCAACGGGAGCGTGTTACCCCCACCTTACAGTCCGACAATGACCCTACGTCCCCTGAGGTCACTACAATGGTCTGGTCTCTACCTGCCTCTCCTGCTCTCTGGCCACTTTCCAAGGAGCTCCTCCTAGGAGCCTTCCCTACCCCAGCAACCCACAGCACAGGCTAAAAGCAACTGTTCTCAGTTACTTGAATGGCCAATATCTTCTTCTTTGAATTCTTACCTCTTACACGCCCTCCCTCCTACTTCTACCATCTCATCTGTCTCAGTCCTTCGGGATTTTGAAAATCCCAAATGAGATGCAGCTCCTGTTGATTAGGCCTCTTTGGACCAATCTAACCCCCCCCACCCTACCCGGCCGCCTCACTCTTTAGTTTTTCACCTCTTCCGGGGCTGGAAACCATGAGCAGGGTTAGAGCTGTAAATACACAGTTGACATAATTTTGGTCTGGGTTTTAATTACAAAGAGATGTGTAATTCCTTCAGATAAAAATCCAGTTCTATAGAGCATTCCCACATATTCCTCCTACTCCTCCCCACATTTCCACCATTTTAACATCTTGCATTGGTTTCGGGCAACTGGTAAAACTGCATAAACCAATACTGATACATTATTATCAACTAAACTCCATTGGAGTTCGCTCTTGGTGTCACACAGTTTTATGGGTTTTACCAAGTGCGTAATGTCACCTACCCACCGTCCCAATAACATACAGAATATTTTCGCTGCGCTAAACATCCGTTTTGCTCCACCTGTTCAGCCCTCTTTTCCTATCCCCGAACTCCTGGCAACTCTAGATCATTTTACTGTCTCTAGACAGTAAATGTGCCTTTTCCATAGTATCATATTGTTGGAATCACACAGTAACTGTATATTACTTTTTACAGATTTAGCTTCTTTCACTTAGTAATATGCATTTACTTTTTGTATCGCCCTTTCTTTTTGTGACCCAATAGCTCATTTATTTTTAATCACTGAATAATGCCCCATTGGGTGGATGTACCACAGTTTGTTTATCCATTCAGCTATTGGAGGCCATTTTGCTTGATTCCAGATTGTAACAACTATGAATAAAGCTGCTATAAACATTTGTGTGCAGCTTCTTGTGTGGACACACCTTTTCAACTCATGTAGATAAACACCTAATTCAACTGCTGGATCGTACAGTGAGAGTATGCTTAGCTTTCTAAAACTCTCCTCGTCTGTCTTCCATAGTTGGCCAACACCATTTTCCATGACTACCAGAAATGAATGAGAGTTACTAAATGACTAGTTTAGCTCTATTACTAGTTTAGTCCATGTGCTATACAGGGTCTCTCCACTCTGCCAGGTTAAAACTCAGGCATCCTACACATTTTTTAATAAAATTCCTAAGGTCTATTCTAGTTACTCACTTGGCTTCCATAAGCCATCTACGCCACCACATCTCTGCTTTTTTCTCAGACCTGGACAGTGGCTCTCTGATGCTGCAAAGTTTTCATTCAGGAAATTCTCATCGTGCATAAGCACCTGCAGAGATGAGTGCAATAGCTCTCCCCACAGAGCGCTAGCCCAATTCAGTTTGCGTTATATTGGCATCTTTCTCATGTCCTATAAAGATGATCATGTAATTTGAATTATAACTAAGTGTAACTTGTAATATGTCACCTACCTTATCATTCTCAGCAGATAAATTATTCTACCATCCAGAAGTGAAATTTCTGGAAAAGCATTTTGAAGACCTATTACACATGTTCAACTATAATATGATAAATAACTCATCCCTGTTTACCCTGGATGTTCCTGGTTTCACCACTGGAAGTCCCATGTTCCAGGACACCCTTCAGTCCTGAGTAATGAGGGTGGATCTTCCCTCTAAGTTAAACTTACAGTTTTTGAATTTGATAAACAGTTATTATGTTTGAAAAGATTTTCTGTACACAAGATGATAATCAATAATTATTCATACAAAATATAAATTTTAAAATTTTATTAGGACTTACATTCCAGAAGGTACAGTAACCCCTGTGTGGTGTCAGTTACTGACATTGATCACTTACCATCCCTCCTTCTGACGTCGGAGGGCTCTGCACCGTCACCTCTGCTTACACCCACCCATGTACCTTCTCAAGGGAAAACATGTATAAATAAGCAATAATATAAATAATAAAAGTGCTTGTATAACCTATCTACTCACTTCTGACATTTTTACTCAGTGCTTTCCTGTAAGAAAATATTGTACCCCTTGTTCAAATTTTCCTTTATGTTCCTTCCTGAATTTCTATTTGTTTTCCTGCATATATGGTCAAAGTTTCTACTTTTTTTTTTTAATACTGGGACCGGAACAACATACACTTTGAAGTACTTTTAAATTTATATAATTTTAAAATTATATAGTATTTTTATTAATTGAGAATTTGAAAATGTTTATATGCATTCCAATGAATTTTCGGTACAATCTCTAGGCTTCTATGTAAATTGATTCTTTGTTTTAAAATATGTTCATATTTTTTTACTTCTATTATTGATTTGATGCAAATCCCAGGTTAAAATCTTTCACAGGAGAGGCCAGCAGCCATTATGTGTGGTCAGATTAAAACGGAAGCAGTTCTAGCATTTCGCCTGGAGGAACAATGCTTTTCTCCAGTTTAAAGATACATAATCATTAAGCCATTAAGGAAGTTTCCTGTATTTCTTCATTTCTATGTTTATTTTTATAAAGGCAGAAATGGTGATAGAATTTAATTGGCAGCTTCTGAAGCATTTATTGAAAATGGAAAGTGTGTTTTTCTATTCAGATCTTATGCATTGAGAAAGGAGCCCAAAAAAGGTGGTTTTTGAAACAAATTCATTTTGCCCCCATGACTGATCCTCCCTTTTATTTCTCTTTGATTTATTATAAAACTTAACATTTACTGATTCTCACGTTTGATTCCCAACTCCTGCTATACAGCCTTCATCTTCCATTTCTAGAATCTTCCTGGGAACTGAAAGCCCTGAGGCCAGTGCCTTGGTTGAATGATAAGAAAATGGGGACTGTTGTCTCCTTTTTGCCCTCATGAACCATTGCATAGTTCTCCTGACCTAGTTAAAGAACCACACATCTGCAATCCTGGCAGCCCAGAGATCAGGGACACACAGTACTAAGGATGTGGATCCACAGCCGTCACAATTCCCTCCTTTCCCTCCAGCTGACTCTCAGAGTAGCCTCACCCCTGGTTTCCTGTGTCTGCAGGAGGGCCAGTCTTCACAAGGAAGCCTGGCATCTAAGGGCGGGGAACTGACAAGGAACATGTTAACCCAGACGTGAGGGTCAGGCCCAGGAGACCAGGATAGTAGGTGAAGTCTTGTGGCCTCAGGAGGGCAGGAAGAGGGCCACCAGGAAGGGTTTGAGTACAGACAAGAAAAAGTAGTTATAGCTTTGGGTTCTTGACAGATGAAGACCGGGGACTGGATGAATGGATGACCTATGGTCAATTCCAGTAGGTTTTTAACTCCTGTGCTGGGCACGGCCGGTGTCAGCCTCCCTCTGGCCCTTCTAGCAATTGCCCTGAAGGACTCTGTGTCCTAAAGATAAAGTTTCTGCCTGTGGAGCAGTGATGAGGGTGAGAAATGGTCCAGCCACCCTCAAAGCCACAAGTCCTTGAAAAGTCTTCAGGTCCTCAGGTGGTGGTGGCATAGTTAGGAGCAAGGTCACCCTTGATGTAATGTTAGACACAGGCAGCCAACGTTTATAGCCTGACGGTGGGAGGACAGGGGATGGCTGAGTCTCCAATCCTCCAGGGTCTGGAACTCTGTGTCAAGATCATCCCATGTCTGGTCCTAATGATCAGCCTTTTTGTAGGACAGGGTCTAAGGGACCCTTAGGAACCATCCATTGGCCAACCTGAAGCCAGAGTTTCCATCTCAGATGGCACTGAGTCGAGATCTCCCCAGTCCACATGTTCAGGACTCTTGCCTTGATGCTTTTTTTGCCAGGCCATAGCAAGCTTTTCTTGTTCATTTATATGTTGCTGATTTTCTGTTATAAATGACCTTGTTTTTGAGATCTCACTCCAACATCATGGACGGATGTGTCAGCAGAGCCTAGAAAGAAACAGAAACCTAAAAGATATAAAAAATAGGGGGAGGTGAGATTTGGGATCCCTGCTCACTTCGTCCACAGCCCAACCCACTTGAGGATGGATGGATAGATAGATAGATAGAGTTGCATCCCATTGGTTCTGTCTCTCAAGAGAACCCTAAATCATACACAGCCCTTTACCCAAATCTCTGTCCTACTCTCTCCTTTTTCTGGCCCTTTGCAGTGTTCTATTCTGTGGAGCAATCTGTGATAAATGGTGGCCCAAGGGAAGCCTGTACTCTGTTCCCACAAAGACCTTGAGAGGTCACAGTCACAAGGAAGTGAAGGTCAGGGAACAAGATTTTCCCCTGTGCATAATTGCCCACTCCACATAACCCCACAAGACCAGGCTATCAGCACTCCGTTTGTTGCAGGGCATCTTCACACTCTTTCTGGGACAGGCCAGTGCAGCTGTTGAGAAAATCTATAATTTGGAGGGGGGGTGGGTCTTTGGATTTTCTATTCAGGATTCACCATTGTAGGTTCCATTTCTAAGCTTTGGAAATACTGCCGGGAACCCTGAAATCACACTGGTGCCCTCTTCTCTTTAGAGCCTCTGGGTCATAATTCTCATCAGCAGGTTGCAGTTCCCACAGTCGTTCTTGGGGGTGAGAAACCCGTCACCCCAGGTGCACACTGCAGGTGAAGCACAGGGAACGCCCAGCAGCACCCGCCCCAACCTGCTGCACCCATACTCTGCCGCCCTCTCCCACCTGGTCTGGGACTCTTTCCTTGAGTCCAAAGTGTCTGTATGATTAGGAGGTGTCTCTTCCAGGCTCTCTGGATAGTGGAGCCAGGGCTGGCTCAAGTTAAGAGCACTGTTCAGTGGACATTTGAGGTCACGAAGGGAAGACAGCACTGACCATTCTTGTCACTACTCTGTGTACCTCATCCCATGCACTCTACCCACCACGTTGATCAGGTGGGTACTTTGTGTCCACGCTACAGACAATGACACTGACACACTGGGAAATTCAGAAGCAGGTCCACGATGCATGTCCAGTATTTGAAAGATCCAGATTTTTCCAAGTGAAAAACAAGTTCTCTTTAAATTCCCTCTCTTGATGGGTGAGTCTTGAGAATGGGGAGCAGGGGAGGAGCAGGAGTATGGGAATAGGAAGAGAACATTCTGGGAGCATCTGGTCCTAGACTAGGCTGAATTAGTGGTGACGGTGATCACAGCAGCTGGTCTGGGCCACACACTGCAATGAGTTCATATCTGTGACTTCATTTAATCCTCCCCCAACCCTGTGAAGTAGACAATGTCCTGATCTCCCTTTTCACAGGTGAGGACTCAAAGATTAAGGCCTTTTTGGAGCTAGGAAGTGAACCGGGGGAATCAAGGGGATAGGAACTGTGGGCCAAGGTCTCTTCTGACCCTGATGTGGCCACAACCTGAGGGTCTCTGCCCCAGGACTGAGGGATGTCTGAGAGGTTCTGTCTGTGCAGTTCTGAGGGCCCACCCGATGCTGGGGGAGGTGGAAGAAACTTCCAGGCTTCCTTTGTGAGCAGAGCAGAGCAGAGCAGTGGGGAGGGTTTTGTCTCACTTCCCCATGGGTCCAGAGCACTGTGAAAGCCTCTGAGTTGCCGTGATATGTAGCACAGTAATCATCTGCCTCGTCCTCAGGCTGGAGTCCAGAGATGAGCAAAATCCCAGCATTAGTTGATGCATCATTGAATCCAGAGAATCTGCTGGGGACTCGGGAGCCCTGGTACTTGTCTGAATCTGAGTGGAAAGTAAGAAGATACCTGGGAGGGTTCCCTGGCTTCTGCTGGTACCAACATATCCAGAAATCACCAACATTGAAGCCACTGCTCAGGGTGCAGGTGAGTCTGGCTGACGCTCCCGGATACGCGGAGAGGGAGGATGGCTGAGTCAGCACAGGCTGGGAGAGGGAACCTGCAAACGTAGATACATGTGGGTGCCGGGGCAGGGACCAGAGTTGAGTTGCCTGAGATTCTGAGCCAGAGAGGCAAACATAGACTGTGGGGCTGCTCTGTGTCTCTGAGGAATGTCCCCACACGTGCAGTGAGACAGGAGCATGAGGAGGAGAGGAGTCCAGGCCATGGTGAATGCAGCCCTCCTGAGACACCTGAACTGGAGCTGGGCTGCCCAGACATCTCTTATCTCTTTCAGTGGCCTCGGGGAGGAGGGGCTATTCATGTAAATTTGTTTCCCATACTGGAGACCTCTGTTCCACCCTGAGGACCAGCTGAGGTCTGCACTTGGTTCTTTAGACAGAGGGGCTGATGGGTGAGACTGAGAGTCTGCCCCATGGGAGTGACTAGGGAGGAAGCAGCTGCTGGGACCTGACACAAACCATTGAGCAGGAGACCCTGCCCAGCCCAGAGAGGACACAGCGGCTGAGTCTCCACCAGCAAACACAGCCCCAGCCCTGGAGAGTGTGAGGGATTACACAGCAGAGGGCACCCACTGTGCAGACCTGGGGAAATCCCACAGCACCCCCTACTGCGCAGTGAATTCGAACTTCAGTTTCTCTGTGGAAATTATGTTAAGGGCGTTGGTCTGAAAGCCTGGTCACTGTCATTCCAGAAATATCTGTGGACCACACCCTGCAGTGTCCATTGATAATTGATATTAAGAAACATCCTTTTCAACTGAGTTCTTTCTAGATTTTAAGGTGAAAGAAATATGACCACCATACCACGTGATGACGGCTGCAGTGAGGTGGGAAAGCAGACGGCTTTGGGAACAAAGCCTTGAGCAGCTCATTCAAGAGGGCAACAGGAAGGAGGTGACTGGTCATCTGGGTCAGAATGGAGTGGAGAGTAGTGGTCTTGTTTGTGGAGCAACAAAGCAAGCAACACTTCTAGAGAAGGTGCAGGGTTCTCAGAAGGTGTAGCAGAGTGTTCAAATATTCAGAGACACCAAATAGTGTAGGGTATTGGGAAATGGCAAAACGTCTCATATTTCTGGGTCTGACATTTTTTGGATGCTTTTGTTGTCAGGCCACAGCATGTTTCTTTGTTGCTCTTTCTCTGCTACAGAAGATGTTGTTCCTAACATTCCTACACCATGGATGGGTGAGTCAGCACAGTCTGGACAAAGGACCCTAAAAGATCAGCATAACGGCTACTTCTCACTTAGAAAAATGCTTCCATCCGTTCCAGAAATATTTATAAAAAGAATGGAACAAGCCAGTAGTGTGCCAGACGTGAGGGAGATGAAAGATGAAAACAGAAGGCCGCTGTGGCTGAGGCAAGAGACAGAGAGAACAGAGAGGTGAAGATGTTCCCAGGGGCAACACCAGCCTTTGTCAACAGAAGATACGAATGTTCTTCATCAGTTCACTTCATGAGGCCCCCGGATATTCACGAGCTGAAACTCACCGTTGTCTTTGTGGTAAGATTGCCAACACAAGAGGCTCTCTCTTCCTTCCTCTTCCTTTTCTCTCCCGGCTTGAAGAGGGTCTTCAATGCCACATTGGCTGATGAGCTCTAAAGTGTTGTTTTTTCCTCCTATTATGGACATATTCCATCAAAATCCAGGACTTGACTCTCTCCTGATTAGTTAGACAAAAAGATGAGAGTCTCTTCTAAAATCTAGTTTGGGAAGTTCACTTCACTCCCTAGCTCTACTGAATTAGGACCTGCTATATATATTTTTTTCATCTTTTCCATTGGGTGACCCCTCTTGTTAAAGCAACATCTCTATCTTTTAGTTAAGGGGCAGAAATGTACACAGATGCTTCTTATTATTCAAAGGAATACATGAGGTGACTGTCTACATAAATCTTTACATCTGATAAAGGTGGGGGAGTGAAAAATAAAGATAATAAAGAGGGTCAGGTACCTTGTTTTAAGGAATTCAATACTGAAATATCAAAGTGTGGAAGAGGCCCATGTCCTTCGATTATTTTATAGTCAAAGATTTACCCAAAGAAGCTTGACAAGGCGTAATGGTTGTGCATAATTCATATGGGACATTTATAATGAAGCCATGGGTTATAAGGAAAAGCCATTAGGCAATCCATTGACATCATATGCAGCGAGGGAGTCCAGTGTGGTCTCATCACATTTCACTAACGGTAGACATCAAGGCTTAACCCCACCAATGCATACACCCTCTCCACATCGCCACGTCCATCTCTTAATGTATTCATTATCTATTTCCTCACATCAAATTTCTCCAAAATTAGAAGCTAAGAACAACAACATGTATGATTCCACAGTTTCCGTGAATCAGGGAGTTGGCAATAGCCTGGAAGGGTGTTTCTGGCTCAAGTTTGTTCGTTAGGTTACAGTCAAGATTTTGACCAGGTGATGGTCATAGAAAGGCTTGACTGGGGCTGATGGACCAGCTTCCAGTTTGGCTGAGTCACAAGGCTGGTTGCACAAGGTCTCAGTCCCTTGACACGTGAACCTCCCCATAGGGCTCCTTGAGAGTCTTCACATCATGGCAACTGCCTTCCCCGGAGTGAGTGGTCTAAGACAGCACAATGGAAGTCCTTTATGATGTAGCATCGGAAGTCATACACGGTCATTTCCTCAATATTCCATTAGTTTCACAGGTCATCTCTAATCAGTATGTACGAGGGCAAGAATACCAGGAGTCAGTGACCATTAAGAGCATCTTGGAGATCGGCTACCAACACCAGATCAGTCCACACGATACACAAGTCTGGGATCTTAAAGGCCCCACATTGACACAGAGTGGAGCAAACCCTAAAGGCCAGCAGGAGCATTAGAAATCCCACCTGCCCCCCATAGGATACTTGCCAGGATGGTTGGGAGCCTTTTCAGTCTGCATATCCAGATCTCTCTTTTACTCTTTTTATTATCATCACTCCCTGGTTAAAATTCATGCACATAAAAAATGATACCCTAGAGTTGTATCCAAAAGCACCATGCCTCACAGCACACAGAAGAGTTTTCACAAGAATGCTTTTTACTAAATGGGCTGCCTTTATCCCTGAGTGACAAGTGAATTGTTCAAGTCAGCACTGTCCAGTAGAACTTCCTGCCATGGTAGAAATGTTCTATACCTGCACTCTCAAAAATGGTAGCCATGAGGCACACGCAGCCATTGAGCAGTTGAAGTGCAGCAAGTGTGACTGAGAAATAGAATTTAAAATTTTACTTAATTTTAATTAATTTAAATTGAAACATAAATACCCACATTCTGCTAGTGGAGACTATATGTACTGAACAGTGGAAGTCCAAAGACCAAAATTTGAAGAGAACCGAACAGAACCAGAGCCAAAATTTGAACCTAAACACTGTGGTAAAAGAAAGGACATTTTAATACACTCATCTTTGCTGCTGTTCTGGTCTGTTTTCTTATACCCATCTTAAAATGTAAACTGTTAGAGTACCGGACCTTTTCATGTCTTCATCTTTGTATCCCATGCTTGAAAAATACTCCCTGTGGGAATAAATGAAGAGAGATTTTCATGTGCTTTGTATAAAGTTTTAAAATATGAATCACACACCTAATCTGGCCAAAAATCACACTCCAGTTGGAAGGATATTCCATACGATTGGGTCATAGGTTCTCTGATCTCATGATGCTTAGAATGTTGTTCATCCATCAAAATAATCATTTGAATTATGTGTTATTGTTTTGCCTAAGTTGGGAAAACAGAAGGATAGGGCGAAGATACATTCGTACACCCAGCTGATGGTGTAAACAGGATTCAAAGCCAAAGCCTTCCTAATAGCTGAGACCATGCTCTTTTAAAACCTGTAGTTCTGAAACTGGGGTGATTTTGCCCTCCTAAGGGACATTTGAAAATAGCTGGAGGTTTTTTGTGTGTCACAATATGGAGAGTAGGTTGTTACTGGCATCTGATGTGTGGGGCCCAAGGATGCTTCTAAATGTCCTCGATACACAGAACAGCCCCTCCACAAGGAATACTGAGGTTCAGAAACCCTGATTTGAGCTAAATCTCCTCCATGCAGTGATTGCAAAGGATTATGAGATCATCTATCAAGACATGAGAGGAAAACATTATATTTTGGAAAGAAAAGAGAGGAACTCATGAAAATTCCAGCTTGAGCCTTCAAGAAGAACACAGGGAAAAAATCAGCCCTCCCTGGTGGGGATGGGTCAAAGGCAGACCCTGGACAGGGAGGCTCTGGGGAATTTTGATCTCACTTCTCCATGGGTCTGGAGCACTGTGTCCTTGTTGCTGTCATAACCGGACTGACAGTAGTAGTTGGCCTCGTCCTCAGGCTGCAGCCCAGAGATGGTCAGGTAGGCAGCACTGGAGGAGGTGTCAATGGAGCCAGAGAAACGATTGGGAACCCCGGAGGGTCTTTGGTCATCCTTGTAGATTACGGTTGTGGGGGCACTGCCCGGGCGCTGCTGGTACCAGTGCACATAGTAACTCCCAACGTTACCGCTGCTGCGGGTGCAGGAGATAGTGACCTTCTGCTCCAGAGACCCCAACACAGAGCGGGGCTGAGTCAACACAACCTCTGCCCAAGACCCAGTGAGGACAAGACAGATCCCATTCCCAGGGAGGGGGGAGAGGTCATCCTCCCAGGTGACAAACAGGAGCCCTCCCAGAATTCCCTGCAGGCGTCCACCTGTGCAATGAGCGAAGAGAGTGAGGAGGAGAGGAGCCCAGGCCATGGTGAAGACACCCCCAGGCTCTGCTTTCTGAGCCTCACAGCCAGGCCTGAGCCCACCAACCCTTCTTATATGTCACCCTGATCCTGAGGGTAGGAGGTCTCCATGAAAATATTCCCCTTTCTGGAGGCTGTTCAAATCCCTCCTTCAACCTTAGCCTTGGCTCCACCTGATAAGAAGAGAGACTGTAGAAGGGAGGTGTTATTCACCCCAGTGAGGTCACAGGAACACCTGCAAGAGGGGAGGGAATCAGCTGAGAAACTGGAGAGCATCAAGCAGGTGCATAGGACACAGCGCCCTCTGGTGGATGCAGGACACATGCCGACCCTGGGCAGGTGCTGTTGCTCAGGACTCCTGCCTTCCCCAATCTGCACCCCTCACAATTCCAGCGGTGAGTCCAGGGTGTGTCTGTGCAGCATGCTACGATCAAAGTACATTTAAACCTTCACATCTCTCTAGATGCACCAAGGGCCACTACTCTGATCCAGACATTTAGAGTCACTTTGTGTTAAAGGAGGTGATGAATATCACCAGAATGAGCTCTGTTTGGAAGGAAATGGAAGCAAGGACACTCCCCTCTCCAGGAGGGACCATGTGGGGTGAGATTCTGAGCCATTCACTGAAAGGAGCCCAGCTATTCAGGCAAGAAGAGCTAGGAATCCTGGAATTGGGACCAGACTTCACCATCAGAAGATGCCAGACACCCAGAAAGGAGAAGGAATCTGAGGATGCAGTGAGGGGAGGGGCCAGATGTCAATCAGGGGTCAGTTCAATCATAGCCCATAATCCATAAGTGCAATGAAGGTTTGAAATAAGACATTAGAATGGAAAGTCAACAGGACCTGATGAATTTGAAAGAGCTTTGGAGAGAGAATCTACGAAGTTAGTGATCAATTGGATATCTGGGTAGGGTAGAAAGAAGAGTCCATATACATTTTAGTTTCTCATTTTGTGGACCAGTTGGGTATTACTACTTTTATTTTTATGTTGAAGAGTTTAAGCCCAATTTGGGCCTTTCTATTAAGGAAATTATATTATTAGAGTTGGTGATTCTGAAGTAGGATGAGGTTAAATGGTATTTGGAGATTCTATGGCCACTATGTTGTCTTATGAAAACACCTATGACTTCCTTTGGTGGCGTGGTCACAGCCAGTGTCACCACAGCTGTGGCTTGTTGCCAATACCCTGAGGGGATGGATGCTATTCTGCCACACAGGGTGAGTGAAAATGTAGATGGTATTACCTCCTATCAGTGTTCACACACCCTGACTTCCATTACATACTCCATGCCAATGCTTCAGCAGCACCCGTCATCTCTGGCCCAGCTTCTTTTTTAAAAAATTTTGCTAAAAAACAAATAATATAAAACTCACTGTCTTAACCATTTTTCAGCGTGCAGTTCAATAGTGTTGGGTATATTGACATTGTTATATGACAGATCTCCAGAAATTTTCATCTTAAAAAACTGAAACTCTATATTCATTAAACAATAATTCTCCATCTCTCTATCCCCCCAACTCCCCCAACTGCAATTCTACTTTCTGTTTCTATGAATCTGACTACTTTAAATATTTCATATAAGTAGATTCACACAGTCTTTGTCTTTTTATAACTGGCCTAAATCACTAATCATAATATCCTCTACTCATCCACGTTGTAGCATGTGACAGGATTTCCTTTCTTTTTAAGGCTGAATAATATTCTGATGTATGTATATATATCATACTTAGTTTATCATTCATCTGTCAATGGACATTTGGGTTGATTCCATCTCCTCCTTAAAAGGAAGGCTGGAGAGCTCTGTGGGAACCATCTTGTGAAGGAAAAAACAAGCAAGAGGAAGAAATTTAGAGTTCTGCCAAGTACAAGAAAATTAAAAAGACAAGTGAGAAACAACCCATCTCCCCATCACAAGAAAAGTAACAGGTTATGTGGTAGAGGATAAAAAATAGTAAATCTAACTGGCACATCAAAATCTTTTTTAAAATGACAGAATAGGAAAACCACTTACTAACTTTTTCAATGAAAATGTATAAAGTCAAATATGTGGAAAATATTGAAAAATTAAAATGAAAAAAATCCTAAAGAGATAACTTCCATTGAAAAAAAAAAAACTAGATGAAATGTATACATCCTCAGAAAATGCAAAGTTGGTCCCATTAAAGATAAAACATCTAAACAGACTACTTTCCTTAGGAAAAAAATAGAGAATGTTGTTATGGAACTACTCCACAGAAATACATGAGGCCCACGTAGCTTAATAGAAAACTTCTAACAAATCTTCAAAGATCAGATGATTTCAAATTGTTTGCTTCATAATTTTTTCCAAAGCACTGGAAAAGAGGGAAAATTTCCTACTTCTCATAGAAAGCTTTATAACACTGCTACTTAAACCTGACAAAGAAATACAAAAAGAGGACAATTACAGATCAATATCATTAAATATGGATATAAAATTTCTAAGTAAAATATTAACAAATGGAATGTAATACCAGATTAATAAATTGAAATGCCATTACCAACTGGAATTTATTCCAGAAATGCAAGTTTGGGTCAATATTAAGAAATCTTTTAATATAATATGCCATAATAATAGATCAAAAGATAAAATCAGATTGTCTCAATAGACACTGAAAGAGCCTTTCACCAAATTTAACAACTTTTCCTAAGAAAAACCAGTTAAGAAAATAAAAACAGACAGATACATTTATAATATGGTAATACGCTGTCTCTTTCACACATGTATAATTTAGTCTTTTTTTTTTTTTCCTACTGATAGCTAATTGCTATTTTTTTTTTTTAAACATCTTTATTGGAGTATAATTGCTTTACAATGGTGTGTTAGTTTCTGCTTTATAAAAAAGTGAATCAGTTATACATATACATATGTTCCCATATCTCTTCCCTCTTGCATCTCCCTCCCTCCCACCCTCCCTATCCCACCCCTCTAGGTGGTCACAAAGCACTGAGCTGATCTCCCTGTGCTATGCGGCTGCTTCCCACTAGCTATCTATTTTACATTTGGTAGTGTATATATGTCCATGACACTCTCTCACCCTGTCACATCTCACCCCTCCCCCTCCCCATATCCTCAAGTCCATTCTCTAGTAGGTCTGTGTCTTTAGTCCCGTCTTGCCACTAGGTTCTTCATGACCCTTTTTTTTTTTTCCCTTAGATTCCATATATATGTGTTAGCATACTGTATTTGTTTTTCTCTTTCTGACTTACTTTGCTCTGTATGACAGACTCTAACTCCATCCACCTCATTACAAATACCTCCATTTCATTTCTTTTTATGGCTGAGTAATATTCCATTGTATAGATGTGCCACATCTTCTTTATCCATTCATCCGATGATGGACACTTAGGTTGCTTCCATGTCCTGGCTATTGTAAATAGAGCTGCAATGAACATTTTGGTACATGACTCTTTTTGAATTATGGTTTTCTCAGGGTATATGCCCAGTAGTGGGATTGCTGGGTCATATGGTAGTTCTATTTTTAGTTTTTTAAGGAACCTCCATACTGTTCTCCATAGTGGCTGTATCAATTTACATTCCCACCAACAGTGCAAGAATGTTCCCTTTTCTCCACACCCTCTCCAGCATTTATTGTTTCTAGATTTTTTGATGATGGCCATTCTGACCGGTGTGAGATGATACCTCATTGTAGTTTTGATTTGCATTTCTCTAATGATTAATGATGTTGAGCATTCTTTCATATGTCTGTTGGCCATCTGTGTATCTTCTTTGGAGAAATGTCTATTTAGGTCTTCTGCCCATTTTTGGATTGGGTTGTTTGTTTTTTTGTTATTGAGCTGCATGAGCTGCTTGTAAATCTTGGAGATTAATCCTTTGCCAGTTGCTTCATTTGCAAATATTTTCTCCCATTCTGAGGGTTGTCTTTTGGTCTTGTTTATGGTTTCCTTTGCTGTGCAAAAGCTTTTAAGTTTCATTAGGTCCCATTTGTTTATTTGTGTTTTTATTTCCATTTCTCTAGGGGCTGGGTCAAAAAGGATCTTGCTGTGATTTATGTCATAGAGTGTTCTGCCTATGTTTTCCTCTAAGAGTTTGATAGTGTCTGGCCTTACACTTAGGTCTTTAATCCATTTTGAGTTTATTTTTGTGTATGGTGTCAGGGAGTGTTCTAATTTCATACTTTTACATGTACCTGTCCAATTTTCCCAGCACCACTTATTGAAGAGGCTGTCTTTTCTCCCCTGTATATGCTTGCCTCCTTTATCGAAGATAAGGTGACCATATGTGTGTGGGTTTATCTCTGGGCTTTCTATCCTGTTCCATTGATCTATATTTCTGTTTTTGTGCCAGTACCAAACTGTCTTGATTACTGTAGCTTTGTAATATAGTCTGAAGTCAGGGAGCCTGATTCCTCCAGCTCCATTTTTCGTTCTCAAGATTGCTTTGGCTATTCGGGGTCTTTTGTGTCTCCATACAAATTGTGAAATTTTTTGTTCTAGTTCTGTGAAAAATGCCTGTGGTAGTTTGATAGGGATTGCATTGAATCTGTAGATTGCTTTGGGTAGTAGAGTCATTTTCACAATGTTGATTCTTCTAATCCAAGAACATGGTATATCTCTCCATCTATTTGTATCATCTTTAATTTCTTTCATCAGTGTCCTATAATTTTCTGCATACAGGTCTTTTGTCTCCTTAGGTAGGTTTATTCCTAGATATTTTATTCTTTTTGTTGCAGTGGTAAACGGGAGTGTTTTCTTAATTTCACTTTCAGATTTTTCATCATTAGTGTATAGAAATGCAAGAGATTTCTGTGCATTAATTTTGTATCCTGCTACTTTACCAAATTCATTGATTAGCTCTAGTAGTTTTCTGGTAGCATCTTTAGGATTCTCTATGTATAGTATCATGTCATCTGCAAACAGTGACAGCTTTACTTCTTCTTTTCCGATTTGGATTCCTTTTATTTCTTTTTCTTCTCTGATTGCTGTGGCTAACACTTCCAAAACAATGTTGAATAATAGTGGTGAGAGTGGGCAACCTTGTCTTGTTCCTGATCTTAGTGGAAATGGTTTCAGTTTTTCACCATTGAGGACAATGTTGGCTGTGGGTTTGTCATATATGGCCTTTATTATGTTGAGGAAAGTTCCCTCTATGCCTACTTTCTGCAGGGCTTTTATCATAAATGGGTGTTGAATTTTGTCAAAAGCTTTCTCTGCATCTATTGAGATGATCATATGGTTTTTCTCCTTCAATTTGTTAATATGATGTATCATGTTGATTGATTTGTGTATATTGAAGAATCCTTGCATTCCTGGAATAAATCCCACTTGATCATGGTGTATAATCCTTTTAAGGTGCTGTTGGATTCTGTTTGCTAGTATTTTGTTGAGGATTTTTGCATCTATGTTCATCAGTGATATTGCCCTGTAGTTTTCTTTCTTTGTGACATCTTTGTCTGGTTTTGGTATCAGGGTGATGGTGGCCTCGTAGAATGAGTTGGGGAGTGTTCCTCCCTCTGCAATATTTTGGAAGAGTTTGAGAAGGATAGGTGTTAGCTCTTCTCTAAATGTTTGATAGAATTCGCCTGTGAAGCCATCTGGTCCTGGGCTTTTGTTCGTTGGAAGATTTTTAATCACAGTTTCAATTTCAGTGCTTGTGATTGGTCTGTTCATATTTTCTATTTCTTCCTGGTTCAGTCTCGGCATAATTTAGTCTTAAAGTCAGCATCTCACTTAATCCTTCCGCTAAGATCAGGAAAAGGTAAACTTGCCCATTATTATTCAACATTGTTCTGTAACCATGGACAATGCAATTTAAGAAGAGTAATCAGGAATTCCCTGGCGGTCCAGTGGTTAGAACTTGGCATTTTCACTGCCGTGGCCCGGGTTCAATCCCTGGTCAGGGTAACTAAGATCCTGGAAGCCTCACAGCACGGCCAAAAAAAAAAAGATTAGGTCTAAGCTTTGATGGGACCACACAAGTAGACATTTCTAAAGACCCAAATACCTTAGTTCTTCAGGTGCTGGTGGCAGAAGTGACAGCAGAAATATCCCCAGTGAGCTAGTGTTGGTCACATGCTGTGATAGGGAAGTAAATGACTGAGCAAAGGGTGCAGAGGGGATGCCTTGGCCTACTTTCCTAAGGCCAAGATTGTAGTGCAAATCTATTATTCCAGGTCTGCAGTAATAATCAGTCTTTCCCCTCAGGCCATAGTCCAGGGAACAACAAACATCAATCACATTTACAGTGCTTCAGAATGACAACTGTTGATGCAAGACTGCATCAAAATTGCCTACATTTCTAAGGCTTCCATTGCAGAAGGTGGTGACCTTCTAACCAAGTGACCAATACACTGAGACAGAGGGGTGTGAGTCTAGTATCAGAGGACTGCTTCTTGTAGACCAGAAGATAAAGGTAGAACCTGTCTGACCCCGGGAGCCCCTTCACCTAAACCCCTGGAAAATGCCCCATTTATAAAAGACTGAGGGTAAAATGCTCTGGGGCATGTTGGAGACGCCTCAGAGCTCTGTCTCCAGAAGCTCCATGGTGGGGATTATGCCCACAAGCTGTGTTTCCTTCTCTAGCCAGACTCTCCTAGGAACAGACTTACTCTATCCACATTCTGGATCCTCACTGTCTATCAGTTCTTCCTGGACCAGATTTGGGCAAAGACTCAGAAGAAAAGGATCTGACTCAAATCTGAAGCAATGGGAGAGCCAGACCTAGGAGCTCGTAGGGTGATAAGGAGGCATCACAGGTGGAGAAAAGTCACACATCAGTGAGGACACAGTTTACCCAAATACTCTTGAGCAAGCTGAGTGGTTTATCAGCTGTCTAGCACACCTGCGCTCTCTGGACATCACAAGCGCCGCCTGCTGGCCACAGGGGCTACATCCTCTGGTCACTGTGGTAACACTTAGCATATGTCCTTTTTGTACTGTAATTTTTTCCTGGTGTCATTACCTCAGATAACAGAGTGAGTAGATGTCTCAGAAGATCCACCACTGGAACAGTGATGCTTTCACATCTGGATTTTTATTTCGATGGAAAAATATCAATTTTTTAAAATGTCAGTCTCTGTCAACTGTACCCCTACAGCTCCAACTTTGCCTGCTGTTTCCAGACACTGCACACATATGTGAAAGGGCAGTTAATGGGTGCAACAGGAACACACACATGGGAATTTATGCATGTTGAGGAGCACGGGGAAGTTGGGTCAAAGAAGCCTCAAAAAAGTCTGATGCATAAGTTTGGATCTGTAGGATGTCAAGCGGTCTCCATGGCAGAAAGGAAGAAAGATCCTAGAGTCAGATATCAGGGCATGTGCCAAGGGCAGAAGAAGAAGGCAGGCTGGTGGCTGATGACCCTGGTAAACAGCCACTCAAGCTCAGAGAGGTGGACCCTCTAAGCATGTGAATCCAGCATCTCCAATTGGAATAGAAAAGAAAAATCTGGAAATAAATATATTCCCTTAGTTAAACCTTGTATTCCTTTTTACCAATTTTTACTGTGTGTGAATGTATATATCTTTAAGTTGCCACAAATATATTCACAATGATAAATATACATTTACCGATTGTGTAGGTCCAGTCATTTTAACTCATATTTTTTTTCTGTCTCATATTATTTTTAATGCTCCTGAATAGCACACGCTATTGTCAGTTGGAACCCAGCCCTTGTCTTTTCATGGGCCAGTTAAACTGTGCTCTGTGAGTTCCCTCGGGTGCTGGGTGAGGCTGGGGGAGCTCAGGGTTTGTGTCTGAAGCACTGTGTGAGCTCTGAGGCTGCTGTCCCACACTGAGCAGTAATAATCGGCCTCCTCCTCAGGTTGGAGCCCAGAGATGGTCAGGAAGGCCACCTGCCTGATCTGGAGCCCAAGAACCACTCTGAGACCCCTGTTCTATTATACTATACTATACTATAACATAGATTACATATTATAAATTGTATATTATATATAATATGATATGGTATAATGTAAATTATATATTTTATTATATATATAATATTATATAAAAATGATGCCTTTGGGGATCCAAAGAAATAAAATTCTGAACCACAGAAGACCACAGAACCAAGCTAACTATTTAGAACCAGTAAATCTCAAGAAAAATTGAGTAGGGCTCCCAGGCTTCTGCTGAATAATTCATAGATCATCACGTATGACTCCACTGATGCCCCACCCAGGGGGACACAGCTGCAAAGTCCCCGATGGTGAGCAAAAGTCTCCTGCTCTCAAGCTTGGGGTTCATCCTCCTGGGAGCAGCCGAGAGCAGACTACCCACGATTAGTCCCACAGCACCCCCTGCTGGTTCAAGTTGAACTCCCTCTCCTCCAAAGACCTGATTAATCCTGGGGCTTTTCTTGTTCTAACTGGGTTACGAGAGTTTGCAATGCACATCGTTTTCATGACACCTACATGTTCACACGCTATCCTAGCCTTAATGTTACAACAATTAACACAGCCCCTTACCATACGACTCTTTATATCTGGGTCTCCTGGAGAAGGTAGAACTTGTTCTAGTTCTAAAGGGATAGCAGAAAGGACATTGTAAGGAGGAGAAATAGAAGGCATAAAACCTCTGCAGCATTTAAGGTCAAGGGACATCCAGGAGGTGGCAGAAGTCTGATGTGTGTGCCAACTGCCGAAGGTGGTGAGGTGGGGAAAGCCTAGGCAGATGAGGAAAGGAACAAGAGAGGCTTGTGGTGGGGGAGAGGAGGGGTGCTTTATATGACAGGTAGCAGACAGAAGGCGTTGTGACTTCAGCAGGGAGATGAGGACACAGGAGGTGGATGGAACCATTCCCATGGACTAACCCAGACTCATATATATGCAGAAACAGTTTTCAAACCAGCTCTTCTCTATAGATATCCCAGAGAAGGCAGTAGAGCTTGTTCCTCTTCTGGAGTAATAAACTAATAAAGTTACTTTATCAATTTTTCCAGACTGGTCAATGTTCAGGAATTGTATACCCACAGGTCTCTGAGGTGTCCTCGTGCCCAGATTCCCTCCTCCTCCTTCTCCCTGTCCCTGGGCGTAAGATGAGAGTATGTGAGTGCAGCTGCTGGAACTAGAGAAGCTGAAGCCACATAGCCTAGCAGAGCAAGGGCTTCAGAAGGCAGGGATGCAGCACCTTGAGCCTCCATCCTGCCCACAGGATGAGGTAGGAGCTCAGAGGGTCAAAACTCCAGGCCTATAGGTGGAAGACAATGTGATGCCCAACAGAAACTTCTTACTCAGAAAGAAAAATGATCCAAAGGAGACCTGCTGCTTGATGTGTTTATTTATTTGGTAAAAGCAAGTTATAAATATGTGTCCTTTGGTGGGAGCTAACCAAGTCCTTTCTCTCGTGCAGATTTCCTCATGCTTTATGAGGGTCTTGGACTCAGGTTCACAGAGCTCTCTAAAAAGTGACTTTTTCTTGCCTTATTCTAAGGTCGAGCTTTAAATTTTTTTCCTAGTGAGATACAGCTGTGCCGCAAACTTCTTTTATGTTAAATTAAGGTTTAGTTAACTTAGCTCTACACCTATTTTCCTGTATTGGGACCCATTCGATTTTCCTCTCGGCTCCTATTGAGGCTCTTATTTCATCAATTTTACTTCTTGTCCTGTATTTAAATGGTCAGAAATGCACACAGATGTTGCTTGCAGAGCAAAGGACAGATGTGCACGAATGCCTTACGCAGGATAGGATCTCTGGGAGAGTGTGGGAGGGAGCAGTAATGACCTGATGAGATGTCTCAGTCTACAGAACTCCATTATAAACATGAGATGACCAGCAAAATGGTGGACTAGGACATTCCAAGATTTCATTCCCCAACAGAAACATCAAAAAACCAACCAGAACATTGTGGGAACAATGGAAAACAGTCAATGGTTGACAACAATCAAGCAAATGTTCAACAAAGAAAAAGACATCTTCAAAATGGTATGGGAGTTCATGAGGTGACGTCAGCAAGATGGTGGAATAGGAGGTCCCTGGCTAGTATCCCTCCTCAGAAACAATAATTTGGTAACCTTCCATGGGCAAAAGTGCCTTTGGGAATTGTGTGAATCCCTGATGGAGTCCAAGACCAAGGAGGGAAATTTTTAGAAGGTGAGCCCATGCCCAGGTAGCTGACTCACTGGTTGGAGTCCCATCTACAGACGTGAAAACAGATGCAGAAAAAGCATTTAACAAAATTCAACACCTTTTAATGATTAAAACTCTCAACAACTCTCAACTCTCATACTTCTCAGGTATGGAAGGAACTTACCTCAATGCAATAAAGGCCATATCTGACAAGTCCACAGCTAACATCATACTCAATGGTGAAAACCTGAAAGCTTTTCTTCTAAGATCAGGAATCAAACAAGGGTGCCCACTCTCACCACTCCTATTTAACATAGTACTGATAGTCCTAGCCAGAACAATTAGGCAAGAAATCCTAAAATTTAGAAAATCCTAAAGACTCCACACACACACAAAAAAACTGTTCAAACTAATAAACAAATTCAGTAAAGTTGAGGCTACAAAATCAACACACAAAAATCAGTTGCATTTCTATACACTAACAATGAACTATCTGAAAAAGAAATAAATGAAACAGTCTCATTTACAATAGCATCAAAAAGAATAAAATACTTAGGAATAAATTTAAATTTAACCCAGGAAGTGAAAAATCTGTATACTGAAAACTGTAAAACCTTGATGAAAGAAACTGAAGAAGATATAAATAAATGGGACGATATCCCATGTTCATGGACTGGAAGAATTAATATTGTCAAAATATCCACACTACCCAAAGCAATCTGTAGATTCAATGAAATCCCCATTAAAACACCAATGATATTTTTTCACAGATATAGGGAAAAAATCCTGCCACAAAAGTTTCCAAATAGACAGGGGCTTCCCTGGTGGTGCATTGGTTAAGAATCTGCCTGCCAATGAAGGGGACATGGGTTCGAGCCCTGGTCCAGGAAGATCCCACATGCCATGGAGCAACTAAGCCCATGTGCCACGACTACTGAGCCTGCGCTCTAGAGCCCGTGAGCCACAACTACTGAGCCCGTGTGCCACAACTACTGAAGCCCGCGCACCTAGAGCCCGTGCTCTGCAATAAAAGAAGCCACCACAATGAGAATCCCGGGCACCACAACAAAGAGTAACCCCCGGTCGCCACAACTAGAGAAAAGCCCACATGCAGCAACAAAGACACAACGCAGCCAAAAATAAAATAAATGAATTTTTAAAAAAAAGTTTCCAAATAGACAGAGAAATCTTGAGAAAAAAGAACAAAACTGGAGGCATCACACTTTGGGATTTCAAACTAAATGACAAAGTATAGTAATCAAAATAGTATAATACTGGGATAAAAAGAGACACATCGACCAATGGAAAAGAATCAAGAAGAGCCCGGAAATAAACCCCAGAAAATGGTCAGTTAATCTTTGACAAAGATGCCAAGAACACACAATGAAAAAGGATAGTCTCTTCAATAAATGGTGCTGGGAAAAGTGTATACCATATGCAAAAGAATTAAATTGAATCCCTATCTTACAACATGCAAAAAATTAACTTGAAATGGATTAAAGACTTAAATGTAAGACCTGAAACTGTAAATTCCTAGAAGAAAATATAGGGGAAAATCTCCTTGACCTTGGTCTTGGCAGTGATTTTTTTGGACATGACATCAAAAATCCAGGCAAGAAAAGAAAAACTAGATTGAGACTACATCGAACTAAAAATTTTCTGCACAGCAAAGAGAACAATCAACAAAATGAAAAGGCAACCTACAGAATAGGAGAAAGTATTTGCAAACCATACATCTGGTAAGGGGTTAATATCTAAAATATACAGAGAACTCTTCAACTCAAAAGCAAAAACAGACAACCTGATTTTAACATGGGCAAAGATGGGACTTCCCTGGTGGTCCAGTGGTAAAGAATCTGTCTTACAATGCAGGGGATGTGGGTTCAATCTCTGGTCAGAGAATTAAGATCCCACATGCTGCGGAGCAACTAAGCCCGGGTGCCACAACTACTGAGCTCACGCACCTCAACTAGAGCCCGCGTGCTGCAAACTACAGAGCCCACGTGCTCTGGAGCCCGTGCGTCACAACTACAGAGCCAATGCACCCTGGAGCCTGCACGCCACAACTAGAGAGAGAAAGCCCCCATGCCACAACTAGAGGGAAGCCCGTGCACCACAGGAAAGAGCCTGTGCGCCACAGGAAAGATCCCACGTGCCTCAACGAAGATCCTGCATGCTGCAACTAAGACCCGACACAGCCAAAAATAAAAATTAAATAAATAAATAAATAAATAATAAATCTTTTAAAAAATAAAATGGGCAAAGGACCTAAATAGAAAATTTTCCAAAGAAGATGTATGAATTGCCAACAGGTATATGAAAAGATGCTCAACATCACTAAACTTTAGGGAAATGCAAATCAGAACTAAAATGAGACATCAGCTTATACTTGTTAGGATGACTGTTATCAAAAAGACAAGCACTTAACAAGTGTTGGTGAGAATCTGGAGAAAAGGGAACCCCTACGCACCACTGGTGAGAATGTAAATTGATATAGTCATTATGGCAAACATTATGGACCTTCCTCAAAAAATTAAAAATAGAACTACCATATGATCAAGCAAGCCCACATCTGGGTATATATCTGAGTCCTGAGAATCACTATCACATGCTTTTAGGTTGATTCACCCATTGTCAAAACCTCTGACCCAGCCCACTCCACAGCCCTGCCCCGACCCTTCAGTATGCAGTGCTCATAGAATCACTTCCCCTTTCCTGCATGGGCCACCTCTGTCCTCATGTGTAATATAAAGCCTGATTTAGATTACCTGTTCCAAAGAAACATAGAGCTTGGGAACCTAGGAAATGCAAAATTACTTCACCTTCAAGGAATATAATTCCTTGGTCAGGAATCTTATCTGCTCTGTAAGGGACCCTTACCCCCTGTCCTCGTGACTCTTTTCTGGACACTTCACCTCTCTCCTTCCCCCCTTTCTGTCCCCTTTACCTCTCCCTAATCCTCACTCAGCCTGGTCAAATCTTCTTAAAGACCCTTTCTTTCCACTCAGTGTACACCACACTACCCACCTCCAATTTCACCCCATTTCTCATCTCTCACCCCTCCTTCCCACACTCCACCTGGTCCAACAAGACTGCTGGAGGGCCAGAGTCTCAGAGCTTCAGAGAAGAGGTTTAAAGGTCCTCCTGGCCAGGAGATGGCTCTGATAATGCTCCCCACCTGCTCAAGCCTGGTCATTAACCCAGAGCTCATATGAGAAAACGGCCGTCCCTGGGATGGGGAAAACAGTTCCTGCAGCCATGGCCAGCATGTTCAGCCCCAGCACTGTGACTGAGACGCCGGACCCTCCTGAGATATCAGAGTGCAACCGAAATGCTGCCGACATCTCCGTCATTGTTGTCTATTTCGCGGTGGTGATGGCTGTTGGGCTGTGGGTATGTAGGAGCTTAGTGGGGTGTTCAGGGTGGGCACAAGTCTTGGGGGGCAAAATGTCTGAGGGAGGGAAAAGTGTGATGTGATGAAGCTGAGAGGACATTACCAGCTGTCACATGTTTCATTGTCCTTCTCTCACAGTCATTTTCTCATGTGTGACATCAGTAATGCTTGCACTGAGCTAATTTATTCTACTAACAACCCCATCGTGTGAATGGGGCCAGCAGTGGGACTTCAGACTTATTCTGTTCGGCATCTCCAGCACCTGGCATAATGAATAAAGATGTTGTTTTATTACCTCATTTATTTTATGTTCCTTTGCTCACTTTCTAACTTAGTTGAGTTAGATGCTTAATTCATTTATGTTCATTCTTTCTTTTAAGTCATGACCTGGAGGCTGCAAATTTTCTTCCAAGCACAGCTTTAGCGATACCTCACATTGTTTTCATCAACGAAAATAAACAAAGCAATTAGGACAGAAGTTGAGGAATATGATTTCTTAAAGTTCCTTGGTTTCTATGAAGATGTGATTTTGAAGTCCTTTTAAAATTGGTGCTATATCACAGTTTCCAGGATAATGTTTCTCTTTAGGAGTGCTGGAAAAGGTCACTTCCATCAGCACCCTGGCCAGAGCATCTGGGGCATCTCGGGGCACCTGCTGACATTTGACCCTTACATGTCTTCCCTTCTGCTCAGGCAATGCTGAGGACTAACCGGGGCACTGCTGGAGGCTTCTTCCTGGCTGGTTGAGATGCGACCTGGTGGCTGGTGAGTGGGTCAGAGCTTCCTGGAGAAAAATTTCCAGTGTGTGTGTTTAAGGGCAAATCAGCATGGGGAATACTGATCACTGATCAGGTGCATTGGTTGCCTACTTGCTGGTGTCTCTTTTTCTAAACCCCTGACCTCAGAGCTCTGCCCTGTCATTCCAGTAAATAATAGTACGTCAACAATTATGAGAACAGATGCAGAGCGGCATTTGGGAAGAGTCAGTTTGGCTCTGCTTCATATTCTCTAATCCAGGTCCTCATCAAAAATCTTCTGCCTTGGCTCCTTATGATCCCCAGCACACTCCTTCCTTGGTCCCAGTCCTGAGCTAATACTGCTGCCCTCTTGTTTGGATGCGTGTCCCTCTCTGCTTCCCTCCTTCAACACCCAGCTCAAGCCCTGCTTTCTCTGAGAAGCTTCCCCCTGTACAACCACCGGCATGTCTAGTCCTTTGTTCTATGCAGTTATGATGGCAGATATATGATGGCGGATATGTGTTCTATGCAGTTATGAGGGCGGTCGAACAGTGATGCCTCTTTGATTCTTTCCCAGTTGGTGTCTTCCTTGCTGGGTTTTGATGTCTGGCTTCCTTGGCAAGAGTGCCATTGCAGCAAAGGGTGCATCTTCTTCTCTGAACCCATACAGTGTCATCAGTGGGTTGGGTACATGGGTGTACAGTGGGTGCTCAGCACATGCTTCCTTCACAGATCTGCTGACTAGGTAGTATGAAGGTAAGTGGAGATTAGGAAATGACCTGGCCAGGTGGTTGAAGCAGACCGACTGCAAGCTCAAAATGGGTATTCATCATGGTATCCAATCAGACAGTGCCTTCTTAGGACTGTTTTTATGAAACATTCAAGGCTCAACCAATCCCATAGCTACAAACAAGCTCAATCCCATCCCCTGTCCCCAAATACCTGAAGAGAAACGGTGATCTTACAGAGGGCTGAAGAGGTGAAAACAGGAGAAAGAGCACAGCAGGGGTCCCACACCTCAATTCAGTTCTGGCAGGACTAGTGCTCACCCGTGCTCACTCAAGAGATCTCTCTTGATTGCTGAGACTTAAGAACAGTAGACAACACGACAGAAAGGGAGGTGGATGAGAAGAGGGTCTTTAGGGTCAGGAGGATGGAGAGGAATTCCCTCCTACCCAGCTTTGGAGTCCTTGAGGCTGACTGAAGGGTCCGATGGGAGGTCTGGCAGTTCTTGGCCAAGGACAGGCTCAACTCAGAGCATCCAAGTAGATAGATTAATGTTCCTCTAAGGAGGGGATCAGAAAGCTTTTCCAGGGACTTCCCTGGTGGTTGTAGTGCTTGAGAATCCACCTGCCAATGCAGGGGACATGGGTTTGAGCCCTGGTCTGGGAAGATCCCACATGCCATAGGGCAACTAAGCCCTGTGCCACAACTACTGAGCCTGCACTCTAGAGCCCGCGAGCCGCAACTACTGAGCCCACGTGCCACAACTACTGAAGGCTGCTCTCCACAACTACTGAAGCCTGCGTGCCTAGAGCCCGAGCTCTGCAACAAGAGAAGCCACCACAATGAGAAGCCCGCGCACTGCAACGAAGAGTAGCCCCCGCTCGCCGCAACTAGAGAAAGCCCGCACGCAGCAACAAAGACCCAACAACAAAGACCCAATGCAGCCAAAAATAAATAAATAAATAAATTTATTTTTAAAAAAATAAAGAAAGCTTTTCCATAAAGTGCTAGATTGTAAGTATTTTAGAGCTTATGGGCCATACAGTGTGCTGCAACAACACAACTACTGTTGTAGCACAGAAGCAACCTTAGTCAATATGTAAAACCAATGAGTGTGGCTGTATTCCAATAAAACTATCTATGGACACTGAGATTTGAATTTCATATAATTGCACATTTCACAAAATATCATTCTTCTTAAGATTTTAAAAACTATTCAAAAGTATGAAAACATTCTTATCTACCAACCATGCAAAAACTGGTGACTGGCTAAATTTAGGCCATGAGCTCTAGCTCGCTGACTCCTGCCCTAAGGAGAAGTGATGGAAACATCTCAACATTCACCTGCTTTCATGAAGTCTGATTTGGGACTTTTAACTCTGATCCTAGTCTGTTCTCTTGGATTCCAGATGGTCGCCTCTCTCTTTGCCAGTAATATCGGCAGTGTGCCACTTCGTGGGGCTGACAGGGATGGGAGCGGATTCGGGAATTGCCATTGCAGCATTTGAATGGAATGTAAGTGGCATCATAAGCTTTTTCTTTTAAATCAGAACTCTAGGTATGCTTGTCTGGGAGTCTGTATAGGACAAACTCCTCTTTCGTTTGATTTCTGTTTCTCCTTTTCTTAACCCATCCCTTGATAAACCTCAGGGCCTTCCCTGTGTGGCCCATTCTGCCTGGGTCATTCCAGTCACATCATTCCCCACCTCTGAGATTTCACTAAAGCAGTTATTCCCACCAGGAATGTCATTTCTATATCATTTAATCCCCACTATCACTTGACCTCCTTGATCATTTTAGCTCTCACTTCTATCTCTCCTCCCTGAGCTATTACACTATATATCCAGTTCTGAATTGGATGCAGGAAATTTAAAAATGTAAAAGTAATGATCCCTTCTTTTGAGAAACTTACATCGCAGTGAGAGAGACAGATAAACATTCACTACAGTGTAGAAACTACAAGGAGAGAAGTATGCATGCAGTGTTGAGAGACCTCGCACAGAAGGAACATCCATCCTAGATGGCGGCTGGGACTTGGCACATGTCCGGGGAGCTTCCTGGGGCTGATGCCAGATGGATGAGTAGAAATTGACCAAGGAAGTGATAGCATAGTAAGGAGTGAATGATTTAGAGCTAGTAGATCTAAACTTCAAGACTTGGTGATTAAGTTCCTAATTGTTCTACTGCCATCTCACCAGTAGAAGCTGTGTCTTCTTAATTAGATCCTAAGTTCCTTAAGTACTAGGGACCATCTCCTCTCGTGTCACTCACACTACCCCATCATCCAGCATTTGACTGAGCACATGCTATAAATATTTCTTGAGTTGACTGAGTTTTTTCAGGTCTATTCTCGTATCCTTTCTAGTGTTTACACGTGCATATATATGCCTATCAGTCGGAGGGAGATGCTTATGTGGAAGAAAGTTGGATCATAGCAAATGTATAAACAGACCATCCCTGGATAGACTCAGAGAGTGACCTTATGTCAGCACAAATAACTGTGCCCCTCCCTTGTTGAAGATTTTGCCCCTAGTTTTACTTTAGTAGTATCAGAGACTCCAGAATGGACCCAGCCTCCACACATGCCCTATGGTCCGAGTTTTGTTTTGGCAGTGCCATGCACTCCACAAAGGGGCCAGCCTCCAGAAGTGTGGACAAAATACCCTATGGCCCCAGTGGGTGTGATTAACAGGTTGCTGAGAGCCTGGCTCTTTTAGCCTGTGACCTTGGGCTTCCTTAATCTCTGCGAGGCTTGGGTTACCCCCCCATAAAACAAGAATAACTGTGCTTATCACATCTGCCTCACCTGGTGTTGTAAGAACAGCATGAGTGATATAACTGAAGGCTCTTTGCAAACATTAATATTCATGTAAGATTATACTATTATCATTATTATATATGGCAAGACTTGGGGGCAGTCACTGGGAATATTCTTCTATCTCTAAATTTCTTTCTCATTGGTTTGAGAAAGAAATTCCTGACATTCAAGAATAATTCCTTTTGGCAAAGATTGTATGACCTTCTAGTGGTCCAGCTGGGCTCATATCTCTTACTCTTTGTCCACTTTTCACCATACATCTTTTGTCACATCCTAAGCCCCAGGAAATGGTGATCTCTGAATCACGGAAACAGAGGTAAGGGACCCACAGCTGTCTTGGGATCATAATTGGTTGAGTGGGACAGGATCCAAGTAAGCATTTTATTTTCAGACTCAGAGGTCATGAAGTGAAAAAGCCCACAAGCCAAGCCTCTCTAATTTCCACGCTGTTCTTGGTTTCTTGTAGGCCTTGCTGCTGTTGCTGGTCCTAGGGTGGTTCTTTGTCCCCATATATATCAAGGCAGAGGTGAGCATCCACAGGTGTTCTCTGGTGCATTTTTCTTTTTTTTTTTTTTTTTTTTTTTTTTTTGGATTTTTAAATTTAATTTTTATTTTTATTTTTATTTTTTTTATTCACACACACACACACTGTATTTTATTTTTACAAGACATAAATAGACTGACACCAAGCATTGTACATGGATGACCACAACAAAAGCAACAATGATTGCAATTACCAAACATGAAACACACTCATACTATGTCATAATATTGACATTCAGTCCAGTAATCCTCCACTGTAACAGCTCCTTTACTTTGCAGTGAAAATTGATTTGTATATTCTTTGCCTCTGAGTCCTTGTGGGATTTTTTTTTTTTTAAATTCAGACAGAAAGTCACAAAAATTATACTCATCCTCATCAGTTCACTCAGTCCCATGTAATTAATTTTTTTTTCATCTTGATCTTTTGTTAGCACTTTTATGAGTTCATCAGTTTTTCATTAGAGTTCTGAAAATGCTTATTCATTCAGTTCAGCAGTACAGTCAGTTACCAGAAACCTGTACTTGTCAGAGTCTTTTCCATGAATTTCTTGAAGATGAAACCCTTTTATAGGAACATATTTGCAAAATCATCAGAGTACACCCAGAACTGTCTGTAAATGACAAAAGACTTAAAAATGACCACGGTTAAAGATTTGATGAAAGTTCATAATAATGCAGTTGACAAGAAAATTAGTTATTTCTGAGATATACATTTTAAAGTAATAACTAGGATTATTACTTATAACATTATACCAGAACATATAAGATTTTTAGAAATTTCATGTAATGTCTGAAACATTTATATTAACATATTTCCATACATATTTCCATACAAATACAAATATAAGATTTTTAGAAATTTCATGTAATGTCTGAAACATTTATATTAACATATTTCCATACATATTTCCATACAAATACAAATATAAGATTTTTAGAAATTTCATGTAATGTCTGAAACATTTATATTAACATATTTCCATACAAATAACCCAATGAAAGTTTAGTATTAGTTGTTTTGTTTGTTTTTTTATACTGCAGGTTCTTATTAGGCATCAGTTTCATACACATCAGTGTATACATGTCAATCCCAATTGCCCAATCCAGCACACCACCATCCCCACCTCACCGCAGTTTTCCCCCCTTGGTGTCCATATGACCATTCTCTACATTTGTGTCTCAACTTCTGCCCTGCAAACTGGCTCATCTGTACCATTTTTCTAGGTTCCGCATACATGCATTAATATACGATATTTGTTTTTCTCTTTCTGACTTACTTCACTCTGTATGACAGTCTCTAGATCCATCCATGTCTCAACAAATGACTCAATTTCGTTCCTTTTTATGGCTGAGTAATATTCCATTGTATATATGTACCACAACTTCTTTATCCATTCGTCTGTTGATGGGCATTTAGGTTGCTTCCATGACCTGGCTATTGTAAATAGTGCTGCAATGAACATTCGGGTGCATGTGTCTTTTTGAATTACGGTTTTCTCTGGGTATATGCCCAGTAGTGGGATTGCTGGGTCATATGGTAATTCTATTTTTAGTTTTTTAAGGAACCTCCATACTGTTCTCCATAGTGGCTGTATCAATTTACATTCCCACCAACAGTGCAAGAGGGTTCCCTTTTCTCCACACCCTCTCCAGCATTTGTTGTTTGTAGATTTTCTGATGATGCCCATTCTAACAGGAGTGAGGTGATACCTCATTGTAGTTTTGATTTGCATTTCTCTAATAATTAGTGATGTTGAGCATCTTTTCATGTGCTTCGTGGCCATCTGTATGTCTTCTTTGGAGAAATGTCTATTTAGGTCTTCTGCCCATTTTTGGATTGGGGTGTTTGTTTCTTTGATATTGAGCTGAATGAGCTGTTTATATATTTTGGAGATTAATCCTTTGTCCGTTGATTCATTTGCAATATTTTCTCCCATTCTGAGGGTTGTCTTTTCGTCTTGTTTATGGTTTCCTTTGCTGTGCAAAAGCTTTGAAGTTTCATTAGGTCCCATTTGTTTATTTTTGTTTTTATTTCCATTACTCTAGGAGGTGGATCAAAAAAGATCTTGCTGTGATTTATGTCAAAGAGTGTTCTTCCTATGTTTTCCTCTAAGAGTTTTATAGTGTCCAGTCTTATATTTAGGTCTCTAATCCATTTTGAGTTTATTTTTGTGTATGGTGTTAGGGAGTATTCTAATTTCATTCTTTTACATGTAGCTGTCCAGTTTTCCCAGCACCACTTATTGAAGAGACTGTCTTTTCTCCATTGTATATCTTTGCCTCCTTTGTCATAGATTAGTTGACCATAGGTGCGTGGGTTAATCTCTGGGCTTTCTATCTTGTTCCATTGATCTATGTTTCTGTTTTTGTGCCAGTACCATACTGTCTTGATTACTGTAGCTTTGTAGTATAGTCTGAAGTCAGGGAGTCTGATTCCTCCAGCTCCATTTTTTTCCCTCAAGACTGCTTTGGCTATTCGGGGTCTTTTGTGTCTCCATACAAATTTTAAGATGATTTGTTCTAGCTCCGTAAAATATGCCATTGGTAATTTGATAGGGATTGCATTGAATCTGTAGATTGCTTTGGGTAGTATACTCATTTTCACAATGTTGATTCTTCCAATCCAAGAACATGGTATATCTCTCCATCTGTTGGTATCATCTTTAATTTCTTTCATCAGTGTCTTATAGTTTTCTGCATACAGGTCTTTCGTCTCCCTAGGTAGGTTTATTCCTAGGTATTTTATTCTTTTTGTTGCAATGGTAAATGGGAGTGTTTCCATAATTTCTCTTTCAGATTTTTCATCATTAGTGTATAGGAATGCAAGAGATTTCTGTGCATTAATTTTGTATCCTGCAACTTTACCATATTCATTAATCAGCTCTAGCAGTTTTCTGGTGGCAGTTTTAGGATTCTCTATGTATAGTATCATGTCATCCGCAAACAGTGACAGTTTTACTTCTTCTTTTCCAATTTGTATTCCTTTTATTTCTTTTTCTTCTCTGATTGCCGTGGCTAGGACTTCCAGAACTATGTTGAATAATAGTGGTGAGAGTGGACATCCTTGTCTCGTTCCTGATCTTAGAGGAAATGCTTTCAGTTTTTCACCATTGAGAATGATGTTTGCTGTGGGTTTGTCATATATGGCCTTTATTATGTTGAGGTAGGTTCCCTCTATGCCCACTTTCTGGAGAGTTTTTATCAGAAATGGGTGTTGAATTTTGTCAAAAGCTTTTTCTGCATCTATTGAGATGATCATATGGTTTTTATTCTTCAATTTGTTAATATGGTGTATCACTTTGATTGATTTGCGTATATTGAAGAATCCTTGCATCCCTGGGATAAATCCCACTTGATCGTGGTGTATGATCCTTTTAATGTGTTGCTGGATTCTGTTTGCTAGTATTTTGTTGAGGATTTTTGCATCTATATTCATCAGTGATATTGGTCTGTAATTTTCTTTTTTTGTAGTGTCTTTGTCTGGTTTTGGTATCAGGGTGATGGTGGCCTCATAGAATGAGTTTGGGAGTGTTCCTTCCTCTGCAATTTTTTGGAAGAGTTTGAGAAGGATGGGTGTTAGCTCTTCTCTAAATGTTTGATAGAATTCACCTGTGAAGCCATCTGGTCCTGGACTTTTGTTTGTTGGAAGATTTTTAATCACAGTTTCAATTTCATTACTTGTGATTGGTCTGTTCATATTTTCTGTTCTTCTTCCTGATTCAGTCTGGGAAGGTTATACCTTTCTAAGAATTTGTCCATTTCTTCCAGGTTGTCCATTTTATTGGCATAAAGTTGCTTGTAGTAGTCTCTTAGGATGCTTTGTATTTCTGCGGTGTCTGTTGTAACTTCTCCTTTTTCATTTCTGATTTTATTGATTTGAGTCCTCTCCCTCTTTTTCTTGATGAGTCTGGCTAATGGCTTATCAATTTTGTTTATCTTCTCAAAGAACCAACTTTTAGTTTTATTGATCTTTGCTATTGTTTTCTTTGTTTCTATTTCATTTATTTCTGCTCTGATCTTTATGATTTCTTTCCTTCTGCTAACTTTGGGTTTTGTTTGTTCTTCTTTCTCTAGTTTCTTTAGGTGTAAGGTTAGATTGTTTACTTGAGATTTTTCTTGTTTCTTTAGGAAGGCTTGTATAGCTATAAACTTCCCTCTTAGAACCGCTTTTGCTGCATCCCATAGGTTTTGGGTCGTCGTGTTTTCATTGTCATTTGTCTCTAGGTATTTTTTGATTTCCTCTTTGATTTCTTCAGTGATCTCTTGGTTATTTAGTAACGTATTGTTTAGCCTCCATGTGTTTGTCCTTTTTACGTTTTTTTCCCTGTAATTCATTTCTAATCTCATAGCGTTGTGGTCAGAAAAGATGCTTGATATGATTTCAATTTTCTTAAATTTACTGAGGCTTGATTTGTGACCCAAGATGTGATCTATCCTGGAGAATGTTCCGTGCGCACTTGAGAAGAACGTGTAATCTGCTGTTTTTGGATGGAATGTCCTATATATATCAATTAAATCTATCTGGTCTATTGTGTCATTTAAAGCTTCTGTTTCCTTATTTATTTTCATTTTGGATGATCTGTCCATTGGTGTAAGTGAGGTGTTAAAGTCCCCCACTATTATTGTGTTACTGTCGATTTCCTCTTTTATAGCTGTTAGCAGTTGCCTTATGTATTGAGGTGCTCCTATGTTGGGTGCATATATATTTATAATTGTTATATCTTCTTCTTGGATTGATCCCTGGATCATTATGTAGTGTCCTTCCTTGTCTCTTGTAACATTCTTTATTTTAAAGTCTATTTTATCTGATATGAGTATAGCTACTCCAGCTTTCTTTTGATTTCCATTTGCATGGAATATCTTTTTCCATCCCCTCACTTTCAGTCTGTATGTGTCCCTAGGTCTAAAGTGGGTCTCTTGTAGACAGCATATATATGGGTCTTGTTTTTTGTATCCATTCAGCCAGTCTATGTCTTTTGGTTGGGGCATTTAATCCATTCACGTTTAAGGTAATTATCGATATGTATGTTCCTATGACCATTTTCTTAATTGTTTTGGGTTTGTCTTTGTAGGTCCTTTTCTTCTCTTGTGTTTCCCACTTAGAGAAGTTCCTTTAGCATTTGTTGTAGAGCTGGTTTGGTGGTGCTGAATTCTCTTAGCTTTTGCTTGTCTGCAAAGCTTTTGATTTCTCCATCAAATCTAAATGAGATCCTTGCCGGGTAGAGTAATCTTGGTTGTAGGTTCTTCCCTTTCATCACTTTAAGTATATCATGCCACTCCCTTCTGGCTTGCAGAGTTTCTGCTGAGAAATCAGCTGTTAACCTTATGGGAGTTCCCTTGTATGTTATTTGTCGTTTTTCCCTTGCTGCTTTCAATAATTTTTCTTTGTCTTTAATTTTTGCCACTTTGATTACTATGTGTCTCGGCGTGTTTCTCCTTGGGTTTATTCTGTATGGGACTCTCTGCGCTTCCTGGACTTGGGTGGCTATTTCCTTTCCCATGTTAGGGAAGTTTTCGACTATAATCTCTTCAAATATTTTCTCTGGTCCTCTCTCTCTCTCTTCTCCTTCTGGGACCCCTATAATGCGAATGTTGTTGCGTTTAATGTTGTCCCAGAGGTCTCTTAGGCTGTCTTCATTTCTTTTCATTCTTTTTTCTTTAGTCTGTTCTGCAGCAGTGAATTCCACCATTCTGTCTTCCAGGTCACTTATCCGTTCTTCTGCCTCAGTTATTCTGCTATTGATTCCTTCTAGTGTAGTTTTCATTTCAGTTATTGTATTGGTGATCTCTGTTTGTTTGTTCTTTAATTCTTCTAGGTCTTTGTTAATCATTTCTTGCATCTTCTCAATCTTTGCCTCCATTCTTATTCCGAGGTCCTGGATCATCTTCACTATCATTATTCTGAATTCTTTTTCTGGAAGGTTGCCTATCTCCACTTCATTTAGTTGTTTTTCTGGGGTTTTTTCTTGTTCCTTCATCTGGTACATAGCCCTCTGCCTTTTCATCTTCTCTATCTTTCTGTAACTGTGGTTTTTGGTCCACAGGCTGCAGGATCGTAGTTTTTCTTGCTTCTGTTGTCTGCCCTCTGGTGGTTGAGGCTATCTAAGAGGCTTGATGGGAGGCTCTGGTGGTGGGTAGAGCTGACTGTTGCTGTCTCTGGTGCATTTTTCTAGCACTCATTTATTCACGCATTCTTTCTGTGCAGTCATGAAACCTGGGTAATATCATTAGTCCCAGGATTTCTGGGCTTACATTTACATAAGACCGCTAAGTGCTGCCGGATCGCTCTTGAAAACGGCTGCGATCCACTGTCCTCTTGCTCATCACTGTTGTGGGGGTTCCCATTTTCCCACATTCTCACCAACACATGGTATTTTCCTTTATTCTGATTTTTGCCATTCTGATGTTTGTAAGGTAGTTTGTTGTTTTTTTTAATGAGGGGTAGGAAATACCATGCTCTGGTGGCTCCCCTTCAACTTCGGTGTTGCCAACCAACTAGGGCACTGCTCTGCCTCTCTGAGCCTAGCTCCCATGCTTATTCCTTCTGCAGCTGGTGCGCAGGCTGAGGGGTGCTATATCCTGGGATAATTCCTGGGATGACGGTGTCCAGGGGGCAAGCCTTCTGTCTAGTACCTCTGCAGGTCATCATATATTCCCCCTTTGCTCATCCTGAGTCCCTTCTAGTGCCAGGCTTGAACAAGCTCTGCTCTCCTCGATTCCCCTGCCTGTATTCACAAGGGTCGGCTCACTGCAGCCTCACAAGCCTGGGGGGGATGTGAGACTGGAGTCTGGCTCTCTGAACACCTGGGCCGTGGCTGCGTTCTTGCTGCTCCATCCTCCCCCCTCCCCCCGCCCCCGCGGCCTCCTTTTCTTCATCCTCCTCCTCCTCCCCCACTCGCCCTCTTCCCCCTCCGCTCCCCCCTTACTGCTCTCCTTCCTCTCTCTCCTCTCCCTCCTTCTCTCTTCCTTTTCTTCTTCTCCTCTGTGCCTATTGGATGGTAGGCCCTCGGCAACGCCCTTCTTACATTCCAAGACAAAACTTCCGTCTGATCAAGGGAGGGAGACCTAGACAGGCACGTTGGAGACGCCAGGAGAAAATTCTAGGCAGGAGACACCCAAAGTTCAGAGGGGTCAGTCCCGCCCAAGGGGTCCTAGGGCCTGGGACCCTTGAACCGAATCTCCCAAACAGAGCGGAAATCAGGGAGGATGCTCCAGACAGAAGAGCCTCGGTGAGCAGAGGTGTGGTGGCCCGAGCAAGGCCTGGGGCCTCCGTGTCCCCGTCTGCGAGGCGCCAACCTCAGACCCCGGCACCGGTGCTGCGGGATTGAGAGAGGATTACCACGTGGCCCTGGAGCAGGCCCCGCACCCCCGAGGCTGGTCCCTGCCTGGGCCCTGTCCTCCGCCTGCCTTCCCGCGCCCACAGGCCCCCAGCTGGTGGCTTGGCTCCCTGCCCGACAGCTGCCGCAGCCGGGCCTATTCTGGGCCACAGGCAAGGATTGATTCTGCATTTTCTAAGCATATTGAATTCATTTGTTAAGCTGGAATGGCGGCTGTGGGATGTAAACAGTTATATTATAAAAGCCACAAAGCCCTGAAGTGGCTGATGCTAGAAGGCTTCCCTGCCGGCAGCCCCGGGCTTCAGGAGGGCAGGGGGAGGAGGATGGAACCCCCGAGAGACCCGACTTCAGGTTGGCTTAGCCACTCTTGCTGGGTGGCCCTGCAAAAGCCCCTCCCCTCTTTCTGGCCTCTGTTTCCCATAAGTAATAACAGCAGCTGACATTTATCCAGTGCTTACAAGGTGCAGGTACTATTCTAAGAGCTTTGGCCATCTCAATGATCCCCTGGAGTAGGCACCATTACCCCATTTTACAGATGAGGAAACTGAGGCTCAGAGAGGGGAAAGGACTTGCCCAGTGGGGATGATGGACACTCTCTGGCGTCTCGTTTAGCCTTGCTCATCAGAGACTCCAGGAGGCTGTGACCCAGTGAGGACCTCACTGTACATGCATGTCTCACCCTTCAGTGACAGAGCGTAACAATACTGCTGACAGCAATGATGATGATGCTAATGATGGGATTAGTAACTGTTACTGTTTACTGAGAATCTGCTCTCTGCCAGGCTTGATTTAAGTGCTGTGCATGGTTATTCCATTTAATCCTTGTTAACTCTAAATGGTGGGTTATACCCATCTTATGGGTGAGTCAGTGGAGGCTCAGAGAGATAAAGGCAATTATCTAAGGTCCTGGACTCAGGAAGGGGAGGAGCTCAATTTGGGACTGAGGAGTTCTGTCTTTGAAGCCTTTCTCCCTATTCTTCATGCCACATTCTGCTGGATGGTCCACAGTGTCATCAATAAATGGGGAATTAGTAATCATACCTTTTCATATGGTTCTTACACTGATGAGATTAAGTGCTTAGCACAGGGCCAGGCATGTGGTGAGTACTCGGGAAACACCAGCTATTGTTCCTGGGCTTCCCTTGGGCCCCAGCTTCAAAGGAGACAGTGTGATAAGTTGAGGGACTCCTGCTCAGTCTACCTTGGTGAGGGACCCTTGAATATGGAAAGAATGTTGGACTGGGGGCCAGCCAGAGCCGGGTTTAATCCTGGCTTCTGCCTCACTAGCTGTGTGACCTCACACAGGTCACTCACCGGCTGTTGGTCCCACCCCTGAGCCTTTGCTCCTGCAGTTCCCCCAGGTGATGAGTGACGCCTTCGACTGAGGTCTCCCTGGTGACTCTGCTTCTCAGGTCGGATTACCTGCTCTGGGGACACTCCCAGGCAGTTTCACACCCAGTGTCTTGTTTCATCCTTATAATGACCCATTGGGAGAGGAACCATCCCATTGTACAGATGTGGAAACTGAGGCTCAGAGAGGTGAGATTTCCTGTTTGAGATCTTGCAACCAGGCGGAAACTGCCTTTGGATGCCCAGCCTCTGGTTCTTTCCACAACTGCCCACCATCCCAAAGATGCCACGCCTTTCTCCTTAAGCCTCTTGATCAGATTAGTCCAGGAGACCCCTACCCATGCTCCCCTTCTCCTGTCAACTCCTGACGCACATTGGCAAACTCAAGGTTAGAGCAGTCCTGCAGGGAAGCAGCCCATTTTGGTTGGTTTAATTGGATGCTGCCCCAGCTGATTTGTCCAGCAAGCCCTCTTTGTCCAGAACGCTAGAGCATCAGGGGTGGTCCAAGTGTTGTCTTTCCAGTTGATAGGGCGTGAGCAGTGATTTCTGTTGGATTATGAGTGACTCAGCAGCGATTTATTGACGGCTTGTTGGCCAGGCCTTACGGGGTGCGCTGACTGCAGATGGACAGGTGACTTTCTCTAGGGTCTGTCCAGGTTTGCAGGGCTGCGTGGCACCCGGGGGCAGCAGGAACAGGTGGGAGCCCTAAGATGCAGGAAGAGACTCAAAGATTTGGCCTTTAAGACAGTCCCATTTTCCAGGATCCCAGCAATTGAACTTGACCTGACGTCCCTGGGCAGAATTCTCAGAGTGTGATCATAATCCTAGACATTTATCCAGCAGATCCTGTGCTAAGCGATCTGCACCTGGAACCACGCTGACGCTTCACGAGGACTCCATGGGGTAGAGTCCCATTTTACAGGGGAGGAAACTGAGGCTCAAAGAGGTGACAGTTTTCGCCAACATCACGTGGCTTTTGGCAGCAGGGGTGGGATTTGAACCTGCGCAGTTTGTTTCTGGAACGCTGCCTTTTCTCGTAGCACCCACAGCCTTTTAGGCTTGTCTGTTCCCTGCAGGTGGCCTCCTCCTTCATAGGCCTCCGAACTGTAAACCTCTGTGTGAGGAAATGTGAACCGGGAGCGCCGGCGTTATAAATAAGTCACATCACGTTCAGTAGTTCAGCAGCAGCATGGCTACTGTCGGAAGGAGAAGTAACTTGGTTATTAATAAATGCAGGAGGTCACAGTAATTGATAGCAATTGAACTCACGGTGCATGAGGGGAGAACGGTCATGTTATTTTTTCCTCTTTCTCTCTTTCTCGGTTTTTTTTTTGTATTGAGCATAAAGGGAAAAACCTGCCTTTGCAGGTGGATCTGAGCAGCTCAGAAACTACAGTTCCATAACTTTCCCTTACTCCTTCCTTTTTTCTTTTTTCTTTTTCTCGTTCCTCCTTTATTCATTCTTCTATTCAAATCCCTGCCTGCCTCTTACCGGCAGAGTGATCTTGGGCAAGTGACTCAGGTAAAGCAGTTTGCCCACAGTCACCTGGTTAATCGAGGGCTCTCTGAGCTAAGCCAGTATTTCCTAAACCGGTGTCTCCTGGGACATTAGATCAAGATACTCTATAAAAGCATTCCAAGGCCAAATAATCTGAACAGAACATCCCCTTCTTGGAGCTTTATATGATAATACTTTAAAGGCTCTGAGATGGCCCAAAGTTAAGAAACTTGTTTCACCAAAGCGATGCCCACATTGGTATAATGCAGAATTCATTTTTTCCCCCGTGACGCTGATGAACGTTCCATGGAACAACCGCTATGAGGAGCCCCTTTGGGAAACTCTGAGCCCCAGCCGTGTGGCTTCTGTGCCCCGCTCCATATCCCTTTGGCCACCCGGGGAGTTTCTGACTCAGCCCTGCCCTTGGTAGCACATTGGCTGGGGCCAGGCCTCACCTCAGATGTGCAGATGGCTTCTGAATGATAGACAAAGGCGCACACACAACAGAGCAGCGTGCCAAGAACTTGGCTCCCTTTCAGAGAACCTTCTGAGGCCCTCTCTGAGCCTTGGCACTTTAAATGGGTGCAGCTGCTGAGGCAAGGGTTCAAGGGGTAGACTTTCATGTAGGAGGTGATTCCAGGAAGTCCTGGGAGGATCGTGAGGAAGGAAAGTAGGGACAGAAGGCAGCCAAAAAGAGTGTCACCAAAACCAGCTGCCGCCATGGGCAACTGGGGCTCCATCCCACTAGGGACCTCTGGGGGGCAGCATAGAGCACGCACCCGAGTTATCGCACTCGGAGGGCCTTACCTTCTTCTCTGCTTGAAGGCCGGGAATGTTAATCCGTGCCACATCCTCCCATGCCCTGTTCTTCAGCAAATGCCAGTAAGAGAGAAGGCCCTCAGCTGTAGGGCGCACAGTGAGCACCAGGGGGTACTGTGGAGAAGCAACAGCCCTGCTCTGGTCCGCCCACCCTGTTGCCTTGTGAAGTCTGCCCCTGTTTCCTTTTGACCTGACCTACAGCCCACGTGTGTGCTCAAGCTGGGTCTAACGTGGGATATTGGGAGTACCAGAGCCGCCCTTAACCCCATGCCATGACCTGGGGGTCCGGGGACCTAGACTCAAGTTCTAGCTCAGCCGTTTACCAGCTGTGTGACTCAAGGCAGGGCGGTGTCCCTTTCTGGGTCTTGGTGGCCTCTACTATAAATCAGGCCTAACAGTATTCAGCCTGCAGACCTCGCAAGGCAGTTAGGAGATCAGCCAAGGTCATACAAGCGTCCTCCCGCTCCATATAGATGTGTCCAGGTGTGCATCCTCCAGGCCATGGCGAGGTGCATGGGCCATTTGCTACTGAGCATAATAATAGAACTGGTATTTGCAAGTAGTTCTTTAATATAGAACTGTTTCAAGAGTGGGCGGTCTTATCAGACATGCATTGTATTTATGTAAATCCAGCCATGCAAAGGCAAATGTGAGGCCAGTGGTTACAGATACATATTTTTTCATATGTCATGGGCCCTAAAGGCAAGCCACCCATTTCCTTTGGTGTTCCACTGGAGGGGAAGCTGGCAGTGTTGGACTTAGGGAAATATGCTACAGTACTGTACAATTTAAGAGATCCTCAAGGGTAATTTTAAGGGTACTTGGTGTTTCACCTTAGACTCTGGTTTCAGAACAATACCCCCTTATGAGAGAAAGATCCTCTGCACGGGCCCATGGTTAGCATATTGAGAGCTGGAGTGAGAAGGCTTGAGTTCAGATCCTGCCTCTGCCACTTACCAGCTGCATGACCTTGGAAGGTCACCCTCTCTGCGGCTCAGTGTTCTCATAAGTCAAGGGGCGATATTAGCATTGACCTCGTAGGGCTGCAGTGAGGGTTAAATGAGGCAGCGGTGTCCAGTGCTCAAGCCCAGTGCCTGGCCCTGGGAAGGGGTGCTGTAGGTGCTGCTGTCTGATGCTGTGATGTTAAGGTCGCCTTTGTAATACTGTTGGGCGTTTGTGTTCTGATTCTTTTTTCTTGGATGGGTGAGACAGAGGATAGGTGACGGGTGGGGCACCAGGGAGCATTTCCTGTGGGTCACCATCACATATCCTTGTGTGATGTTTGCAGAAGAAGAGGCAGAGGATTCCTAGATGGTGTGCACAAAAGCCCATCGCAGAGCCGAACCCTGGGCCTGCCTGCTACGGGGTCCTGTTTCCCACCAGTGACCAGCAGCACGGGTGCAGCCAAACGCACATGCCTGAAATGATCTCTGCACTTGGCGTTGGGATCATTCTGGGCACAGCCTCCTCGCCTCCTGCTGTATGGCAAGAAAGCATCCTGATAGAGTGTGTGATCCCCTATGGGGTGGGCTACGAGGCTGGGAAAAATCCACATGAGCTCTCCCCAGCTCAGCGAGGCTATAGGTCACTGTGGGCAGAGTGTGGGAGACTGTTTCAGAGGGTGGCAGTGAAGGTGACGGGGCAGGAGAGGGGCAGGATGTTGCCCACCTAGACAGTCATCTCCTGTTTAATTCACTTTCAACCCCATCACAGGAAGAAGGAAATCTCATTCAGGGCTAGTAGCCTTTAACTCCTCTCTGTAATACTTGCTAATCTCCCTTTTTCAACAAAGAGAAAGCAGACCTCAGACTCCCAGGTAACTGTATCTAATTAGAATCTAATGGTATTTCTGTACGCATATTGTATTTATTTCTACTTTCTATTTGTGACAAGTGATAACAGTGTTGGTTCAGAAACTGGCCCCCACTGTGGTGGAGAGCAGGGAGAGACTGAAGAAAGAGGCAGCCACTCCAGATGGGTGGGTGCAGGTGTAATATGCAAGGGAACTGACATACAGGGCTTGTCTTGGATGCTGCAAGAAGGGTAGGTCTCCACCCCCTCCCGCCAGAGTCTTAAAGTTTATAGAGGCCGGAACTGGGCTCAGTCACGGAGACCTTCTGGATGGTCTCAGTAACACCCCGCTCTCTCAAGGCTGTGTCCTTGTAACAGCTCCCACCGTGGGAGTGGGGGAGGGGCTGGATGTATATTCCAAGGGCAGGGGAGGGCGTGAGGAGTTTCTAATTGCCCAGGGCCAGCTCGCAGGTCACCTGGTGGTCATATCCTCTCAATGACCTCCTTCAACAAATGGGTTCTTGTTTAAGTTAGTGCTATAACATTTCCTTTCACAAGGTATTTATGTACGTGAAAAAGATTAGTGAGTCCATTTAAAAGAAAGTCCTATCTAGGGACACAAGGATTTGACAAATTTCCTAAAGGTGACATTGGAAGGATTGATTTTGGGGAAATAGTTCTTCCACTTAGCCTGATTTCTGTTGAGTTTTCTGAATCAGTTTTCTCATCTGTAAATGGGAATAATACTGCTTTCGAGGACTTCTGTGAAGATTCAATAATAGTAATAATAATAAGTAATTACAACTTGCATGTACTGAGTTTTTTTTCTGTGTCACACCTGGAACTTCAAGACAGGCTTTCTGTCTTCCAAAAGCCATGAGCTGAACAAAGATGACATGTTGAATAAAATGGGGTCAGTGAGTGGTAACTGCTATCATCACCATCACCACTGTCATCATCATCATCTCATCATCTCCACCATCACCTCCACCATCATCACCACGTCATCACCACCATCGTTCCCTTCTTCACCATTTTTTAAAGTGGCAGGGGACTTTCCTGGTGGCTCAGTGGTAAGAATCCGCCTGCCAATGCAGGGGACATGGGTTCGATCCCTGGTCCGGGAAGATCCCACATGCTGCAGAGCAACTAAGCCCATGCGTCACAACTACTGAGCATGCGCTCTAGAGCCCGTGAGCCACAATTACTGAAGCCCACGCACTGTAGGGCCCACGTGCCCGCAACTCCTGAAGCCTGCATGCTCTAGGCCCGCGTGCCGCAACTACTGAACTCATATGTTGCAGCTACTGAAGCCCATGCACCTAAAGCCCATGCTCCGCAACAAGAGAAGCCACTGCAATGAGAAGTCCAAGCACCGCAACGAAGAGTAGGCCCTGCTCACCGCAACTAGAGAAGCCTGCACGCAGCAACGAAGACCCAATGCAGCCAAAAAAAAAAAATTAATTAATTTAAAAAATAAAATAAAGTGGCAGGACTTTTTTACTAGCCATGTAACCTCTCTGATAAAGCTGAGATTCAGTCTCTAAAATGGAGGTAATAACATGCTATTCTTGAGATAATCAGTGCTGAATAACTGGCATGTAGGAGGACTCGATAAGTAGTGGCCAGAGCTCCTTCTTCCTGGGTATTGTCAGGCCCCAGATAAAGTCTTTTTCCAAATTCCTAATTTTCTTAAACCAGGCAGATTCTTTAAGATGTCTGTTTGAAGAATTGGGCCCTTATGATCTCTTTCTGATGGATTGAGAAATCTCTGTTGGCAGCTGTGATTCTTATTTCAAAGAAGGATACACATTTATGGGAAGATAGGAGTTGGGAGAAAATTACTTAAGGATGGAACTAGTGTTTGCTTTAATAAGTCATTATTTTTTAAATTTGGATTACAAAAGTTAGTGCAGAACCACTGCAGAAAGTTTGGAAAATAAAAAATTCCCCTACCCTGTGATTGTTCGTATTGGGATATATTTCCTTTTTGTTATTTTTTTTAATAGTAGTTAGAGTGATTTACACAATTGATGTCATACTGTGGCGTGATTTTCTAGCCCATTTCATTTAACATTTTGAATATAAGAATTGACCATGTTGTACGGTCTTTGTTTGCTGATATTAAGTGGCATTATAATAGTCCACAGAGAGGTTCCCCATTGCTTCTCCAACCTCGTCTGGTTACTCCCCTCCCCGCTTACATCCCAGCCACGCTGACCTTCTTGGCACTTCCCTAACACATCATGCTCATTCCTGCCTCAGGGCCTTTGCACCACCTCCTCCTTCTGCCTCTCAAGCGCTTCCCTGGTTCTGTGTGTGGCCAGCTCCTTCTCATCTTTCATACCCCCCAATCCACCTATCACATCCTCATATAGAGCCGCCTCTGACCACCGTGCATCCATAGCCACTCCCTCAGTTTCTCTTGACCCCGTCACCCTGTTTTATTTTCTCCTTAGAGGGAAAAAATAACTTTATAATTTCATCACCTGAAATATTTATTTATTTGCTTACTTGTTTATTGTCTCCCTCTCTCAAAAGACTGTAAGCTCCGTGAGGGCAGACACTTTGTCTGTCTTGCTCATCACCGATTCCAGAGGCTGCCAACAGTGCCTGTCCCATAGTAAGAGCTCCAGAAATATGTATTGAATAAAGAGGAGGGTGGTTAGATGGTTGGATATGTGGCTGGGGTGGGTAGTTGAGTGGCTAGGTTAGTGGGTGGCAGGATGGTGGGTGTTGGAGTAGGTCAGTGGGTATGTGGGTGGGTAAGTCATACTCTTACTGACCATTCCTCACACCCCACATTTAAAGTGTTCCCCCATGATATTTTTAATTGCTTTGGGAAAGTGAGCAATGCAAATGGCAAGGGAAATAGGACAAAACATGTCTCTTGGGAAAGCGTCTCCTGCCCAGGGCCATCAGCTGGGGGCCCGGCCTGGGCAGTTGTTCAGGCTCTTGCTGAGGGTGGGAGGTGGCGAGATTCTCCGAGGTGTCTTGGTCGCTCCGCCCACCACCCGCCCGGGACCTCACCACCCTCCTCCTGCTCTGTCCCCTGCACAGTGGGCCGGAAGCAGTTCATGCACTTCGAGTCGGCCAACCACGCAGCAGAGGCCCTGGGCTGCGAGTATGAGGAGCTGAACACGGCCACCTTCAAGCACCACCTGCGACAGATCATTGAGCAAGTGACGTCTGGGCCAAGCCGCCGGGGCCCGGAGGATGAGGAGGCCAGCTCAGGTACCGCACTGCTGCCTCTCTGGGTGGGCTGTGTCCCTGCGGGGCCAGCTCCTGGGGACACACCAGCATCCTTTCACTATCCATCGAGGATTTACTGAGGGTCTACGGTGTGCAGACCTTCTAGGTGCAAGGGAAGCCACTCCCCTGGAAATGGACTTGGCTCCTTCTGGCACTGTGCTTATGGTCAGATAGTTAGCTCTGCCCAGGGGTCAAAGGCTGCTGAAACCCAGGAGGGGGCCCTGTGCTGCAAAGAGGGGATGCTGTGGTTGGTGCCAAGGGACCAACGCGTTTCCAGTGGACGTTGTATCTGCTGAGCCCCTACGCTGTAGACAGAAGACTCACCTTCCACTTTGAGGAACAGAAGTAAGGCCAGGAGGGTTGGCCCAGCTGGGAGGACAGTAGATAAGGTTGGAGAGCTCAGTGGGGTCAGCTCACATAATAGTCTGTAAACTAGGGGTTTTCTGCTCAGACCAAGGGAAGCCGTGGAGGCACACAGGCAGGGGAATGGCATGATTTGTTTTATTCTTCATGAAGCTCAGCCTGGAGGAAGATCAGGGAATGAGTGGGAATGGGTACAAGGTCACCTTGGTGAGGTGATGGAGGTGGGAACAGATGGGATGAGGTGGACCAGTTCAAGGTCTAGTTTACAGTTAGAGCTGATGGTATGGGCCTAGGTGGGAAGCGTGGGGCCAGGACACCTTCTCGGACTTTGGCCCTGAGCAGCAGGAGGAATGGGAGTGCTTGAAAGACATGGGGGGAAAACAGGAGCTTTGTACTGCACCTGCTTAGAGTGAGGTCTGCTGAGTGCCAAGTCCGCAGCCTCTGCAGCCAGATGCTTTGGCCTGCAGAAGGTGAGGGCGGAGGGACCCGTTGGAGCCCCAGGGTTTCACTGAAAACTCTCTAAGAGTAGCTCTCCCAGAGACCACAGAGTCTGGGCTTAGTGGTAGCAGTGTTTGGAACTGTGGTTTTGGGGTCCATCTCTTAGAGGCCCCTCGGATTCCCGTGGCTGCTCCACCTGCCAGGGACTTCAGCTTGACGGCTGATGTCACTGAGACTCCACTGCCTTCCAGGTCTGTGCCCTGGTGTAAGCTGGGGTCTGCTTAATGGTTACAGCTCCTCTCGGACACAGGCACACACACATACCATGCACAGGCATGCGCACACATGCATGTGCATGCACCATCACATGCACACAATGCACATATGCACACACACGCACACACGAGCACAGATGCATGCACACGCTGCTTGGTGAAGCTGAGTCACCCTCTCAGGCTGAGGTCTCAAGGGTAGACGTTAAGCAGGCAGGGGACCGGCAAGCTTATGAGAGATGCTGGGATGCTGGGTTGCCTAGCAACGACCCAGGTTGGGGGCAGAGTTAAAGCAGGGACGGGAAATGCTTTGGGGTTGCAGTGGGCTGCCTGGAATGTGCAAGCAGAACTGTTTCTCTAGGCACTAGTGCGTGTAGATTTGGAAGTTGTGTTTCCAATCCTGTGGATGGAACCAAAACCTAAGGGTCAATATTTGTGATCTGAGCCCTCCACTCCTTATCCCGCTTTGCTCAGTGACCCCTAATCAAGGCTGGCTGTTCTAATGGGACCAGTGTGTATGTTTGTACAAAATTGGGGCCGCCATTATAATCATTTTCTAAGCTTTTTTTATTCCTCCTAACACTATAGGCAGGCACTTTTCCATCTCATTCAATATTCTTCTAGACCTGACTTTAAATATTCCTTTGTATGGATGGACTACAAATTATCTAACCCATTTCCTATTGTTGGATGTTCAGGTTGTCTCAAAAAAGTGATTTTTTTTTTGCCAATTTAAGCAACAATTGGGAGGACATACATACTTAGAAATCTTTGTTTCTCTGAATTATTTCATTAGAAGTAAAATCCTAAGAGTGAAGTTATTAAGTCCAAGTATATGATCATGTTATGGCTTCTACTATAAAATTGACAAATTTCCCTCTAGAAAGAGGGAACAACAGATATTTACTGAGCAACTGCTATGTGTCAGGAATTGGGGATTTGGAGCCAGCAAACCCAGAGGTAGTCCTCATCCTCAGGGCGCTCCCTGCCTGGGTGGTGGGTGGGCGGAGACTGCAGGTTAACGAAATAACCACAAAGTACAGATGTGCTGTGGTCAGTGCTGTAAAATCAGGGTAGATCTGTCCTCCTGTGTCCTGGTTTACTTCACTTAGCATGACGTCCTCCAGTTCATCTCCGTGTTGTAGCAAATGGCAGGATTTCCTTCTTTTTTTTTTTTTTTACTATTGAATAATATACTACTCACATCAGAAATCTCAAAAAGTCAAACTCATAGAGGCAGAGAGTAGAATGGTTGTTACCAGGGCGGTGGAGGGAGGGGGAAATGGGACATTTTGATCAAAGGGCACATAGTTTTATTTATTGAAGATGAATAAATCCTAGAGGGTAGATGAATAAAATGATCAGTAGATGAATATCTCTACTGTACAGCAAAGTCCCTATAGTTAACAAGACCGTATTCTATACTTAAAAATTTGTTAATTTTATGTTAAAAGTTCCTATCTCACGCGCGTGCACGCATACACGCATGCACGCACGCACACACACACACACACAAAGAGGGAGGGAAGAAACTTTTAGAGGTGATGGTTATGTTTGTGGTGTGTTCATGGTGATGGTGTCATGGGTGTATACTTCAAACTCATCAGGATGTATACATTAAAAATGTACAGGTTTTTTGGTATGTCAATCATTACTTCAGTTTGAAAAATAAATAAAATTTTCAAAAAAGCAAGGTAGACCTGGGAATTGGCTTAATGGGTTGGTGGTGATGGTCAAGGCAGGCTTCCCTGAGGAGGTGACATTGGGTTGAGCCCTGAAGGTTGAGCAGGAGATCACAATGGAGGTTAGGGAGGTAGGGCCAGGTTACACAGGACCCTGGAAGACTTGGTAAGACACTTGAACTTGGTCCTAAGAACGTAAGTAATTTCAGCAGTAGGGGGACGTGTGTGTGCGCGTTGGGGGAAGATGCGCTAAGGCCAGTAGTGATGGCATTGGAGCGACGTCCTCGGCCCCAGGCAAGGTCCTGACCACGGGGTGCCAACCCCCCCCTCTTCCCCACTGTAGGGCTCAAGATGACAGGAGTGGAGTGTGTGGAGGGCATGGCCTCGGGCCTGTACCAAGAGGTCTTTGCCGCCGTGGTCTCGCTCATCAACAGGTAATGGCAACCTTCTCCCGGTTACAGAGGCGGCCTCTTTGCAGTGTATGAACGAGCCCAAGCCCGGGGAGATTAGCAGAGTGGAGTTTTGTTGAGCCGGAGAGGGGGTTGTTGAGCCATGTCTTATGGTGCTGGGTTTAAATTCCACCTTGGCCACCCGTGGGCTGTGTGACTTTGGCGAATCAGTTCACCTCTCTGACCTCCCCTTCTGCATCTGTAAAAATGGCTCTTTCCTTCAGGGTCACTGCAAGGATTAAAAGAAATCACTAAAAAATTAAACAATAAAGTAAGAAAAGAAGTAGTGTCTGTAAACAACTCTTCCTAATCGTGATCCTAAAATACTGCAGGTATCTGCAGGTAGTACGGCCGGGAGCCTCTGTCCTCTACCGTGCTGAGTGCTGCTGAGCCCTGGGGAATCTTTAAGCAGTTCCAGTGAGGCCAAACCAGAGCTGGGCCAAGGGCTTCCCTCCCTCCTCTGTGAAAGCAGGAGGCGTAATTAGGCTTCTGACATCCTGTTAAGGGGATGAGGCTGGCGTGTAGCAACAGTGCACGTGGGGTTCTCCACAGACACAGAATCGGCTCCCTCTCTTGCTGCTGGAGTAATTACCCTCTGAGACCACAGACACATTATCTAGAAACCAGGGGGATCGTGCTTGCTTAGGGGAAGAAGTATTGATTGGTGAACTGCCAGTGGAGGGCGGCTTCTTCCTGGTTGGCTCTGGGAGCCTGCATCCATGAAGTGGGTGTATCGGTGAGAACGATACCCACTGGTGCTCACGTTTATGAGCACCTCGCAGGCGTCTGGCCTTTCTGAACATTACACTGATTTAATCTTCATGCATGTCTATGTGGTTGCTGATCTTATTGGCCCCATTTTACAGATGGAAAACCTCAGCAAGTAACAGCAAAGAGCTCAGTTCAAACTAAGGGCCCTCCAAAGTGTATAGCTGGTCATGCTAATGATAATAATAGCAGAAACACTTACGCCTTTACCACGTCAGAGCCGTGGATGTCTTATCACATCCAACCCTCCCAACGGCTTCTAAGTTCATCTCCATCATTAGCCCTTTCACAGCTGAGTTTCAGAATGGTCAGGCAAACTCTCCCAAGACACACAGCCCCTCCGTGGCTGAGCGAGGGTTGGAGCCCACATGTGACTTTTCTCCAGAGTCTCTTAACTCCTGCTTTTGTGTGAATAATCCCTTCTCTGTCCCCCTGATAGATTTGTCAAGAGGCTCCAAGGACTGGTGATGGCTGAGAGATCTTTGTAAACTGAGGCAGGCACTGAACAAATTGTTTTTCTATAGCAGCATGTCACCTAAGCAAGAAAAGGAGACTCTAGTCCTTAACTTTATAGCCCATTTGTGGTGGCAACTTTAAGCAAGTCATTTCTCTCACTCTGGGCCTGGTAGAGAGAGCACATTCCTGAGCGCCTGTGGTGTCCATGGAGGCACTTTCCATACTTCAACTCCTTCTCTTCTTACTGCAGCCCTGGGGTCATCCTACTCATCCCTACCACCATTTAACAGTGGGGGAAACCCATGCTCAGAGAGGTTAAGTAACTTTCCCAAGGTCACACAGCCCTGCAAGTGGTGAGATCTGCTGGATCTGCAGAACCCGCCCAGCATGCTGCTCCGGTTCCTCCATCTCTGTGATGCAAGGGTGCGGGAGGCTTGGACCAGCAGGGTTCTAAGAGTCCATGTCCTCTCGGGGCCCCTCTCCTTTCCCCCCAGATCCTTCTCCTCCCACCACCTCTCCATGGCCTCCATCATGGTGGTGGACTCTCCAGGCTTTCAGAACCCCCGGCACCAGGGCAAAGACCGGGCCGCCACCTTTGAGGAGCTGTGCCACAATTACGCTCACGAGCGCTTGCAGCTGCTTTTCTACCAGCGGACCTTTGTCTCAACGCTGGAGCGATTCCAAGAGGTATGGCTGGGCTGGGGCGGGGCCTTCGCAGGGCCTCAGTGAGGGCGTGAGGCTGGGCGGGGCAGGGGAGGGGGTGGTCGTCTGGTCCTCCGGTAGGTTTTAGCTTCATCCTGTCTGGTCCATCGATGATTAAAACCCAAACTCCAGGCCTGGCTCCTGGGCCTCTGCTGCTCCCCTGTCTCCCTCTACAGCCCAGTCTCCAGCCACAGCCCCTGCGCCTTACAGTCCAGAACTTGGGGTTCCCCAGGCCTCGCTCCCACAGCTGTCCCTTGTTTGTGCTGACCTCTTCCTCCTTGCCCACATACCCAAGCTGAATCCTCCTCCAACCGTTAGTTTGTATCTTCCCCGTGGAAGGCCCTTCATGCCCGGTTGTGGGTGAAAATAGTGGGTTTGCACACCTTTTGGATCATAATGTGGGAGCATCTAGGAAAGGTGAAGATGCAGTTCCCTTTCTACGAGGCCCCCCGGAGAAACTCTGTATATGTGAACCAGGAAACCTGTACAGGCACGTCCCTGCCTGCCCTCCTTTACTTATACTTAAAAAAATTTTTTGAACTCTAACATTTACACAGATGAGTGCCTGAATCAGAAGTGTACAGCTTAGTGAATTTGTCCAACCATGCACACTCATTGCAGCTACCACCCAGGATAAAAGGAGAGAACATCGCCAGCACCCCAGACGCCCCCTAGCATCTGCTCCCTCCTTCCTCCCTGAAGGGGACCCCTTTGGCTCCAGCAAGTGCTGATGGCAAAATATGAGAAATGATCATATTGTTTATTAGTAAGCTAATGGGTATTGAAATGATGGTCATTTCTTTGGTTGGAGCCCACACAGCAATAAACATGAAAACATCAATATGAATAAATCTTAAACACAGGGCATTGCTGAGACCTGGGGTCTCACTCTAACTCTGTCACTTATTGGCTGTGTGGCCTTAGGAAAGTCACTCACCCTCTCTGAACCTCAATTTCATCACATGTAAAATAGAAATAGCAATACTCCTGTATCAGTTACCATTTCCCACAATAATTCTGCATAATAAACTATCCCAACACATAGTAGCTTAAAAACTAAACTTTTGTTATTGCTCGCAGGTCTGTGGGTTGCCTAGGTAGCTCTTCTGGTCTTGGCTGGGAGAGCATGTGCCTGTGGTCAGAGGCAGGGTTGGGTAGGTGGCTCTTGGCTGGCTCTCCCCTGTGTCTGGGGGTCAGCTGGCCATGAGCTGATCCAGGCAGCCCTTTGGCTAAGATGACTCACCTGTGTTCCAGGCGTGCCCTGTCCTCCAGCAGGTTAGCTCAGGCTGTTCTCGTGGCGCTGGGCAGGGGTCCAAGAGAGCGAGCAGGAGTGCTCAGGGCCCCTTGGGACCGAGACTTGGAACTGGCAACGTCACCTCTGCTCTATTCAGTTGGTCACAGCAAGTCCAAGGCTGAGCCCTGACTCACGGGGCGGGGAAATGGCGTCCACTTTTTGATGGGAGAAACTTCCATATCTGTACAGAGAGTGTGGATACGGGGAAGGGGAGAGGTGGCGGTTATTTTCACGATCATTTTTACCGTACTGCCTAAAGGCGCTATTTGGAGCATTTGATGAAGTGGGATAGAAAATGCGTAATCTGTATTCGGCATTCCACATATGGTAGCAGCCATCATATTTTTTTTCCCATAATATTTCACTTATTTCTGATGATCAAAGTAAAACATGTTTTTTATTTAAAAACTGGAAAGTGCGTATAAGTGTCAAGAAGCGGAAAACACAATCTCTTTTAGCCCCACCACCCAGAGGCAACCACTGTTACCACTGTCTGTATCTCATACCAGCCATTTTTCCATATATGGTCTTCTCTACGGATTTCCCATCCATCTGTACACACGAGTTTGTAGTGTTTTTCCTCGTAGCATTATGTTATTCACATTTCCTCACTCCATTCACAGCTCTTAGTA